>NW_019101069.1:0-383606 GCF_001856785.1 Myzus persicae
GTTGAGTCGTCGGAGACGTTGTCGATGTGCGATTGGACTTTGCTATGTGCGACCGTCTCGGTTGAGCTGAACACGCGAACTGAACAAACAAATTATTTGTTGGATTTGTAGGTGGACAATAAATTGTGTAAGTATTTTGAAATTAAAAGTGACACAATGCACGACTTCCCTACTCATAAAATAATAATTGCATTTTGCACAAATGAAAATAACACTCACTAATGATCCATGGAGACAGTTATATTATGTGTACTCACACTGAAACATTACACCATCGAAAATTTGCTTACAAAAATACAAATTTTCTTCAGCCTAAATTGGTGTATTTTTATTTTTTAAATTCAACCTAAACCAATCACTCAAATTATTAAATTATAGTTCCACGTCACCTTTTTCATTAGGTTTTAACCAGTTTGTGGAGTTTTAAAAAACGTTCACATGTTATTGCACATAAATTAAAATTATGAAACATAAATAATGAATAATTATAAAACAAAACAATTATTGCCCCCTTTTTCAGAATCGTTATCACATTATCGTTATTTTTCTTATGAACATTAAGTCGGTATGTTTGTACCAATAGTTTTTGAATAAAAAAAAAAATGGTAAATTTCGCAGTTTAATCCACATGCCCTAAGTGTGCACAGACACCTGTCACCAAATCACTGTATTATATTTGTATAATGTATTACAATATAGTATACACAATAATATGCAACATTTGTCAGTTTTAATGGCTATGTAGGTATATTATAGCTGCCTAGGTTAGGTTAGGGGCGTCACCACTGCGACTTTCACTCACCGTTGTATTTATTACATCCCCCGCCTCTCCCCCAACCACAAAAAACTCCAACTAACGGCCCTTTTGAAATCTAAAGTGTATACTCACTACTCGTGCACATCAGTATCTGTTAATGGATAAAAACGATTGCGTCTCCTAACGCTCACGCCCTGATAAGTCCATCGAAAACCTGTACGTGAAACAGCACGAGCGATGCGATTATTTACTCAACATAAAGTTTTCAACCAATGTTCCGGTGATCAATTGCGTGGGTATAATTACGTTTTTCTCAGGCTAGTTATATTTTTTACACGTAAATAGATGTTTTATTTCACGTGACATGTATTGGTTCAAGAGTCTGTCTCACTGCATCATGCACGTGTTATGTATTTATGCCCATCGAAAATGTTCTCTTGACAATTGCCATTATTTACCAAACTAACATTCGGATGAGGCAATATCCAATATTGACCAAGAACGGTCGGAGTGGGTTTGGTAACTTGACCTAACCGATATTCACTTGTGGAAAAGTGTGATTCGTATAACAATCAGTTAATAATTGTTTCATTTTATGTTAAATAACGTTGTTATCAATATTTTCCAAAATATATTGTTACATAACATCAAATATGTTGTACACTTTAAAAATGTAATTGATGTAAAGTTTTTAAAACAATGTGTTAATATGAAATTAAAACTTGCAAAATGTAGCAAAATACAAAACTTAGCAGTTTTGAATGCACGACTTAATTTTTTTCACTGGGTTTTTATCAAAACACTAGTGACAAAATATCGTTCTATAATATTATGGTTATTTTGAATAATAATAATAAAAAAAAACTGGTCCCTAAAATGTCGAGTGGCTGGGGTAAAAATGTAAAACCATTCTTCGTAGCACGCCATAGTTCACTGAAAACAATTATCTTGTACACGTTATTCCGTGATCGATACAGTTTATAATATGTAGTCTGCTAGTCTGCATAATGTGCCGGACTAGAAGAGGAATAAGTCATTTTAACGATCACGATATTATATTGTTTAAAATGACGTGTGCTGAAATATATGAATAATGACATGGCGCAGATGCCATACACGCCATAGCAATATAATACCTATTTTATTATTCCTTATTGGTGTAATTAAATGAGATTACTATTATTATACTTATTTGTTCAAGGTTAATATTTGACGATGTCCACGCGTTCGATAAAGACGTAATTCTTCCGGATCCTTAGATTCGTATCCTGTTTGGTACCGGAATCGTAATTTGTACTTAATATCTTGACAGTTTGACTGCGTGCTCCGGATATTACATTGTCACGAGTCGTCAACACACAAACGTATTGGTCAGTGTATTATGTTTAAGTATTAAATTATAGTTGATAAGTATACCACTACCCGCATCGATTGTATATTTTATTGTACAATTGGAATGGGATATAACGTCATGATGTCGACTATTATAGTAGTTAATAATATACTTTGTATGCTCTTGTCATCCTGTTCAACATTATATTATATCAAATCTTTCAAACACGTGTGTGTGTGTGTGTGTGTGTGTGTGTGGCATAAATGTATCATGCACTATGTATTGTATTTGTTGTAAATTAAGCACATTAAGAACGTCAACAAACTTTCCAACTTCCTCGGGATTAGTGTAGAGAATATATAGGCTGTCAAGTGTCAATCAAGCATATAATATTAATGTCTATCGAAAATACATACTTTTGGAGGTCGGCTTGTACATTTTTAATAGACCAGGTAGATGGAGTCTTGAATCTTGATCAAAGACAAGAACAAGAAATGGTATACAGTTTTACTTTTTATTAGAATTGAAATTAACACCCAGGTATTAGCATATATTCTATATTTGCAATGTATTTAAAATAAATATGGAAAAATCAATTCATTAACAAATACAAGTAAATCAGGAAATTTAATTTACATTCAAAATCGAATGCTTTCGGTTCTAAACGAAACGATAAATGTATTGATTTTACAATGAAGTAAGTACAAGTGTGTGTTCTTTTTGTCTGTCTTCATCATACACTTTGTATGTGTAGTTTTTTGGTATCAAATTGGATTTAATTTGATGTAGTTAAAAAATGAACAACTATAGAGTCGAGATTTTCAAAAAATGATACACTATGTATTCTGTAAAATTGTAATTTGTGGTTGTAATTGAAAAATGTTGAGACATTTTAAATGTATAAATTATAATTTTTATTCAATTTATAATATTCAATTTTTAGTAGTGAGTATAAGAAGCTTGAAAATGTTGGGTGTACAAGATTTCTCACAAAGTTTGTACAGTATTTAAAAAGTATCTAAAATGCATGGCCACAATTTTTCTGTATAAAAGTTTAAATTTCAAATTTCAAGAAATCTGTTAAAATCAAATTTTCAATTTAAATCAAATTGTATTGATGTTACAGCCCCCCACTCTTCTGGATAATTTTTCTTCGTATATTATGATTTATCGTTGAATTCTAATCGAATTCATTTTTCAACCCTTCAACAGTGATCTACTTAATGGCCAAAGTGCACTTAGAACTTACTGACTACTATAAATAAGAAAGGTTACCTACTTCCAGCTTTCTTTTCGAAATGATCGGATAACGTGGTAGGGTGGGCAAAACACTTATTGAACACTAATGTAAAATGTATTATATTTTTTTTAATTCTAGAAACCAATTTGCAATAAAATTGGAAAATATTTTTACATTTTTAGAATAATTATGATAAAGTGTCCCCTAACTTAACAGATATAGGCAATTCATCAAACTTCTGAAAAATATACCTTTCAATGAGTATGAATTAGCTCATGATGTTTTAGGCGCTGCCGCCTGCCTCACTTTGTTTACCCCCCCAAAAGGAATCACTGGATTTTATGTTTAAGACTACAGCTATGATATCTGTGTACCCGTACATAAGTACGAGTACTACTATTATATTATAGTGTGAACTCTACATTATGTACAGTTAACTATTGACCGATTTTAGAGTATATCAATACTGAGGAATTGAGCTCAATATCTTAGAACATTCCAAAACTCTAAAATTACAAAAACGGCAATGTTTTGAAGAAGTCGGCTGTGATTTAAACATTAGTAAAAAATTGAAAACAATTCAACCTACAAATAATTGAGTTAAAAATGTCGAATATGTGTTAAGTTATGTCTAACAGAATAAATTAAATATTTAACAGTGTTTTCTTTTGGAAAAATATTATTGTTTAATATAAATATTATCAATTTTTACAACTCTATATATTTGGGTTTTTCATATTCTAATTCTCTAATTATTTGTTTTGATCCAATGCTATTTTAATTAAAAATATTTTATTTTTGTAGAGAGTAATTATTTATGGTGTACAGAGTTGATAATATTCACTGTAGTTTAAACGTATAATAACTCTGTACAAACGTTATATAATGGTGTTTAACGTAATTCCCGGAAAATATGTTGGTTTTAACTACTGGATTACATTTTTAGTAAAATTAATTTAAACCAATAAAGGATGATGGTCTTTCTACATAGCTCATAAATTATGTCCGTTCTTCTAGAGGTTTAAACTGCTGGATTGATAATCTTAAGCAGTCTTGGTGGCCCGTAATAAAGTACTTTAGACAACTAAAATTACATTGTTAAATTCTTGGAATATTCGTTTCGGCCTTAGCTCTAATAATCGTTTATCCAATGGTTGTGCTAAATTAAAAAGTGCATTATTTTTTGAATATATTGCGTGACAACGGGCTGGTTATATATAGCTATACAACTATTTCAATTCTTATAATCACGATATTGTTTAAGTTCTAAAAACTGTAAAATAAAAACCTATATTACATTTTCTACGATATTAGACACATTAAATGTATACTAGATGCATAAAAATGGATTATGGTAATCGATTATTTTGAAATTAATTTTTAACTCTAGAGCAATAAAGTTAGGTTGGTGCAATAATTTGTATATACAGAAATTGCAGCTCTGCACATCTCTATCCACGCCAAGAACACATAATATACCTAGTGTTGACCTAGTGTAAACCTATTTACCCGTGATGTTGTGTATTCGAAGGTGCAGTTTAAATGCTAATTTATATGAATAAAAGTCCGATGCTTTATATTTTGTTTGCGGCGTTGCAGGGTATGGTCACTGGGACTTTTTCAATTAACCAGCTATTTAAATAATACTATCGTGTTAAATGAGGACGCACCTGCTAACAGAAACAAACCCACCCTATAAATTCTTTTCGATTTCGTCGTTTGAATAATAGGCGCACGATACTGATTTGTGGTTTTTTTTTCATCAGTTCACGAGTTGCCGTTGTGTCATCGATAAAATAAATTGTTCGTGTCCATTTTAATATTGTTAGCATCTCGTAACCATTATATTGCGTTACTCACGTCAGATATTATATACAATAAATTTGTACTACCTCAAATAAATCGTACGCCAGTCATTCATTTCAGCGTACAGGAGCTCTTAATAATTTAATACATCGACACTAGTTGGTAGTAAATAGGAATAATTTCCGTATCTGTATAAAAATGAAAGTTTTTTAAATTTAAAAATCAGTGCGATTAAAATTATATACTTAAACGTCATAATGACCATAGTTTATATGAAGTATATTTGTAAGATCCCCTGTAAACCCTTTGAATTTTAAATTTAAGTATTTTAACTTTCCTTCGTAATAAATAATAGCCCAGCTCCGATCGCCCCTAATATCAATACATTATGAAAACTTTCAAAACATTTCAAAATTTTTGTAAGTTTTTCAAAAATTGAGTATCTTAATAATTATTTCAATAAACATATTTATTAGTGTTTTAAGTGTTATAGAATATAGAATAACACTTTTGTATTTTACCGACTATTTTAATTATATTAAACATTTATAATTTAAACCAAGGGTTATGATATCAATTCTAAATAACAAGAATAATTAAGTATAATATAGTATATATTATGATGAGAAGAAAAAATAGTTTTTCTTCTATTTCTCACATACATTCTACGCACTTAACAACACAACTATCATCATGACTATCAAATTTTTTTAGCAGATGGAATACTTTATTTTATGCACTATACATACTCATTACAGTACACGTCATATGCATAATATTGTATTAAATCGGAGAATGTAATGATTCGGCACTCACCCTCATGGTGAGATTAAAAAACACACAGTCATCACCACTCGTCTATTTGGCGATATTTTCGTGGTTTAGATAAGGGTAAAAAAAAGGGGTGAAACATTGATCACAACACTCGTGAGTATACATTATTATTAGTGTTAATAGTTTTATACTATGTGGTTACGTCATATTGTCATCGCAAGCGGTGATTGTGGTAGGTATAGGTCCGTGGAGAAAATAAGCATCATCCTCTCTATATAATGGTTAAATTATATTATTAGCTAGAAATCAACGGCCATTTTTTTTTTGTCTCCCAACTTCATCTTCATCTTACATTTGTGGTCGAAGTGTGGATGACCAAACTGGCTGAGACAAAAGGGTAGCACTGTGAAAGGGTTGTTTGCATGTCGAGGGGCACGGCGGTGGGACTTGGTTGTGCTTACTGCGGCTGTTGTTTTTCAGCAGTCCAACTTGGGTAGACGTCGCGGTAGTTATGGTGTCAGAGGACAGGAAATAATATGTATGGGAGGTCCGGAAACAGTATTAAATCCGCGTTACACCCGCCACGAGTGTATCGAGGCCCCCTCCGTCCCGCGCACGCACGCACAGCACCGCTCTTAGGCTATTTCCGGTCCAACAAAATCGGTACGCGGTGGCGGCGAAATATAATCTAGTGCACACACATATATACATACATATTACAATAAACAAGTATGTACAGTGGGCGAGGAACGACTCTTTTCTGCGATGGTTCACAACCAGTGGCTAAAAACTGAGCGCGAATAGAGGGAATAAGGTACTACATAGCGATACTTAATAAATACTCACACATATTATATTGTTCATATATACACATATACATAAATGCACACGTGAAAACCAACCAATTTTTCAGGAGAGGACGTCCACTACAATGCGCACACGTATTATATACGCAAACGCTCATATTCGCATTAGCATATTAATTAATATGCGCGGACACACACACACACACACACACACACACACACTTGTATATTTATTTAATATTATGCAGGCGCGTATTGCGAAAACTGTCCGGCTCGAAAGTCGCTTTTATATATTTTTGGAATTTCAATGGGGTCGTGTGCACGCGCATATACCCACAAGCGCGCGCCTGCACACACACACACACACACACACACACACACATACATCCTCTTCCGCACCACCCCATTGTATATACACTTGGGCTTGACATATTTTTGGACTACCGTACCCGCAGAACACAATGAGAAAACCTTTTATTTGACTTCATAACACAATGTTTCATTTACTACGTCCGTATTCGAGTTCCGCCGACTACTTGTGCTTGGCTGTGTGCGCGTCTTTTTTATTTTTTATTTTCATTTTTTTTTTGTAATGCAGATTTCACCAATTTAATGAGAGTCGTTTTTGAACTCGCTAAGCATCCAACAGTTCCAGTTACAATGGCGAGTATACACATATGCAGTATGCACGCATGGTCCATCGGATTGTAGTTTCTCGCGGGTTTCAATTGTAACCGAATAAATAGTGAATAATTCATTTTTGAGAAAGAAAATGGTATGCAACATATATATAATATGTGTACATTATTATTTCGGACTTAGATTGCGATTCCATTGCATGTGTCAGAAGAGCTCGGCGTACCTACTTACTGAAATTCACTATACCTAAAGTATTATTTTTTTCGTAAAAAAAACGTATTTCACCGCAACCACTGCTAACTCGTAGAGTATTCACGAAGGTACATATGAAACAATTAAGCGAGCGTTCTCACATAATTCTTTTATATAGTATTGTTAAATTTATATAGCTCAAATGGATGTTTTGTAAAGTAAAAATGTTACATTTTATCAATATCAATTTGTTTTTATTTTTGATCTTTTACTAGCTGATCCTGCGCTTTTCGTTGACCGTAAAAAATGCCAACTCTATATGAGACTATCTTGTGATAAGGAAAGCAGTATATTATCAGAAAGGCAATTCACTTGCGGTGGATTTCGTACCAAACTAGGTGCGTACGTAGTTCAGTGCACATTATTGTCCATTCAAAATGATAAACGCCAATGAGTGCAACTCAGCTACATTGATAGGCAATGTGTGAACATGTGATTTTATGCTTGTTTCAATTAACCAATATCAACCATTTATAAGCAAAAACTTCGTCAAAATCCCTGTTCGAGCAACCCTCTGGGCCGGACTTACTAATTCCAATTGTGAATCTAAATAATTTTTTAAACCACTCAAACACACTCGGAATATTTCATCAACATCGGCCCATTCGTCTAGGCATGGCATAGAACATAATATGCAAACATAAAGGCATATATTCATTTTTGTACATAAATAGGTTTTACATTTCAAATGATTAATATTTACCAATTACTGAATATAACTGTGACAGAGGTCACGGTTAATATATTACCTTATAGTAATTATGGCTTATATGCCTTATTATTGCATGCTAACCTGGAGGAGGTTATTTGTGGACTGTAGTTCTAACAACCACATTGTTGCTCTAACTTTCTAAGGATCCGTGGATCCATGAACCAGTTTTTATTTCGCAATATATTAAAATAAAGGTAATCTTTATTTAATTTCATATAGTTATTTCATATAGGTACAATGATAGTCTCTTAAATTTCTTGGAAAAATGATTAAATTATGAAGACTGAATTCTTTATCATCGTTAACTTATTTTTTGATAATTGGTTGAATTTTGAATTAACAACGAACAATGATAAATAAACTAATACTAATAAGTATTTTACGTTAAAAGTTCGTTTAGAAAATTCTACAGATGAAGAAACTACACCTACAATACCCTATCTAAAATAAAAAAATTCAACGGAAAAATGAAATTCATAAAGAAGTTTCATAAATTTAATAAACTTGAATATATTATTGATATTATATCAGAAAAGTCAAGCAATATATACACAATATTATAATTAAAAAAAAAAAAATGCTTTTATGTTACGCCAACTTATTTGTGTACTAATTATTAATATTAGATACAATATGATAGAGGGGCGTAGCACATGTTGCTCATTTTTTAAATAATATACATCGTCCTCATACCAATGAAAACTTATTGAGATGTCTGCTGACATATAATATAGTAGTACCTACAATATTATAATATTTTAACTACTTACCTACATTTAAAAATTGATTTAAGTGAAATGAATTCAAAATATATTTTTTAATTATTTTTGTGTTAATATTTTGACTTAATATTTTATCGCATACTATGCTGTAATAGTGTATAACTTAACTACTACTGTTTATTTGTGGAACGGGAAATTAGGTATAATTTTAATTTCTTACGTTCACACTTTATTTATTTATTATAATAATATATTTAACAACTCCTTTAATTAACATAAACAATATTTTATAATTAAAAAAAATTACGTGAATTATGAAAGTTATAACAAAAATTTATAAATATCAATACACTTACAATTCAAAAAAAAACAATTTTATTTGCGAGTATAACACAATTTATATCGACCGTTGATTCTCGCGGTCTCGCTTATACTGGATAATAACTATTAAACGTTCGTATCAACGGACAACGGACGTATCACGTTATCGTATTACCTATCTAATATATATCATAATTTCAATTGTACATTATCGGCGTTCCGAACAACTACCTACATACACATATATTGAATACTTTTGTGTTTTCGTGACTGCCGACAAAGACTATAGTAAATACAATGTAGTTGGTACATCAATCCTGATTTCTATCTATCAGAACTACCGGGTTCGGTGATATTAATTTTAATTAATTAATTTCATCGCCAACATTACAAAATAGGTTTCTAAATAATGGCAATTATAGAACTTAATAAATAGGGCTAGTAAGTTATGTGGGAGTTGCATATTATTCTATATGTTCTCGATGTATTGCAGACCAAGCGATAAGTCCGAACTATACAATGGTGAGATTAAAAATGGTAAATTAAAAATGCGCATTTAGTATATTTCGTCAATTTTAGGGAAAAATTGGTTATTTTTTTGATTTTGATTTCCATATTATTATGTATTTCAATGTATTCTAAAAAATTGATATCTTTCTTTATAAGCATTAATTGTTACTTTGCAGTCAACTTTTAATAACAACTTTTAAGTAATGGTGCGATGTACATTTATCTCTATTTATTCTGAACTCTGATGTACTTTATTTTCCAATATATTTTTTAAACTGATTTATAATAGTTTTGAGATGTCAAAACACAAACAGTTTTCTGCCATATTTGAAATATCATACATTTATTTTTTCATATTTTATATTTCTTTTAATGAAAATTAATAACAATGTAAAATGTTTTTTTTTGATTTTTCTGAATATTTTTAATACATTTTTTTGCATATTTGACATTTTTTCATGCGTGTTTTTACAATTGTTTTCTGCATATTTTTTTTTTTTAGCTACTTGAATTTCGGTTTCCAATTAATAAATAATAACTTACCATTTTATACGATAGTAATATTTATGAAGTAAATTACCATCGAAACAGGGAATCATATTTTTCTGCAAATTCAAATACCTACCTATGTGTGTTGTAATATTTCTTCAACATAACATGATCCCAAAACAAACATTGGCATCACCTATGTGTGATATTTATTTTTGTTTTAAGTGGTTTTTTGTTATTTGATTAATTTTTACATTAACTTTACTATTTTTTAAACTTAGTAAAGGTTTTTACTTTTTTTTTTATTTTTTATCTTTCTTTTTTATTTACAACTGTTTGAAATAACATTATTAGTTCTATAATACAGTAAGTTCTGTTTTATTGATTGCAATATTATTATTTTAAACTTTGCTTGAACCTCGAACATCTTATTTATTGGTATCTTTGGGTTAATGAAGAGTTTCCGGTGTGTGTTTAGTGTGTTGAATACATTTACACTGATTGCATAGAGTTGGAAGCAAACAGTTTCAAAAATCAAATATTAGACCGGCGAAACGCACTACTTCGAACAGATTGAAATCGATAAGTATACTGCTTATTCCTTTTCAACAACACAGGCTTTAACTTATTTGTAGAATATCACTAATAATTCATAATAAATTGATAGGTGCCCACTGAAATGAAACCTATGATTTAATATTATTATGACGGAAATTAAGTTGAACATATCTGAAGACTACCATTTGATAATATGATGTGTACATTAGAAAAACTTACAATGCTTCCATTTATATTATTATAATATTTAGAATGATAAATTAACCTCATGTACAATATGAGCTCATCCAATCGGTAATAATTAATTCTGGAGTAATATTAGACATTTTTAGTACAATCGGGTAGTTAACTTGAAAAACTTTGAAATTAACTATTTGGTAAAAATTATATATTTAAATCTTCTATTAGACCAAAAACCATAGTTCATTTATTCTTTGGAATACTTTTATCTTTATATTATGAAAAATACACATTTTTTTACAATATTATATGTCTATATAGAAATTAAATTTAAAATGTACCTAACCAATGATTAGAAAATACACCGTCTCGTTTATAGACAACCACGTTATAGCTGTCTTATTATATTTTATTATTAATCAAAAGTTTTACGGTTCTTTAATTGGAATGGAAGGGGAAAAAAATGTGCAAAAAATACTATTTTAAAATACTTTTGAAGAAATACTATGTGCATTATAAAAGTAGGTTAAAGTTTTATTTACGTAAAAACTTTTAATAATATTACTATGAAAAAAAAACCTCTTTGTGTACATCACTTATTTGTTTATGTATTAAATATGACCCATAGTACATTAAAACAATTTCTCTCGCAAAGTATTTAATTTAATTTTGTAAAATCTTAATTTTAAGACTCAAATATTATTATTTTTTCTATTACATAGACATGTTGAACTAAGTCTTACGAAGCTTAACCAACTTTCAGTATTACAGAAATTTAAATGCATTTACAATAAACCTATAGTTCAATAAAAATAACTAAGTTCAATTGTATTGTATAACTCATGTGTAACTTCATGACCTTGAATTTTACTCTCGGATACACCTCGCACAATACCTAATTTACAATAATATAATGATGGTCACAGGTTTTAGTGTTATTTAAAATTATTTTATATTATAAATTAATTGAAGGCGATAATCGTTATTATTTTTAGATAAATGAGCGATGGTGTTACGATACTCATAAGATAATAATACAATCCATTTGATCATATACCTACCTATTAGGTTTCAGTTAAATATATAACTTCAAACTCATATAAATTTAAATCGTTAGTTATAAAGATAGGTAAACAATAACAATCTACCACGAATAATGATTCATTTAATTTTAAATAATTATATTTTATTAACAATGCCAATGCTTTCTATTAATTTTCTCATATTATAATTGTGTTTGCTATAACCGATTATGTTGTTGATTTCTGCCACCCGCAGTAAAAGTAAAAATATATACAATTATTATTTGACTTAAATAATTTGAATACTTCGGGTTCCTATGAACGAGAATATAATATCTTAGATACCTACTCGGTATTGTCTATATGGATATACTAGAACAGAATTCGATGACGGAGACGAGTGTAACCCGACCCTTAGGAAAAGTAAATGCATGACAGCCCCCATTGTATCATTTTATATTCTAGATGACGCATTGTCGGCACATGCTTATAGTATGACTTTTGATTTTATACGATATATTCTATAGAGCATCAAAGCAAAGCCGATTTATTGAGGTTCAAACGTGCTCTACAGTTTGCACTTGTGCAGTCTGACGTTCAGGATAGATGTGCGCGTCACCTACTTTAATATATATATATTACATGTTTATTGTATGTGTGGGTATAATTTTGTACTATTAGGTGTACCCTATTCCTATATATATATTGTACCATGCAACCGTGTGTGTGCACATTATATAATTTACCAGTATAACACGGTCATTGGTGGAAACGTCACGTTTAGTGAATTATTATATGAGGATAATATAGTGACCGGTCATCGTCGTCGTTTCAAACTGAGTGGTGTGGCAGGGAGGGGTAGTATATATGCGTACTCGAACTCCCATCGCATTAGTATTGTGGGACTGTGTGTAATATGTGTATGGGGGATGATTCGACCCCATGCATGTACGTGGGAGGGGTTTGGGTGTTGTTTAATTATCGTATTTCAGCGGACCCATATTGCAGGCCACCCTAAAACAAGGGGAAAATCTAATACGTCCATACACAAATTCACCCTCTCTCTCTCTCTCCCCCACACACACACCTTTGGTATCAGTGGAACTGGAAATAGATCAATTGTTATTGGCTTACTGGTGGATCGCCACACGAGACCATACGTTATTATCTGCAAGGTCATTAAGTAGGATTTTAAGAAAATCCTCGTCTGTCGTGGTCTGCAGGTAGACAGTCACACACGTGTATTTGATTCTTGAGGAAGCTTATTATAAGTAAGAAATATACTATACCCAACAATTTCGCTACGAAACTTGTGGCGTTGGTACAATAGTATAATATATTAATATTTAGAGTCGGAAAAAATGCTACCGTGAATTTAATAAATATTAATAAAACAGGTCGTGTACGAATATTTGTTTTCAAAATTAATAACGACTTGTTACTATTTGTTAAAAATTATATAAATCGATAAAATATAGGTAGAATATACGGTACATGATAAAGATGGTAAAAATTAACTTCATTTTTTTCTTCAAATTGCCCTAAGACTTTTTTATTTAAACTAATAGAAGGCTATACGGTATAAAAACTATTCTCAGCCTAAAACTCTCAAAATAAGTCGTACAACTTCAAGAGAGCTTGATATGTCTAACTCCGTGGTAAATGAAATGAAGCTGTTTAACAGCTGCGACGGTGCGCAGTTTTAGATTATTCAAATATTTAATGTTAAACTTTTTGATTTTATTCTGGTTTGATTCAGGGTCTGTTTGATGACAGATAATACTAGATGAATATATTGGACTTAGTGTTGATCTTAATTTTACAACATTTCATCTAATTAATGGTGTGGTTGTTGAGATTTGTAAGTTAACTGTCACAAACCTAATTTATGTTAAAATTTTTCTGACCTAAAAATAATACAGTCATTGTTGGTTATGTAAGTATCAGTGTGAAGAAGACAGAGAGGTCTTAAGCACTACCTTTTAGTATTTTATATGATATGTTTTCGCTATTTATTATTGTGTATTCATGCATTTTGAATCTGTGTAACGGAGTAGCCGTCACCACATAAAAACGGTCCTTTTCAGGACCACCAATCAGCGGACAGTATGCTAGCACCAGCCACACACACTAACGTTAGGGACAATTACTAAGCCCCAAGTAACAGCACAACAAAAACAATAAGAGTTACATATAGGAGAAAGTCAGACGAATCTAACGACACCCTCCCCAAGTCAATAACCCCAAAATTGAATAAACCACAGGACTTCCCGTACAACTAGTAAACACTACTATACACGGCGGCAGCGAATAGTTTACTAGTCGGTACGGCAGACTGCTTATATACCGGACATTTCCACACCATCGATACAGTCTTCAATATCTCTTCATACCTTCAACAACTACAACAAAACGAAGAAACGAAGACCCGAAGACCCGAAGACCATCCAGCACAGCGATCCAGCTGAAACTACCAATTACACCGATACGACAGCGAATACATTCAACATCCAAGGCGGCAGCCGACGAGCGCTGCGTTCCTGACCACCGCTACGAACGAAACCATCGACAGCGACGAATACACTCGTCGTACGGGGCAGCAACCGACGACCACGACGTACCCGTATTACGCCACGGACAATATCATCATCGTAGCGGCGAAGCGCTTATTGTACGACGCGGCGACCGACGAGCGGCATACTCCCATTCATACCACGGACGGAATCACACGCACCGCGGCGAAGACACTCGTCATACGAGGCGGCAACCGACGGGCAATACAGTTCCTGATTACCCCGTCACCGACATAACAGCGACATAATAATATCGGCGAACACGCATATCATCATCAGCGTTACGAACGTGTCCATGGTCGATCTACCAAAACGGTTCTTATCAGAACCAACAATCTAACCACCCACCCTCAGTGTGCCTGCTAAGGTATCACTGCGAGGCGTTATCAATCGAACACGACTTATCAAAGCCCGTGGGAGAGTGATTCCAACTCATCCCTTCACTGTTATATAATTACTCTTATATGAAATTATAAATCCCCGACATTTGTATATTAAGTCGCACCTCTACAGGTCCGATACCGCCCGTTGCGGCTCGCTTCTTTAAGCCAGTCGCTCGGCCCGGAAATTAAATCCCTTCCATTAAATATATAATATAATACATCTCAATAAATAAACGAAATTGTACATATTATATAGACACGCGTGCAATTATTTACGATCACGGTACGTCGGGAATCGACGGACCGTATCATCTGTCATTCTCATTTAGGTTCAAACTGATCTGGTACGACGTGCCCTTATTCTATAAGTGATTTTAAAATAATAATAATACAATGTTTTAAGACCTGTTACTCGGGAGTAGTCATCTTGGTGTTGATAAGCGATAGCTCATCCTGGTGGTTAAGTAGAACGTCACCAATTCAAGTCACGATCTTTGTCCACGGTCCGTACATCCTAGTACATCTGACTCAAACTCACGTCCTACCTCTCCCATGTTTGGGCGAGGCTGGAGATTTAGAGTGAGTCACTTGGTTAGTGACCCGAAGTGGCGGTTGATAGGAACGAGCGTCAATGGTATGCTTCGGTGATAAATTGTGCACTGCACTTGCGATTGCTATGGACCGCGGTAATACTTTGTAATTTTTTTTTTCACAGCGTGCTCAAATACCATCATCTTTACTGATGAACGGTAAAAGATCTTCTGATGCGTCTTTTGGTTTTCTACAATGAATAATCTGTATCATCCATTTCACATAATCTACTCGTATCTATATGAATGTGCAGTGTTTCTAACTCCAATGAAATAATAATGGCGTAATTGATAGTTCATCTAAATAGGTTCCAGTATGTTATTTTGTTTTTCAGAATGATTTTTAATTATTTTATTATAATATTCGAGCCTAATGTGGTACGGACATTTCATTGGACCAGAGTTGTATTATACCTTTATTACAATAGAAGAGATGAATTGAATTACAAAAAATGTTGAAATTGCTCGCTTGCGGTTCGAACATAAATGATGTTATGTTTTATTATTTTCGTTTTGTATTCGTAAGAATATGTCTCAGTCAACTAAAATGTGATAAGCTTTATCGCTTAAACTGTTGCAAAATGATGGTCCGAAAACTGCCACTGACACTTTTTTGGTGGTAAAAAAAAAACATTTTCATACTTCAGTATTTAATAAACATTATTATGACACACATGAAGGGAACATACTGCACGTTCGACAAAGAAATCTTGAGGATAAATAATTTGTTATTATTAAATTAATAAAAACCAAACTATATAACACACTTTATTCATACACATAGCTTACAAAAATAAATATTTATCTGATGTTCTTAGGTTTAAATATTATACTTATAATTTAATCATGTATATAATTGTGTCAATCATTATATTGATTCATTAAGTATACAAAGAATTATTTGGAAAGAAATCAATAAAATGACATTGAATAAAAATAATATAAATAACAATATAAGTGCATACCTATAGTTGGTAAATTAATTTATAGTTAATATTATATCCTAGTAGTGGAGACAAAGAAATTGTTATTTGTGTAACAAGATTAACTACATAATTGAATGTAGTAGATACGATACATATTTTTCCAGAGAGATTATACTTTAACTAATTTCCGAATATGACGTTATTACAGCTATACTATATATATTATATATTGTATAATTGTTGAGCTCTATATGTTGTCACTTAAAACTATGAATAAAAATAATAATAATAATAATAATAATAATAATAATAATAATATATTCATCTAGTGCTTATACTAGTTCGCTTTGTACTTTCTGAACATTGAATATATTATATTATAATTGATTTATAGTTGTATGAACCGATGATATTAGTTACAATAACAATAACATTTACATTGAAATAAAGTGAAACTCATAAATACAAAAGTGGGTAAGTAGGTGACGCTTTGTTGTACATCAGGTGTATAGAAGATCGCTGTGATGGCTGGTATTCAATTTGAATTCAATGGTATAATTTTTGACGAAAAACGATTTTGAGCTGAGACGATATTATGTATGTAAATTTAGGATATTTTATATTGTTATTAGTCATCACTTACTACTTATTATTATTAATATTAATACGGTAGCTGGTAAGTTGAATTAATATTATTAATATTATTCTTAAGTTATGATTGATGCTGGAAAAATATTATACACTAATGTAAAATTGGGCTATTTCGTAAACGAATTATAACAAAATGACTAAGCTCGTTGTTTTTCTCTGCTAGTATGTAATTTCGCCTAAATTTTAACATAAGACAACTGTAAAAAGTTGAGTTTGTATTTATTCTTTGACTTTTTGGTTACAGAATTAACTACATACATAGAACCTTGTTTTAAATGTTCAAACCTTAACTATAAAAGTAGTTGAACATTTAATACATTTTTCACTACTAAATCATATTTCAATTTTAAATTTGATAAATATTGTCAAAAATTGAACTTTAAATGATAATAAAACAAAAACATGCCTATGCATTTTTAATATTTTTCAACTGATATTGTAACAATATATAGGGAGCCTTATATTAAATTTCAAGCTTTTTAGCTAACAAATAAAATTGTCTTGACATTTGTAGAAAAAAAAATTAAAAATTGAAAATATCCGTCAAAACGAATCAAAATATTTTGAAAATTTTACTAAGTATATGAATTGGTAAAATAAAACTATGGTGTAAATTTAAAGAATCTACAGATGTTCGTTGTTTACTTACAAAATAATAAGAAAATCGTTACATACAGTGAATATCCAATGTTGTAACAATTTGATTTGACATTCAAGTAGAATATTTTTTGGTAAAACTAAGCAAACTTATAAGGGATCTTGTATTATATTTTCAAATATTAGATAATAGATATAAAAAAAAAATATTTATGAATTTTTAACTTAAAATAATTCTGCAAATTTTAAATATTTTATCAACATTTGAAATTCATATGCTCATAAAATTATTGTGGACTTACGCTCAACATTTTTTTTAATTTAAGCTAACAACAACTTATGAGGAAGCTTGTATTAAATAATCATTTTTTTGACTGAGCTAACCTTTTTTTATAGACATTAATCGAAAAAAACTAATTATGATCGAAAATGTCATATGCCTATAAATCTATAAATAATTCACCATGAGACAACATTTTTTGGTGTATAGAAAATGATAACATAAACATTCAGTGAAAATGTCATGTACCTATCTGTGGTAATTTAGAAATATACTAAAAATAAAAATCAATTTTTTCAAAAACTGGTTTTCCTTAATTTGTTGTTGGTTTTTCATGTCACTTTTGAAAACTATTGGGAATTTCAATTTTAACCTTCCGAACGCACCAACTAGATTCACTTGTCAACCAGAAAAGTTGAAGAAAATTGAAGCGCTTTAATAAAATAAGCCCCAAACCCTGATTACAGCCACAAAAATAAAAAATAAATTAAATAAATGAAAAATAAAAAAATACACATCATTGTAAAATCAATACATTCATCGATCCTCTTAGAATCTAAAGAAACTTTTGATATATTTTAATGTTGTACACTCTATACTCGCTTTATTATCGGGTTCAATGATTTTCAATGCCTAATAATATGAATACATAAATATACTATATACATGGCTAAGTGCAGGTATATGATGTACCTATATAAGTACAAATACAACTCAGCACATAATGAAAACAAACAAACCATTATTACGTTATAATGTACATAATATATATATATATAACAGAAATTATTACAATCGAATTTATTCGGTGCGATGAATTATAATAAGGGGATGGAAATAATAATTATTGTTGGAAAATGGAAAAGACCTAGGTTTTACCTTTACCTCGTTGAATACAATAATCAATAATCATTATATGTACATATTGTTTTAGGTTGGTTACTGTAGGTTACGATCAGAGAGGTCTTGAAAACCGGCGGCGTTAACTTAATTCAATTTTGTTTAGAAGTACATGACGACTGACTCGACCCTATATGTAAATGAACTTAATAATTGATGATGTTCGCTGGACCAAGCGGATTTGGAGCGGGATACGAAGTACAGATCCCGATGACGTATGTTACGCTCTAATTCAATAACTTGATAATGTTTCGTTGCAATTAAAATTTAGCCAGGTTTGTATTCGTTAGACGAATTGTGTTTCGAATTTCAATTAGAACCCAAACGTGTATGTGTCGTGTGTGTGTACGTGTGTGTATTTTTTTTTTTTTTGTGAGTGAGATTTTAAAGTTGTTGATGAATAAAATGGCGTAACTTATTTAATGTCAAAATTGTCGTCATCACCAAGTCTTAATGGAATTATAATATAATTTATTGAATTAACGTTTATAGGATACAGTATTATAGCCACCAGTCTGTAATCGTTAAGCATTGATCAATGTGACATTATGCGCATAATGTTGATAAACTATACACAAACACACAAACATACAAATACTCTCGTTCCCCTGGAAACATTCAATCATACTTTTTTTATGTCTGTTGCATGCTCATTCTTGTTTTATTTTTCTGGAAGTGTGTGCTTTTACGCTTTGCAATCGATACTCGACTTGTCGTTTTGGATCCATTGGTTTCACATGTCTCTGCTGTTTTAATGTATAAATATTATGTTATTTTTTGTAATAATTAAATAAAATAATATATTTTAATGTTTAAGATTCAAATATATATTATAGGAGGCGTCCTAGAACCACCGATTGTTTTGTTTATTATAAGCTACTGTATAAATACATACTTTTTAAATACTTTTTGTGCACCCTTTTCCTTGACGTGATTGCTACTGTTTATTACGAGTGCGCTGTGCGATAACAGTCACATTATACTTAAAACAGTTTGTTGATTCAGAGCGGGTCCTGGTCCACAGATATAATATAAAAATACGAGGTGGCAGATAGCCAAGGCCCATGAAATACTTCTCCAATAAAAAGGGTGATATTCGCTATCTAAAAGGTGTCTGTTCAAAAATTTAACTGCTACAATAAATTATAAGATAGTTTGGTACTATAAAAAAATGTTGACTTTCAATTAATAGGTATTCAATTTATTTCGACACTTATTTTAATATATATCTTAATGTTCAATGGAGTATGCGTAGCTTGAGTTAAGATATGTACTTATAAAAACCAGAGTTAGCTAAAAATTCTAATAAAAAATATAATTAATATTATTATAATATACAGCAATCTAAAAATAAAATATTTTTATCAAATCCAATTTAGATCTATTTTTAAAACTATTGTACAATAATCCACTATGGTTATCAACAACGATGGATCATTAATTTACAATCGTAATACTACAGAACACACTAAGTTTCATATAATATGATAGAGTATTAGCCTATAATAATTATATTTACTATAAGTAAAGATAATTATTTTTATGTTTATTATACATAACGTTATTTATTTTAATATAGCTAAAGTGGTTTTTATACATAATGCAGTTATTAGTTAAAATTAATATTTAAAAAATGTTTGCTTAATCAATATTTGGTTTATTTTGGTCTGCAGTTTGGCTATGTCAATAAAAAAGTGCCAATCAGTTATATTAATATTATTGCGTACCTATGTATTACTATAAAAAAATTAACATTTGTGATACTTAAAAACTAAATATCTCTATTATTTTCAGCTTTAATTTAAAAATAATGAACGTACTGAAGAATGGTTAAATATTATTAAAGGAAAAATGTTTGTTTAAACTAAGTATAATATGATTCGAGCATTTCCTCCCTATTCGTTTTATGATTCATAATAAAGAAAATGTTGTTTTTACATTTAAATAAAATTGCAAAACCATCAGAATTTTTTTTCATCAGTTAAAGTAATTCATTGCCAGAGCATATTGGAATACTAAGAAATTGACGTACCTTTTACATTTTGTTAATCTAAGTATGACTAAATTATATGAAAGTGTTCAATCACACATTTGAAGGTCTGTACCAGTCAAAGAAATTATATCTATACCCCGAAATACAAATTGCATTACTCCAAAAACTTCAAACTGCACTTAATAGTTAATCATAAAGAACACCAAATAAAGGTATGTTAACATATAATAACACTATTATCAACATAACATTTTATAGTTTTTGAGATTAGAAAATTCTGTAAGTCTTTGTATTCATGTACTTGTTTTGTCCTAAACCACATTTAATAAAATAAAGTAAAAATCTTAATTAATTAATGATAATTGTTTTCATTTATAGTTAAAGAATAATAAAACACAACAAAAGGTGAGCCCCAAAATGTAATTATGTAATAAATACTATACTTAAAAAAGTCGATTCATATCAATTATTGGATATAGCTAAAAATGTATACAACAGAAACATTCACTTAATTAGATAAAGATGGGGGTGACTTTGAAAAAAGCAAGGGATTACATTAGTGACTTCTTAATGATACCAAAATCGGTAATCTAGTATATTATTTAAATATCTGTTTGAACATAAAGCTGAACAGCCCTGCAAACAATAGTAGGTAACTATTGTTGACAAAAATGAATACACATCAAACAAAACATTAAAATATCATTAAAAATAATATACATTGTTGATAATGTTGTCACATAAATCGAACATAATATTTACATTCAGATTATTACTCTGCATTGCGATTTTTTATTTCTCAAGTTTTGTTATTAAAAATGAAAGCTGTTCTACGTAATTAAAATCTGAAACATTTTTCATTTTTAAGGTGGAAGCTATAGATTTGGAGTGGCAAACATTGTTACCCCCGGGTGGTAAAAACTAAAAACCTTAAATACGTCACCGAGGGGAGTATCGCAAAGAAAATGAGAAAAGAGTGAATTCTTTTAAATTTGTTTGTATAATATTTTAGTAATCAAACACAGTAGCGTCCAAACTTTATTGTTTTAATGTAACTAGGAAAGTTTTAAATGTAAAATGACGTACCTACGCGTGACGCATGCACTGTGTTCAGTACCATTGTAAAACCAATCACCTCACAGAGATACAGTGATACTCTATTTGTAAATTAATTACAATCACTTTCTTGTAATCCTCATATTTATCTTTCACTTATATAAAACCCATAGATATAATTCTTGCATTTCAATCATTACATGAATGAATGTACATAAATTGCATACATGAATTGTAATAAATTTAGTAGATTAGGTGTTTTAAGTTCAATTATATTTAATATTTGTCACCAGAAAAGAAATGGCAGAACAGCTAGTTACGACTTGGAGTAATACAAAATAGTTACTGTGTTTTATTATTTTTATTTTATATCATAATATTTTTACGAGGCGATGTTAATAGGGTTCTAATTGGTGATTTTTGTAACCAAAAAAAAAAAAAATGTTTTTTTTCTCGTGTCTTTTCAGGGGAAGGAATACCTAATGTGTCTTTTTTTTCATTAGAGTTGTTTACATATTATTTTATATGAGTTGATATGTTTGTTTAATATCTTGCATATTTATTAAAATTTGATTGACTAGGTATTAATTTTAAAATAAAACTATTGACATCCGAATTGTGGCCATATCGATAGCACCAATTTTATTTCTTTATAATATACTAATTGTATGTACCTATAATAAATATATTATTATTCAATATATACTATGCACACTACCAAATTGTGGTTTTCGATATGCACGTGGTCTTAAATCATTATGCCGATGGTTGTGTAAGTCGTTGATGTAAATATGTAGCTGAGCTTAAAATATTAAATATTCTGTTTTTATTTTTGCACAATATTAATATGGTACCTACGAAAAAACTTAACTTGTACAGTGAGTGAAAAATCTGAGACCATGGCAATTAGATTTTTAGTTACTTTTAGACCGTCACGATTGCGAATGCACGGGATTGTATCATGTGAGAAATTCTGGTGTTACAGTACAACTAATATTCTCCTGTACCACCCAATCCACCATAATAGTGTACCGATGATTTACATTGCCGAATAGATTGTATATTACGTACATTACATTGAATACGTGATGTTTTGCAGAACGGCTTTATAGTGTTTACTACACATGCAGATATTCCGTTCAGCTCAGCGCACTGACCAATAAACTTCAAACGTAACTCAAAATCAAATCAAAATTATTCACACGCAAACGTTGCAGTTTTCGATATTACACGGTCTAACATTTAATTGCGTGTTTGGTGGAAGTAATAGATAAAATCTCAGTAATTACAATTTGTTACTTTTAAATAAATGTCTATGTAAATCGTAAGTTAATCAAGTCTATTTCAAATCTGTTTCACGTGCATTGCAGGTGTCGTGTATATCTCTATTTATTTTGACATGAGTACAAAATAAATGTTAAAGAGTAGGACGAAAATTATTTGTATTATTTGAACATATTCACTGTTAACATTTTATTATTATAATTTACGTATACAACAAAATATGTTTAAAAATAATGTGGACACATAAAACATTGTTCAGTTAACTTGACTCCATTCAAGTTAAGAAACTTATTCGGCGGTGTCCTGTTTCCGTCGGCCCACTGTCAGGCAACATCTGTTAGTGGAATGACACTCCGTAAATTGCCTGTATACTTGCCGTGTAATATTGACGCGTTGCTGCCCAAATTTGGTCCGGTGGGAACATTTCCTAACTTGAATAGAGTGTATTTTACATACAGATTTAAAGGTATTTACGAGCCACGGTAGTTACTATTGAATTGATAGTGCGTGGAAATCGTAGTCCGCAGGTGTCAAATTCTGAATTTTGTTTCACTTATAAAAACAGAACACTAGAAGACATGATATCATGTGTGTCACTGGCAGTACATAATTTAGTCATAAAGTTTACAAGCTAAGTTGTCGTTTTCGTGTTGGATAGTGGTCGGGGGAATGGAATTCACATGAAAAACAAAATAAATATAGTTCTTACGAATTCACAAAAACAGGTTGTGACTATTGATTATCAAAATACTATAATTTGATTAAAATTACGAATGCAATATTATAACATTTTCTGCTCTATAAGATTAATCGAGTAAAAACGATTGCATTTAAATTGTTAGCATTTATCACTAAGTTCAAAACAAATGCCTTCGAATATTTAAGTTATAAGATATAAAACTTCTATTCTCTTTTCGTTTGCGTCGAGAAACTAAAAATACTGTCGGGCTATCTATCTGTACGGAACGGAGATATAAATAAAGCGTATTAGATCACTCAGTGACAGGTGGAAAAGTTAAAGTTGTAACTGAATTAAAAAAAAAAACTTAGGATCGAAATTTACTCATTTAATCGCACTGTCCGCCAATATATATACAATGTGTCTGGGCCTTAGAGATTAAAACTTTAAACTGTTTACCTATCGCATTACATCCACCTGTCGACCAGCTTTATACGTTCATAAATAAATATTATAATATACATTTATAAAAATGAATTTACTATGTACATGACGTAATGGCGTAATTATAATAATATATGATCTGTGTCGTATTTTTTAATAGGCTCCCAGAACTGTTTCATCTGTATCGATCAGCAGTGAATCTAGCCAGTGGAAAAAATTGTCATTAACTTAACGGAGATTCCAAATGTGTCATCAAAAATTCTTATCGAAACACCTTATCATACCTTAATGATGCTCTTTTCGACTCCCCTCGCCTGGTGAAAATACGGCAGTGCTCCGCAGCAGCCTCTTAATTAAAATGTATCATAAATCTTCTTGTCCGCATTACCAGTCTTCTTACTCCTGCGGATATTGCAGAGGGCGGCCATTATTTTATTTCATTTTTTACTTTTTTTTATTTCTCTCTCTCCCTTCTTTATCTTATACGTTACGAATCTCGAGTTTCTATACGTAGTCTTCCATATCACCATCCATTATAATATTATCTTATTCACGTTTTTATTTCAACTATTTATTTTTTTATTTTTTGTAATATTTTGAACTATATTATAATATAATATTATAATTAAAAACACACTGTTCATTTTTGTTTTCGCTTTTAGACTAACCGCTGAATTATAATAATAATAATAATAATAATACACACAACCTTAATTTATTGTTCATACACGGTCTTCCAGTCTGATAAATAATTTGATGTTTTATTTTCAATATATTTTTTTTTACAAACTCAGATTAACATTAAGTAGGTATTAAAATACCTATTTTTAACAATTATAGATTTTATGGAAAATAATAGTTTTAGAGTTTTCTGGTAATAGATGATAATATTGATAATAGAAAAAATTGTGTTTTAAATATTTGAAACAAAAATCATAAAAAGCAACATTTTATTAAGTACCTATAATATTATTTTAGTAATTTTTACATAATTTAACCGTTATGAACTGATTAAAAATATAAAATTCACTTTTAGATAAATTTCACTTTGTTAAAAAAAGATTTTATAGAAATAGACAAACATTAACAGTTTCTTCTATCGCATTATTTTGTATACAAAGTTTTCTCATTACCAAAGTTATTAAAAAACTATCAGACTTGTAAATAAATTTTACTTCACTGGAAACTTGTCCAAAGCCCAATCAGATTCGTTGTTATTTTAAGGAAGGACATATTTTATAAATCATAGTGAATATCGACATTATTATGATCATGCATGTACTGTATTGTGTTTACTTATATTTCCGGGATATTTTTGCATCTGCAGCTTAATCCCGACTACTTAATGGTTGGCCAATGATAGTTTAACTTGATATCTGAACAATTATAATTTGTACCAGCTATTATAAGTTCTGCAACGACTATTTTTCTAATCTACACAGAGGCATTATTGTGTTTGAAGGTTGATAGTTTTAGCTGAGGTATTACCTAGTGAACTACGGTAGTGGAATATCAGAGGTTAATTTTATTTAAAACTGATATGGATATTTATTATAGTATGTTTTAAAATATCCTGGAGAGTTACACAGACCAAAAAAAAATGTTTTTTTGGAAAACTTAAATTTCAATATATGCTTTAAATACATTATAAACCAACATTTCACCTTCACATATCATTTTAACCGTCTCTTAGCCATCGTGTGGATTCTTTAACATTATAGTATTATAAAATTATTTGCGGTGGAAGGAGTTCGGCAGTAACGTTCGTAAAACACGGCGGTCGACCTTTATGATTCTGCAAAATTCATTTCCGAGCAAAACTTTTATTCAAAAACCAGGAAATTACGCATATTACTCAGGCGTATGAGAATGAATGAGAAGTGGTGAAGGAGAGAAACCGGGTGAGAGTGAGACCTTGAGTTGACCACCGCCGCTTGCGGATAACATTTCCATTTGGCGTGGTTTGAGCAGGCAACTCGCATGCGCTTGTGTCGGACAATCTAATCTGCGATTCATCACTGAGACAGACGACGGATGTTCCGGAGGAGTTTGTACAAGTCATTAATTTTACCGTTTGCACCCGCCATCAAAACTGTATGATAAAATTAAAAACCAGCGAGATAAGACATACACGCCCGACTATAGTTCGCGTGTGCAATATACCAGAAATTTCCTAAGGCCCAAGGTATACATTTTTGTTTCGTTTGAATTGATTCTAAATACCTATAGGTATTATTGTTAATGATTATACATTCTATCATTGGATTTTAGACAAAAATGCATCCACGATGTAGTTTAATATGACATAATTAAATAATTTATAGACACTCTAAAACAATATCAATATGATCAAAATGTATGCGTGTTATTTCTCTACATTAAAGTATTAAATCATTTCTCCCAGATATATATACGAATATTTCGTAATTTCATTCCAGAACTTACTTGAAAAGTAACAGTTATATACCTATCAGTTTCATTTATTACATATTGTAGCAAATCCATTTCTGTGTATCATAAAACATAAACGACCGAAAATGTTCTAAATTCAAACCACCACCCAATGCAATCTTAATCACATAATGTAAGGTATAGTAAAACACTTCCCTCAAATATCATGCGTGCGACTTGACGCTATCACGCATTATTCACCAACCATTTATTGATGCACCATATTAGGCGTCAATATGTTCAATGTTCATCACACAATATAAGTATACGGTTAGGACACAAGTAAGTATCTATTCCGCCTGAAGAGAATACGTGTTACCACAAATCACAATGGTTATATACTTAAGTCAAACTAAATAAGTAAAAAGTAACAATAATATAAGTAAAAAATTATGAAACATGTCAAAAAATACAAAAGTACGTTGATTATCGTTAAAATCAAACAACTATATCCTCACTAAAACGCTTAAATTCCATTTTTAAATAAAATAATTATTAATTACCTATCAGCAATAAGGAACTATTATTTCTATACAAATACTGTGTTCTTATAGTTCTCCTTTACGTGAAAACATCAAAATAACCATTAACTAACTAATAAATACATCGTTAATAATATTTTAATCAACATTAATGTTGACTCGATGTCTTCATTATATTCAATATACATATGTGGGAGTATAGGGTAAGCGTTCGCGTAATTTTCATTTTGTTCAAACATTTATTTGCTTCTTGCAATTTGCTTATGCCCGTATCCAATCGATTTTTAATGTGCAGCAATTTGAGTTGTAATCTTCTTTAAGTTATCATAGCGATATTAGTTAAACGTTCATCTTATAAATCCCGCGAATACCCTAACAACTAGTTACGGATTATGTGGAACATCGTACAATTTACTCTGAATGATTTGCCTGAAGTAGAAGGATTCCACCTAAAATATTCATCACACATTTTGTAAATAAATATAAAATTACTTACAAACTAAGATAAATTACCCCATCATTTTTCGGAGGTTAGGGGACTAACTAAAGGTAGACGGCTAACTTAACTACGTGACATACTCATTACGCTAATCTCTGAAAATTATTCGTTGACGCTTGCTATACGAAATCTATTGCTAATAACTTTGGTTTCAGTTTAAGACTGTACAAATATTGAATTACCTATCTGTTTCGTGTACGGGTATATATTTTATGTACACATAATAATTTAGATATAGTGGAAATAAAACCGGACCATCTCCTTAAAATGGGGAAAAACATTCCGTTTGAAGTTTGTCTGTAGACGATGCTAAAGCATGAACAATATCGTTTTAAGAGGGACATATAAATGGCAATAGAAAAAAGAAAGTATTGTATCAATTGTGCTTTTTATTATTATTATTTTTTTCTTAAAGTATAAACTGACATTATTATGAAATCGTAAGTTGTAGGGAATGATGTTTTAAACACAATACATAAAAAAATGCAATTTTTTTAATTGCAAATAATAAAAAAATCCACAGTATTATAACTAAAAAGGTAAATTTAAAAAATATATATATACCACCGACTGACAATCTAAAATTGCGGTGAACATTTGCAAGGGGCTCTATAAAGTGTATAATATGTATCGCGTGGTCGTGGACGGTCGCGGTCGTCGTACTTGACTTGAATATACGTTTCGGGGACCCAATTATACCGAAGCCGATAAATCAAACGAAGAGTCGTGCGTGTTCGTCTCATACCCCATTAACCGTAACAAACTTCTTTGAACGCTTTCCAATTAATCAGTCCGGCTGACTTTGTGGGCTTTATTAAGTGCGAGAGCGACGACGACCAGCACTTAAATAATGCACAATAGCGCCTACATAATGTGCAATTATATTATAATAATTAACAGTAGGTACCTGCTTAAGTTTTGTTTGGAAGGGAGATATACAACAAAATAATATATCTGATACAATATTTTTCCCATATTCCAATATTGGCGGTCTGTGTCCGATCTGGATAAAGAAGATAAATTAAAAAAAAATAAAACTCGAAAAACTGCAGTCACATAAAAAAAATATACCGACTAATAGCTATTCACACATTCTTCGTAAATGTTTATGTTTTTTGAAACAAAAGTCTTAAGTTTATTCTGAATCGAACAATATTTTATTACGTTTAGTTTCTATTTTCGTCTAAAAAGTTTAATTTCTTATCATACCTAATGCTTTATATTATGATTGTATAATGATAAACACATTTGCTTAACAAATCAGCATTACAAGTTTAGAAAGATATTTTACAACTTTGGTTCAAGTGAGATATCATCAACTATATTTATAAATTATAATCTATTATTGCTATTGCTTTAACACACATTATCCTGTGGAATAAAAAAATGTATGTCCATACCACGTTTGTTACTAAAATTGTTTCTGTGTGGAGCATAAAACATTATTTTACATTATTATCTATCTACACGAACATGTACCATACTTCAATAATTAACTTTACTTGAATATTATATACTCAATGAAAGTACAATTTTAGAGCATTCACTGATTACCACTAACCAGATGGCAGATGGTAAACACCATATTTATTTTGTGTAATTTACTACGGTAGTAGGTACAAGGAACGATTAAAGAACTTATTATACTAGTAGTTAGGTACCATATAATTTAATATTTTAGAATATTTACATTGATTACTGACGAAAATGCTTGGAAATGCAGGCGAAACACTGAGAAATTTCGATTGATGTGAAATAAATACATTTTGTCCATATTACAATATTATTATCGTATAATATTTTTTTTTCTCTTCAAAATAGGAACTCTTTTTCAGACAGACAAGTGCCGCTGCAGTATGCCTATTTATAGTCGAATCTTGTTGAGACAATAAGTGTCGATGAGATGACGGATGATCACGCACTGTAAGTACGTAATAATTAAAAACAAGATAATATACATAATACCAAGTAGGTACAGATGAAAATCAAATCATACATTATCTTTACATACTGTTTGGAATACATTGACGTCCAAATCAGTGCCTACCTAAAACCTATACTAAATGATAAACGTGCGTACAAAGGAGACGACTTTACACATTTAAACCATGAGCAGTACCTATATGTATATCTTGGGGATTGGGCTTATATCAACTCAAATCGCCCTTCGAGTGTTTGCACAACATCGGTTTGAACTCTTAAAGATACAATGACGGACTCTTCAACATCTAAAACTCATTATTTATAAAAACGGTGTCTACCCACACAAACCGGGTGATCGACAAAGATAACGTTTTGGAACAAATACAATATATAGTCATGTACCACGTAATTAAGTTTCTTTGAAGTTTTTTTTTTAAATTATTAACCTAGTCAAAGGAATGAATCCACTGCAACTCCATTAATTCGATTTATTATTGGATAGGTATTTTGCATTTGGTAAATTGACAAGCTAATCGAATGAAGCTTTTTTAAACTTTTTCTTTTTGTTCTGCGTTTAAAGAATACTCACTGTGTCTGCATTAATAAAAATCGGATCTATTATGTTATGTACTTTACGGGTGTCGATTGCAGAGCTCCCCGTCGACTTTTGCTAGAGATAAACTTCGACAGAATTAGAGTTCACAGACACAAACCGAATTTAGATTAACAAATACATCCATATCCAATATCGTATATAAAAAACATGTATTAACGTATATAACATATATATTATATAGTGTGTATTATAAAAACAAATTTTATTATTTTATTTGTCATTGTTTACACATTATATCATTCTTTGATCAATAGACATTAGTATAATATTGTATAAATTATATTATTACAAAATATAATATAATTTACTACGTTGTAATTTGCATATCTTAATTATATACCCACTTTCCATTACACGTACCATATATTTTCTGATACGAATGAAAAAACCAATTTCAGACAACAATGCAAATCAATTAGAGTTGAAGATGGCATTCTTATTCTAAAAAAATCCACAAAAATGATAATTAACATCCGAAGAAAATAAAAAAAAAATAGTACAGATTGTAGTCACACTCGTATTCTCAATTATGCATTTTAATTAACTGCTTTATTAAAACAACACGTGAGTAATTTACACCACTCATTTCAGAAAATGAAATATTGTCCAATTTAACGATGATCGTGATCAAATTGTTTATTAAATTGAACATCCAAAGCCAAAAAGTGAATTCGTCTTTAGTCGTTTCTCGAATGAGTTCTTTTATTTCAATTGAGTAGATACCAAAAATAGCTCAAACACATGTTGTAATTCTATAGAATGATACTTATATATATTATAATATTTTATGTACATAACATAAAATAAATATAATTACATGCATATATATTAAATCATTTTAATTTTATGAAAATATTTCTAAATATAAATTATTTACGATATAATCAGTATACACAATTAAAAAACACCTTGGATTGGTACATTATCATTCAAATAATCAATAAACTAAATGATTGCAAAACTAGAATGTTTCTTGCATGGATTCTTGTGCATAGAAAAATAAACCACTGTTAACGATCGTTTAAAATTCCTCTTTGTTATTGGAATAGGATTTTAAAAATTATAATAAATTCGATTTCATTAATGTTAAATGGTGAAATGAGTTGTTGTTTTTACCAAACGATAAGCTTAGAAAGATCAAACAATAATTTTTTTGCCCAAACCAGTCATAAAATCAAAAAAATACGAGGTTATAATCAGCTTTATTCGTATGAGCCACCTCGCATCACATACAGACATATCATGATCAACAAACATATTCTCAATACGGTACACTCATGTCAGTTAAACACATCATACATAATATAAACTTCTGATAACATAACAAAATCAAAATCATCAACTAATATTACCTAATTCTTCAAGATATCATCGCACCTTCATCAAAATTCCTTTAAAACATTATAAATGAAACTGATTTAATAATAGAATACTTGACTGTTCAATATTGTAAATATATGAATCTCAAATGCTTAAAATAAGCATTAAATATGCTTTAAATAAATATTTAATTGACTTTCCGGTGGACATTTATTTTTTCTTTACAATGATGGAAAATCTTATAAGAAACCTTGTATTCAATTTTCACGTTAATTCAAAAAAAATTATAATAGTCAAAAATTGCATACGCCTGTAAATAGCTTAACATGAGTAGAAAATCAGTGAACATTTCATGTAACTTAAGTAATTTTTTTTAAGCGTAGACTAAAAACCAAAATCAATTTTTCAAAAACTGGTTTTAATTAAAAATTCCCTTTTTTTAAATTTGTTGTTTGTTTTTCCTGTCGCTTTTGCGTTTGCAACTATACGCTTAATCAAAAGGTAACTTGATGAAGCACCAGTGGAAACACACAGAAAATAAATCACATGAATGTGACTTTTGTATTAAAAGATTCAGTCGTAGGAGAGACTACAGTACACCTACGGACACATACAGGAGGGAAACCAAACCTTACCAATGCGATGTGTCTACACATTTTTACGATGCCTTCTTCACAAATGTAAACTTTACTATTTATGGAATTAATAAGTTCTTTGAGTTTTATTGATAAGCCTTTGATGTATCTAATTTTAATCAATTCTTGTACAGAAGTACCTGCGCCTATATACATCAACAAATTAAATTCATAACAAATCGGTCGAAACATACACTTTTAATCTTGTCATCGATTTTTTTGCGAAAGAAAATTTTACTGTTTATAAGTTATAACACTCAGGTAGTATATTCTGAAGTAAATAGCCGGATTGATATGTTGTAAGTATATAGTAATAACCCTGCAACGTTGTAATTATATACAAATGAATACGTTAAAGTAATTATTTTAATCTCAAATCAGACTTTTGTTCATTAATATTTTAGTTTGCGTTTTTGTTCTTTAGCATATCTTAGATTAGTTTAGCTTCAATTGAGTTCAGTGGAGACTGTTGTGACATTAGGTTGTGTTTCCACATCACTCCTGGTTCATTGTCGTTTTAAGATCTTCTGAGAAAAAATTGAATATTTTACGTACCAAGACAAAGCTGATATACCCCTACCGGGTTGTCCTAAAAAATCTTTTTCCAATGAATGAGACACAAGTTTCATTAAGGAGGAACTAACTTTCAAGGGATTGGTTATAAGAAACATCTCTAATAACTAGTCAAGATAATCCAAATCTCCTCCTCTAATTTTCTTCGTCGAACTTTATTCTTGGAATGACCTTTAACCATGACAAAGATATTAGGATTACTGCCTCAACACTAACCCAACTTATTACAATCGAGATCTTCACTGCATCCACAGTAGCCAAGCTCATCTCTTTGAAGCCTGTGGAAAATCGAAAGACACAACTTCTTCTTGTGCTCTCTGTGGGAAACTTACCCTGCAAACTACAGAGGATAAATCAAACAAAAAACATTAATTAAGTCAAGAAACTCCAAATTCAAGAACCATACTCGAACCAACTACTATCAACACTCAAGCAACCCTTCTAGCAACAACCATGTAAGCCTCAAAAGCTCGAATATCACTCAGAATACTAACTTTGATCCTCTATCAACCAGTTCTACAGCCCAACAGAAAATCTATGCCAATTCAGTAAAAGATAATCTGATAAGCCATACCCCTAATAATGATTCTCCATCCGACAATCATTTCTCCAATCAGCTATCATCATTCCTTCACAAGCTCCAATCAATCACCACACTGATATTAACCCTTCTTACATCTCTCATCAACAAATTAGCTACTAATAATGATTCCGAATAAAAATCCAAACTCTCCCCTGTCCATAATCTCCATGAATAATAGCGGACTCCAAAATCATAAGCACGAATTTCAGTTCTTCCTCGATTCTGAGAAACGCTCTTTACCCCATTACCTTAGTAACAACAATTTTGATTATCAAGTTTATCATACTTGCCTTCCCGATAAGTTTCATCACAGTACACCCACGCATGTACTGCAATTTACATTAAAAACAATTTATACCATCATCCAGTAGCTCTACACTGCGAAGATAATTAAAAGCCTTTATAGCACAAATCAACTTTGACAACACTGTAGTCACGGCGATTTCAACAATATACTGTCCTTCAGAATCTAAAATTACACCTGTCAAATATGCAACCTTATTTTCTTCTTTAAGTCATCAATTCATTGTTGGAGGTGACTTTAACTATACACACCCTAACTCGGAAAATTGCTCCACTAATACCAGGATGCCGTGCACTAAAATATATCTTAGTTTCTACGATTTACTTAGTTATCTCACCTCTTTCTACTTACTGCCCTTAGTAACAGACTTCCAGATATTCTTGATATATTCGTTTACAGAATAAAAAAAAACATTAATTCATTCAATCAAATTTAGATGTTCTTTCTACTGATCACACTCAAAATTATATTGAGGAGGGTGCCAGGAACACACAATTAACTAGATCTTCTCTCAATTCTGGTCCAAATTCGAAAAAATGTATTCAAAAAACTAAACTTCAAACCGTCATTAAAATTGACCTCCAAAATTGATAGAGTTATTTATTGTGTAACTTACACTATTCAATATTCTGCTAAAGCTACCTTAGCAATCACCCTTCACCCCGAAAAAGTACTAATATTTTGCTCTAAATTGCCGAAGAACGCAGTTCTAGAATGCAATGGCAAAGATTTAATTACTTGAAAAATATCCTAAACACAGCTTTTCAAAACACAGAAACCAAAGTTATGACAATTATATCCGAAATCTGTCAAATAAAGACTCTTCTTTATGGGAGTCTACAAAAATATTAATCCATCAAAAACAACCATCTCCTCTCCTCCGTATGTTTAACAACTCGTGAGCCACTCCAGAGTCCTATAAAGCCAATAGTCAACGAGCGTTTTCAAACCACTCAATATCATCCCAAGTAAAACCCAAATTCTAAATATTAATCGATTTTTAGAGTCTTATCCCCCCTTCAAATAGCCTTTTCTAGCCTGTGAGAAATCCAATACATCATCTACAAACTCCCAACTAAAAAATCCATTTGAACAACCTAATAAGCAACTTAATTTCCAAAAATCTTCCTGACAAATCTATCATTCTTCTAGCACTATATTTCAACTCTATTCTTCGATTTTCTTACTTCCTTACAATAAGTACTCAAACATAACCCCAATACCAAAATCGGGCAAAACTCCTGATATCCCATCGTCTTATTTACCAAACTATCTCTTCACACGTCCACTAAAAATATTTGAAAAAATACTCCTCAAAATTCTATTTACACTATCAGATAAATCAATAAATCATAAATGCAACATCATTAAAAAATTACCAATTTGAATTCAGATCAAAGCACTCCAACATACACCAACTTCAACGCACTGTCCCTTATTACTTTCTTATAAAATCATACCTAGAAAATCGGACATTACCTATTCACGTCAATAACAGTTGCTCTGTAAATTTCAAAATCCAATCTGAAGTCAAAGAAGCGACATTACTCCCTTCTTATACTCTATATTCACCCATGTTTCTCCGATTTCTCGTCATACAACACTGGGCACTAACGCAAACGACGTGATAATCTTGGTCTCAAATAATGACCTCATGATAGAGTCTTAATGGGCGAAAAGTCATCTTGACGCTATTAAATTATTCTCAAGGCTCTTGAGGATAAAAATAAAAGAATCAAAATCATCGTTTCATAACGTTCTCTCTGATACCAAAATACTGCTCCTCTGTATCGCTCAATAACAACCTACTCCCTACAACCCCGACTATAAAATACCTATGCTTGACATTTGATGGACGGCTACTAAGAGCCCAAAACCTTAAAAAACAAAAGAAAACGGTCAACTCCAGACTCCACTTGCTCCGACCACTTTTACGATCTAAAACAGCAATTAGTCATGGACTACTAATAAACAAATCAATTATCAGACCTGTTTGGGCATACGGTATCCAGATATCTGGTTCTGCTAAACCCTAAAACGCAAGAACAATTCAGGCATTCCAGTAAATCTATCTGCTGTTAATTGTCTCTGCTCCATTGCTCATCAGGAGTAACAATTTCCACAAATGCTTAAATATTCTATAGTTCTCTCAACTAACTAAGTCTCACTACATCTCTTTTCACTCTAGATTAATTCATCACAAAAATCCTCTACTAAAACGAATATTTTCTATTGCGAACCCCAATAACTCTGCAGAGATGCCTTTAACGAACCTGGCCTAGAGATACTTTAATTTAATCTGTCGGGTGGCACAACTGATTACCGTCCCAAATATGTAAGTTGCACTACGTATATTATAGTAACAATTATTATTGTACTAAATGTGTGTATTATATTGTAATTATATTTTAATAAAATTAAAACATAAAAATAATATACGCTTTCATTTAAATGTCAAAATCATAAATTATTCGTCTGATTTTACTAAGCTAGCATAACAAAGGCCTTTCGGTAAAATTGTACTTGTTATATCAAATGTCTTACAGAATATTTTTAATATAAAAATCCTTTAGTAATACTTAGTAATCTATACTATACTGTGTACCATCTTAGAGAAAAACTACATAACGTTTAAAGTTACTATAATGTAGTGAGGCTATTCATAAAAAAGTAATCCATATCTTAAAGACTGTAGGCTTATTTACAAATTGTGTGCCATCCGAACTAAAATCAAACTATACAGATAATCTAAAGTGTAAGAAACAATATCACATATTTTGGTTCATCAATTATATAATATAAATATTCATTTTAATTATAAAAATAATTCATTATATTTAAAATGTATGCCGCCCAATAGTAATTTTCAAAAATTAATGTTTGGCCATTTTGAAAATCCATGCATTGACCACTACTATATACAACCATATTAGAACTAATTATTGATTTTTGGTAAACATATTTATTCATCAGTAAAATATGGTTTAAAAAAATTAAAAATACTACACACGAAAACTACTCTGGTTATTACCTATCTAATAAAGGAAAAATAAATCATTTTTCGTTCTTATTATGTAAGCAAGTACTTTTTCATACATTTTATAAAAATAAAAATAAATAATTACTTTGATATCATTTTAAAACAATAAATGAAACTAAAATTTAGAAAAAAACACTTTCAATAATGTATAAACCACTAGTGGTCCTAATTTTTTTTTTCAATGATGATTAATTTATATTTTTTATATGCTAAGTTTTTTTAGTATGAAATTTTTACCTATATAGTTGCCAATAACTTTGGAAAGGATTGAGAAAGAACGAAGATACGAAAGCCTCGAGTTTGAAATCGAAATTTTAATTGAATTGTGCTGGGTACATGGTCCTCACATTAACCTTTCTGTTTGTGTATTAATTATTTTCATGATAATTTAAATAGAACAAGTTTAAGTATCAGTTATAAACTTATAAATCTATTAATTTTTGATTGTAACTCCGTTTTTTTTCAGAAAACACAAATGGTCTGTCGTGATAAATATATTTTATTTTATATTTACATTGAAATACAGATAATTTATTTTTCAATTAAAGTAGGTCCAATATATTTCCGATATAATCAAATCGGGTATATTATATAATAATGATGTTGCATTAACAGATGTTATTAATGTTAAAGACTATTCCAATGTCTAAATTAAAAGGGCATGAGAGAATTCATTGTGTTATAAAAATAGTTTAAAATTAAAAATCTAAATATTTTGAATAATGTATTTTGAATAGTAAATATATAATAATATACTTAAAAGTGTTTAAGCTACTCCGAAAAATATATTTGAATTACAACAAAACAACTAAAACCAATATTTTTCATTTGAATAACTAATTTTGTATCTAGCAATTTTTTTGGCTTTAATATCTGTTAAATATTATATATATATATATATACACATTGAAAGTGATCTAGTATTCTAGTAAGTATTAATTCTGCTTGAAGATAACAACAATAATACGACGTATTGAATCACTGATTACATTATATGGTTATGATTGAAGTAACTTCAACAGCCAACATGAATAAATGATACTTTTATCAAATAAAATAAATAAAAATAACAATTATATGTGCAAACAAATATAAGCATGTTAAAAAAATATAAAAGTTCGTCGGTAATCATTAAAATTAAATAGTTAAATCCTAACTAGAAAGCTTAAGAGCTTTAAATAAAATAATTACCTATCAGCTAAAAGGAAATATTATATTTAAGAAGTGTAACTGTACACAAGTAAAATATACTTATGAGGGTTTAGGTTAGATTTTAACCTTTAATCCTTAACAATCCAAAAATTATACTTTGATTAATATGAATCTAGTGATTCAATAACAGTTTTTAATATTGTATCATAGTACATTTAAGAATTTAAGTTTAAATTGAGCTTAAATTTAATTTTCATTTTAAACAGTTAATTAACTCCAACTACAACTTAGAAAATGAAGAAGATTTACAAACAGTTGTTGATTATTTTGAGAACACATTGATATAGGGAGACCACAGGTAACATAAAGGCGAAAACATCTTATTTTCCAGTTAAAATATGGAATATGTTTGAGGCCGTATTCCAAGACTCTACAAGGACAAATAACGTAGCAGAAGGATAGCACAGACCATTTAATTAGACACTGATGGCTATATAAACAACGTAGCAGTGTGGAAGCTTATAAATATGGTAGCTGCAAATATTTTTTCTGAAGTTTGGGTTTTTTTCACAGAAAATGGTCTTCATACACCTATGATTTTCGGATGATATGTGCATTGTGGGAAGTATAGATATCTTAGTGATAATCAATATTATAGTTATTTAATGGGTATAACTCTAATAAACCATAGGTAGTTTAGTGTGCGGTGACGTGACGCAGTTTGAGTGAAGGTGGTGAATTTTACATAAATGATGGATTGATTTATTTCTGATCTACTTACCAACAACGATACACAAGTATTACATTTTAGAGGATGCGATAAGGACGAAAAATAGTTTAAAGGCTCAATAGAATTGTGTAAGGTTCGTTCTCCTCCCTCTGGCACACATAAACCACATACAAATGGAACTCCAACGATATATTATAAGTTCTTACAAAATGTAATATATTATATTTCATTCTAAAAATGTACACGATGAACATCTCAATACTCTCTCTTATCGTGTATGCTATATACTTAGGTATATATTATGGTTTCCGGACGACCGCGGTGTCGTCGATATCGTATATTTTATAGGCGCACGCGGTATTGTTTGCAGACCATTAAACGCGAGGTTTTTTCAACCCCTTCCAACCATCTAATGCGAAAGAGATTATACTGTGCATTATTTTTTTCGGCCCCTTTTCTGCCGCTTCTCTTTCCACTCGTTATGCAGCCCATCGAGGAAGTCCCTGCTATAATAACATTATAATCGCGTGGTCTTCATTCTTTAAACATTTTGGCCACAGGAGAATCGATCGTCACGAAATTTTTCGTTTTGTCTCCAATGTTGTGAATCTCGTGGAAAGGGAGTTGTTCAAGTGCTACTGCGGTGGGACGGAGAAGTGATGATTTCTGTGATATAGGGGCGCGTTAAAACGTATATGGTGTGTGAATGAAAAAATAAATTGTATACATTCATAAATTATATACGATTTTATTATAATAATATAGTGCCATACAGATTATATTATAAAAAGTGTTATTCAAAATAATCTTCACTGGGGTCGGCACACCGCATCATAGTTATGTAATCTCTTTCCATCCATTTGCATATCTCAATAATATATAGAAAAACCATAAACACTGTCGAATATTGTATAGAATTCAAATTGTTTTCTTCAACGGTATAATACTTATGAAATACGTATGTCTAGTGCGATATATTATAATGTTATAATTTACAGAAAGATAACGGAAATCGACTTAAGTAACTATTATTTTATTGCCATTGTTGAAAAAAAACATATTTGTAATATATAATATCTATCGCGTAACCAATGTTTTCTTTTACATAAACACCGCAGGCATTGCTGCACAGCATATTAGTTCGGATCATCACTTAAAAATATCCGTGTGCGGGGCCACGTTTAAAAGCAGAGTCGGTGCCAACTACATCATCCTCTACTCCTTTTTCCCCACTCCTCCCATCACCACCAACAACCCTCACTCAAGTCGTGGTCGTGATAATATCAATGAACGACACCACACGCGATCGCACATATTATAATATGCACCTTTATAACACATAGCCGACTTGCACGTCGCACCTACCTCTCTACTCGTTTTTTGCGTACACGTATAATAATATAATATTATATCCTATAAATATATGGATGAACACTGCATGCTTTGCGGCACTTCGTGCCGCGGTCGCTACCCGTTTTCATATATTTTTTTCATCAACTAACGGGCGTGGCGTAGAACAGGCGTCACTTTCTCTAATTTTAGTTTTTTTTTATTCTATTTTCGTTTTTAACTTTGTATACAAGCGCACGCACAGCACACGTGCTGCAGTGCGTATACGCTATTGCATTATTATAAAATGTAATTTTGAACGTTGGTGTACCGTCGAATGGCTCGGGCGAGCGACTGTCTAGATAGGCGTTTATTTTGTTTGAACAATGTAGGCGCGGCGCATCTATTTCCGTATATAATATATAATAATAATAATGATAATATATAAGACCTAGTCTCGACGACGCCTCCACCATTTGCGGTCACGCGATTTTTTTTCCAGACATCCCCGTGTCCGCGACGACATCCCCGGCCGGTGCCATCACGACGTTTAATCGCACCGTTATAATATGCCACTGTGCAGCCATTCACTTTTCTCAAATGTTCTATATTTTTCTATATTTATACGTTACACCTTATAACAGCCAATATACATACAAATAACACATTCGGATAATGCCATGTCTGTGTTCACGAAATATATTTAAACAACTTAGAGCATTCACTTCGTTAGTTTCCGTTGACTAGTCAATTCAGTTGACATTCAATCATTCGTATCCGACGGGATTTTCATGATCTTAAAACCAATAGAATTCCAATAAAATGTAAAAGCAATAAATAAAAAAAAAACATTGGTTTTAAGATGAACCGTTCCAGTAGAAAAGGTCAAGACTCTTAGCTAATCATGAGAGTCCGACATAGTAGACACGGTTTTTCCATCGGAGTACTAAATACAATTAAACACAATTCATCTAGTTTAAGTGAATTTTTAGATGAGGTTTTATCCTTTGTTCATAGCTGATATGTTAAAGCGTAGGAATAGAAATTAAAATAGAAATTGCAATTTTGATATGTTGTTCAAAACCTAATAACAATTCTAAATAAAAAATGAAGATTTACTTGCCTTATTGAAGTATATTCCAAATGTATGCCATTTCAGATTTGTATACAAATCTTAGAATAACCCAACAATAAAAATCAAGATAGATTTAGAATTAAAGTGACGAAGACTAAACTAAATTTTCTTAAATACCAATTACCTAGGTACCTAAAGAATATTTATTACACATCATTATTTATTTTAAGATATGCGCATTACTAATTTCTTAATATAGCTAATTAATATTAATATTAAGAAGGTACTAAATGTGTTACTAAGTCATTTAAATTAAGTGTTACTTGGTCTTTATTTTTAACATTTATAATTTACAACTTAAGAATCATTAGAACCATTTAATTTGCATGATTTTATTTTGTAATTTTGATCAATTTCAGATTAGAGTTAGTTAATAGTTATTTTAAATTAATAATATTATTATGTGTTTTTTTAAGTGGATATTTATACAAATTTATATTCATAATAATTACCTAAGTAGATACATCGTGAGTAAACTTTTTAACATTTTACCTCAAATCATACTATACTTAATAAAGCAATTATGCTCAAAGATAAGAAGTCAAAAACAATATTGAATTATGAAATGTGTAATGCAAGGAATAAGCTGAAAAATCATGATTAGTATAATAGATAATTATTCACTTGTCTTAAGTTCTATAGTGATTTTAATTGTGAAATTATTATGTTTTAAAAAAGTAAAGTAACTCATAATATAACACTTTTTATGAACAATAATTTAAAAATACAATTATTGAAGAAATGAGAGATGTAAATTTTGCTTTCTGAAAACTAGTGATTTTTCACTTGTATTCTTTTATCCTCATGTCGACCGTATGTATTATTATGTGACATGATAAATCAAAAAATTACCAACTTCAGAAATGCAACATGTAGACTTTCAACTGTATTGGTTAATTACAAATAGTAACTACAAAAAAAACTTACGTAATTTATTTAAATTATAATAAACCTCTATAAATTAAATTTTCAGCTCCAATTTCGAATTATTGAGGGCCCGCCCCTTATATTTTTTCATTGTTATTTACTGTATGCAATTAAGTTATGTACTGCAATATGGGTAGAATGGGTAGATACAAACTTTCAGGTCTAAATCATCAACCAAATAACACCACTTTAAATTGTGTGTCATTTGTCATGTAAACATTATAATTATATTAATAGTATTATTATTATTTATTGAACTCATGTATCAGAAACTATAATTAGTAACATTTTGTAGTGAGTTTACTATTTTTTGAATAACACGTGTGTGTAAAGGGTAGATCCGTCACTGAAAACCCGAGTGGTCACCCATCCTTCGGCATCAATAGCTCCCGGATGGTCAAGCACACATTAGTAACTGAGCAACGTTACTTTCCATGCCGCACAATATGATCAATGTATTATCAAAATTGCAGAAAAATATAATGAAATTAAATAAAAAAATAATCGACTACTATTTGAAGTGATGTTGGGGAAAAGGAAAGACAAAAATGGAGAAAACATTACATCAATGCCATGTAGGTACGTCTATTTTTGGTATGATTGTATTAACTAAAATTTTTACACAAAAAACACGACAGTCTTTACTTGATTCAGCAAATTAGTGTAATTTGTATACCTTTTTTTCTGACGTTTGTATTCACATAATATCAATGGATATCAATATAATTGTTTTGCAAAATAGCCTAATTAATTTTAAATAGATTGAATAATGTTAAAAACACAAAATGCCAACAGTCGTGTTTTTTAAGTTTAGATATTATTTTTTATTACACGGACGTTTATTGGTCCATGTACATTAAAAACATCCAACAGCCTGTGAAATATCCTTTTTGTGATCGGCTGACTGAAAAAGCCGTTGATTTGTGAGCTCGATAAACGGTAGGTAGGCTACTTTCCAATAACACGACTACTATGATATTATAATTTATTTATAATACAATAATAATAATAGGTAATAATAATATACGCTGGAGCGCGTTTGAATGAGTTTTTATTTTTAGTACCCATCGTTATAAAATTATTATTGTTTTTTGAAGGTTCGGCAACACAACATGTCGACGTGTTGACGTTACACACGCATAAAGCGGAATAATAATAATTATCATATATTTTACGAAACCGTGATTTCATTATAGCATTATAGTTTGTTAGCGACACGTGTGGTTCAGACGAATAATTGACGCATTTTATTATATTATTACACATAATTATTTGTCGAGAGCGTTATATTATCACCGGTAATAATACAGGGCATATATATATATATACACATCATGATATTATTATATATTAATATTTTTAACGAGCCGTTTTCGGGATCAGTAGAGCGCAAACGTTTGCTGCGGACGGGTCATTTTCTGTACACGCGCGCGCAAGCATAATTATTATAATAATCACCCCTTATTATAATATATATATATTTAATGTGAAAATTATGAAAGCTCACAATATATTTTCTTTGAGCACTTTTTGTGCCCGGGCATTTTTTTCCTCCCTCATTAACTGAAGCTTGCTGCAGACGGACAGGATATACATATATATATAATATATATAATTATGTACATACACTTATGTAATATAGTAGCTGTTCATGACGTATACACACACGCGCACACTCATTACACGTATATGTGTACATAAATAAACACTATAAAATAGGTGCACGGTGAACATTTTTTGTTTATTATTATACGCACAACGAAAGTGTGTGTATTTTATTATGTTGTCGTCTGGATTTCGAGAGTGCGCTTTTCGTAAAAGACTGTGAAAATAATTATTATTATTATTCCTTTGCGACGCGTATATACCTACATCATCCATATTATTTAGAAAATACATAATACATTATTGTACACATTGTTTACAATGCGCAATATTACGGGGTCCGTACGTCTGCGTGTGAGTGTCTGCAGCGTGTGAAATTGTGCGAATGTAGGCGCACACATTAACCGTGTATAAATAATACGCCTGTATTGTTTTGCCGGAAGTTCGCTACAGTGGCGCGGGAAGACAATCGGGCGGGGTGTAAAAGACGTGCGTCAACTTTTGTTTTCGAGTTTTAAAAATGACGTAAATAGTGTGAGAGAAATACAAGGAAGGGTGCTGGCCGGGTGCTCGGGCAACGCGGGGACGGCAGAATAGAGCTCGCGTATATAATATATAAAACCGAAATGATGAAGACGAATAGAAAAAGTTTAGAGAACTTGTTTTTAACGCGCCGCAGGCGGAAAAAAACATAGTGTGATGTGCTCCCGTATAATGAACGAATCGGACGGGTAATGCACACGCCAACTGTGCAAACACACTCACAATTAATGTTGTATAAATATAATATAAATGTTAGAAATGTACAGCTTCATATTTTTTCACACATACACACACACACACACACACACACACCGACACACATCCTACGTAATGTGGGCCGTGAGTGTAATTTTTACTTCACTTCCATTGTGCGTTGTGCCCGCATGTATCTTGCGACCGTCGACAGCAGCTAACCACTCGTCATCTTCGTCGCTGATGCCGCGGACGTCATCTCGACTCAAGTATTAAACTATAATTAACACACGCTACTGGCGAAATGGTTTAACGTCCTAACAAAACTCTCCATCTCTCTCCCTCCCTCGCTGTCTATTTCTCTCACACAAATACACGAGCACACACGCACACACACGCTTACCGCGACGCAATAATAATATAGTTATTATATCTTGGTGAGATTTTACAGCAACAACCTCCTTACGTCGTTCGGTATAGTTATGTGATAATATAATATTCCTACACCATATTATGTTGTTCGGGAGAGGAGTGCCGTCGTTGTGGACATATAATCGTTTATTATTCGTATTGTTATTATGCTTAAGACCTAAAATAGTTATTTGACCGATCAATACAAAGAAAAACAATATTGCAGTTGTAGCTAATAAAACGTTTTAAATGGTAATGGCTATTACTTAAGTTTGGGTTTTACCATCTCGAAATCACTCATCAATTATTTATCGTTTGCAGCAAACGTGTCAAGTTAATCAAATCAAAGTTATAATTATGTAATATTTGCGTACATTAATAATCGTCGATTTAGTAAATACAAAATTAAAATAAAATCATGGTTTACTGAGTTTTCTACAAGGAGTCAAAAAATTGGAAAAATGTACAATATAATTTTATAGTAGGTATACCTACACAATGCCCCGTGGGGATGAAAATTATATCAAAATAGTTATATGTTTCGAATTTAAAAAGAAAATAGAAAATCATCTCTGCAGGTGCTTTTTATATTATATAAATATATATATTTTTTAACGAACATCGTACTTTTTACGATATCAAAGACTTATGGGAATTTATAAATTCCCCAATCTGTAAAGGCTACTGACGTCATCGTATTGTACGTGGGTAAGATTTATTTTGGAATTTTGAACCCAAAAACAGGGTAGTTTGGTCATTGACAAATTATTATCAGACGAGCCACGCGGGGAGGCATTTTCTAAGAATGCTCGTAATGCTCGTTCGCAAATTGGCCACCTGCTATACATATAATAATAATGACGACGGTAAGGTTTCACAACTGATCAATATGATCTAATCCCCTTGGCTTCCTGACAATTCGCCTTTTGTGAATAAGTTCGTTAATGACAAAGTACAGTGTTTCGCTTACTATAGTGGTCCAATATTGGCTTTTAAAATAGTTACTACCTACGTTCCAAATCTTTAAATTAAATTTCCATAAATTATACCGTAGAATGTCTGAGACAATAATTGTAATCTAATTGCATAATACTTTTTATTAATAAATTGTACACTCGGTCTGAAAGTAAAAAGTTTCCATGCTGTCGAATTCAATACTTTTTAAAAGAGCCAGCAGCGATGTTATAAGGTTAAAATATTGTTAAAGTGTTTTTCTGCGACAGTATATAATATGAGTTGTCCGTACTTAGCATATATATTACGCAGTAAGAAAGCAAACTTTTATTTCGTTTCTAATTTTAAATGAAATGAAATAAAGTTGGCCAATATATTATGACGTATAGTGGACATCTATAACAGAGTGTGGTCACTAATCGCCTTGTATCACTCATAATATAGTGTGGTTATAGTTATTACTTATTATTTATGCACTATACAGTTTAATACTGTTTTCACATTCGATAAACGTGAATTTGTGAGGAGCTTGATACATTGTATGTTAGCTTTAATGTTAAGAAAACATGTTATACTAATTAAAAAGTGAATTGGTTATAGTAAACAATACACGAGGTTACATAATAGTACACATTGTTTTAAAATGATTATACATTATACACATTATCAATAAATAATAACAAAATGTAATTGCAAAAACAAATTCAAAAACAAATAATACTGATACATTAGTGATATTAATTTCGTTCCACATATAATGAATATTGCTGAACTTTTTTACATGTAGGTACTTACAAAATAGTAATTTCCTTGGTCTAGCACTCCTACCAGGTAATGGCTGGAATGACTCTATTAATTAAACCAAACTAACATAAAATAATATATAAAGAGTATTAGACTATTAAATATACTTGTATAATAATATTTAGTCTGTGGTGTATAAGCTTATATGAACCAATAAATTGATCATATTTATCAGTCATTCACATAACCATTAAACCGTACACACAATTTGAATACTAAATTTAAATTAATTAAGTTCTTTAAATTCATTACATAATCTAACTCTACAAGTTAATTATTTCAAATTATTAGAAAACGTGAAAATAACAGTTGTAGTTTTTATTAAGATGTATAATAATGTTTTATTTCTAAATAGCCATAATTGTGGATGGATAGATACGATGGTTGGATATTTATGAACTGATAGATATGCTTTATTGTAAATATTATAGTATTTTAATTTTAAATTTAGGTTAATACCTTTAACGAGTAGCGTTTGAAACTTATTCTAGTCAGTGGTTATATTCACAATTTGTGAGTTATGGGTAATTTTTGTATTGATAATGAGGAGTTAAGTGCGAAAATAACAGCTGTGTAGTCAGAGTAAATGTCTTCAATGTGGTGATAGAGGCTATTCGGCACTTTTGAGATGAATATTTCGAGGATGTATGCAAGTTTAACTAGATAAGTAGGCCAGTAAGTTCGGTTGGTGGGTGAAGAGAATTATTTAGTACAGTTTACACTAGATAATAATTATATGTTGGAGATTGTTAAACAGAGGGTAGCTTATTTCAATCATTTATCGTGTCTAGTGAGTAAATTTTGAAATTTTGGATTAATGTCCCCAACTACTATACTGTTGTAGTCTTATGTATTTAAAAATGTAACTTAATTGGTCGGTCCTTATGCCATGTATTGGTGAACAGGAAGCAACTATGACATAAGGAATATGGTTAATTGTTATAGACATGGTCACATTGAACAGGACTGTAAGAGTGTTTTATTGTAATTATTTAGTATTGAATAAATAACGTTTTCAACATTTTTTACAGCCTGCATAGGTAGTAGTATTGTAGGAATTTGATATAATTAGTTTATAACCAGAAATGTATAATCTTGAGTAATTAGTGAGGTAATATTTTCTGAAATAAAAGCTTTGTCTTGCAATTGGTCCATATGATAAAAAACGCAGTAGCCCGGAAATGGGTAAGGTGAGAATTTTGAGTGAGATTATTTACCATCTTCGTATGGATATAGATTGCTGTTAGTCGAACCGGTAATATAATTATTTTAATTGGCAGTGTTGAGTGTGAACTGGAGTTAAGGTAACGATGCACCAATAGCACCTCACTTAGTGAGTTGTTATGCAAGGGACACGTTATACTATTATAATACTACCATCTGTAGTTTTAACCTAGAGAACTCGTTTTCCTAATAGTAAAAAATATATGAGCAAAATAACAAAAGGTTTTAATTAACTGATGTAACCATGTAACGGAACACGAAAAAGTCTCTTTTTAGAGCAACTACTGGACATAAGATCTGTCAAAAAAATGGAGATCAACAATCAAGGAGAACCACACTAGGATAAAAATATAAAAAGTATACTTTATAAAATCGCACATGGAAAACTGCTGACCTATGAAGGGGGTTAACAGTTAACATGACCTCCAATTTAAGACCAATCAGTGACGAGATAATACGACAAAAGGGGTATATGTTATACGAGAACACATTGGCCGTACACCCCACTGTCTTTACTTCAATTCCATTCTTCAAACCAACAACACTACTGTATTCTATATGTTGAAGAAACTGAAGACTCGAAGACCACACTGACCAGTCGGCTGAAGCTTACTAATCCTGACCCACTGTTGGGTTCAGCTCTCTGATCTCCAATCTACAAAAAGAGCATGACACGAAGAGCCACTAACTGACAACGCCCGCCTTCCGAGCCGCACTGTCAGGATATATCTTCCATTACTATAACGTTTGTGAAAGACGCCGTCTGACGATGAATTGCAGGTTTCCTATTCAGTACTACCCGTTGGATTCTCCCACCATAGCCATCTCTTCCTGAACAAGTGTCTTAACCACCTAACCAACAACTGCCGATCTCTGTGAGTACTGTGGCAGAAGTCTATAATCTATAACCTTAATGATTGTTATTGCTGTAACGCAGGAACCACCGGAGATTCAGTAAAATACGTTGGAGTACCCGCCCGCTCAATGGCGATCTGAGATAATGGATGCCCGTCATTCCATCGCCATGAAAACTATCTAAATCGATGGTTGCGTTAAAATTGTTCTTTCCAGGATAACCGAATATATTGTCACAGAACCACTGTTGAGGCCACTCTGCATGGATGGTAGTCACGAACATACGCTACTTGTTTAAGTAAACTCCACTCAACGGACCTCGACGACCTCGACTCGATGTTGTACATAGATAAACCCTATTGAAACTGATATCATAATTCATAACTAGGTGATTGTACTGACCATGCACTGGGGTTACGGACTACCCCACCGTCGGACGAGGTCTCAACCGAATGTTGTTCCCTTAGTCGCGTGTATATGTGATGTTCGGTGGCCATAGACATCAATGACATTTTTTACAATAAAGAAAAACAACGCAGCTTCATTTTAGAAGTGGCGTCATACAAAACCGTTCCACAGGTTGTTTTTATATCGATACTGACGAGTGAAGTGAAGAGAAGACTGAAGAATAACGAACACAGTGTGACGATTACACGTGCACAAGACTCATTAAAAATGTAATTCTAAACATATGTTAGTCATGCCGTACCAAATAAACACAAGTATCCCAATTTTTTGAAAACAATTTGGGTTTATGAAGCCATACAATTAATAAGTTTGAATTTAATATAAAACACAAATTAATTTATTATAAGCAGTGATTTTATAAACCTATTGCTTAAAGTTACATAATATAATATACATAAACATATTTATATATATATATATATAATTTATAAATTGATAGATACATACATACACCAAAACTATTATAAAACATTTTACAATCATACTTATTTGCATAATCTCAAATTTTAATGCAAAATCTACCTTTTAATTTTTTATCCCTCTTTTTTTCATCAAACATTGTTATAAATAATTCATTAATATCCTTAATGGATATTCATAATAAATGTTCTTATCACGAGTAATCAATTAACCTAATGGACTACATTAAGTACGACATTTGTGAAAATCCTTTGCGGATGTGCTATGTCATCATTATTTTAAATTGACAATAACACGCCATCAAAATATATGCACGTCAAATTATTATTATACAAATGCCGACAAATGTATTGATTTGTACAATTGATGTATGAAATAACGATAAATGTTATACAGTTACATATTGTTGTTCTTAGTTTTCAATGGCTCTAAATAATTTATGGGTACATCATAAAATATTTTAATATAATCTCAATTAAGTTTGAAGAATGATTAAACTGAGTAACAAATACTAAAATATCTTACATATCTCGCCAAGCATTCATTCCTTCGATATGTTTTGATGTATTATTAATGTTTCAAAAATATTTTATAACGATACTCTATGTTGGTACACAGTGCACATCAGTTATTATATGTGATACTATAGTCGCACGTTATGAAAATTGTAAATATTTATAATTTTATTAATACGATTATTATTTATCCCGTACGCATAATCATTCTGTAATAAATTATTATTTAATTTGTCAATATTATTTCGATCGTTGAAAAACTAAACTTTTTTTAAGTTGTTACTCCGAAATATTTAAATTATAAAGTTTCTTTATTGATGGATGTGCAGTGCTCGTGTAACCAAGTTTGTCTTAGTGTATATTGAATATATTATTTCATCTTGAAGAACCTTCGTAAGTTATCATAAAATTGTTTTCTATTTTGCTCAAATCATCTCCTTTTTCATAATTCAGGACAACTGAAAGACGAAAAATTAATTATATTTTGTTCAATTGTGAATATGATAAACTCAGAGCTTACAACACAAATTTGATAGTTTTGAATTCAATTTTAAAATGGTAAAAGTTCATGATACATTTCGAGTAGCATCGAGTGATTTTAAATCTTCGGTTTTTTGTATGAAATTGTCTATTATTAACAGAATTTATTTTTAATAAATTTCTTATTCATGGATCAACAGAAGTTACTAACAATATTAAGAAGCGGGTAAGTGGATGTCACTCTGCTATACATTATGTGTCTAAGAGGTCGCTATAATGGATGATATTAAATGTGTATTCAATGACATCCAATCATTGTATGGGTACGAAAAATGATTCTGAGGGGAGACGGTATGTCAGTTTAGGATATTTTATATAATTATTTCTTATTATCAATATGGTAGCCGGTAAGTTGAATTAATATTATTCTTAAATTATCAGCGATTCTGGAAAAATATTAAATATACCTATGTAAAATTGGACTGTTTGGAACCGAATTACAACAAAATGATAAACAATATTCTTTGTTTTAATATGCGATTTCGTCCAAATTTGAACTTAAAATGTCTGTAAAAAATAACTGTATTCATATATATATTAGATGTCTTAGTTATGGAAAAAACTTATTAAGTGGAACCTTGTTTCAAATTTTCAATCCTTATCTATAAAAATTGAAATTGTTTACATTTTTAACCAAAAAATCATTTTCAATTTGATAAATTTTGTCAACATTTGAACTTTAAACGCTTATCAAAACAAAACGTGCCTTGCATTAAATTTTAAATCACCTGTACCTACTTATAAGAAACTGTATTTTGATTAAAATGTTGATTGAAATATTTTAAATGTTAAATAAAACGAAATCTCTTCTGAAAATTGAACAAAATAAATACAATTATTTTTACCCATTATTAACAAACTGTAGATACTGCCATTATAGTGGGTACCAGAAGTCATACGTACTGAACCCACTAACTATCTCTGTGAGAAAATAATGTGTTTAAATAATGATTTATTAACATTAATTTAAAAGAAAATCCAAATATTAAATGGTAATAATGGTAATATAATGTTTTACCATAAAAAGTCACTGAGTATGATGGTCGTAGGAATAATATTTATATTATTTATTACATTTTTTTATTTGAATATAACAGTATTGTTTAATTTGTATATATTAATATATGATAAATTATTATAATTATTATATCCACTTTATTTTTAAATAATTCAGATTAAATTTATTGTAGTATTTAATTTTTAGAAATTGTCATTTTTTCCCGAAAAATATAAAGTATTTTGTAGATAATTGACCAAGTTTAATATTTTTTAATATTATAGAGATTAATACTTATGTTCGTACAAATCTAAAACGTACACATTTGTTAGAAACAATCTATTGAAAATGGCTATTTTAAAAAATCCGAAATTTGAATTTATCAACAATTTGTTTTGTTAAATTGATTTTGAAATGTATGCCATTAAATTATCTTTGAAGAGACGGTCTTTAAATAATATAATGATTTAGCACAAATATACGTCTCACTGAGATAAGAGACTTTTTTACATACTCTTTATATTTTTGTAAATTCAAATTTGTATATCTTTACTTTATTATGAATTAATTTTCAATTACCACTTCTAAAAATGCATCATTATTCATTATAGGTTTATAAATTAATACTAAAAGCTTATTATAGTAATTATTGAAGTAATCATACGTATATTTACATATTTGAGTAAAATTCAGTGAAATACGAGCTAATATGTCAGTTTTTTTATGAGACACATCATATATTAAGCTATACATATTAAACAAAACTGTAATATCAAATGAAAAAATGTAATGAATAATAAAAATATCAATCATACTCAGTGACTTGTTTTATGTTAAAACATTATATTAGCATTATATAAATAAATATAACAATTATATCATGCTGTAAACTTATATTTTTATGAATAAACATTATACAGTCGAGTATCAATAACAAGAATCTTAAGAGGAATAAAAATAAAATTATAAAATAGACGTGTGTATTTTTCGAGTAATATACAAATTATAATATACAATTATAAAATAGACTCATGTATTTTTCGAGTTATATACATCAAACACGACTAAAAATAACTTCTAGGGGCAAGAAAAAAATTTAAGTTATCGAAGTTCGGTTTATCGAGACACGAATGACTGTAGATTGTATACTGGTAGAGTGGTAGCAGCATATCAAACTGTTATGTATGTATTAATGCTCGAGGTAAAACCGAAGACTTGTAATAATTATTACTCGTTTCACCTTTCGCATATGTTTTTTTTCGCGAAGGAGATGGTTTCTAAATAATATATTAGCCTCTTAGTGACTGCTGTCTTGCGATTACGTGTGTCGTGTGTGTACACTTATGCATACAACGATTACACACATATCATACTCGTACATTCATTAACCAACCGGCCTCATCCCGTCTGATGAATGACTCACTCAAACTACAATATTATACTAATATCGTGGTATTATATACTTTTATTAATAATAATAACAAGTTATGATGGTCATCAACTGATAATATTCGTGTTTTATTTATAATATAGTGTTGTGCATAGTACATTAATCAATCATGATAATTTATGTTACAATTATTAAAGATATGAAATGATGTTTACAATAATTATTATTATTAAGGTTGGATCGACGAACTCACTAATTCTAACGTTTATGACTGTCATGACGCGGATTTAAGGTCCTAGAATATGTATTTATAAATAGTGTGAATAAAAGCAATACAGCTTTCAATGACTTTAAAGGGCATAGTGTACTCTATTATATAAGGTGTTCCACAAATAATAAACCTAATTTGTTTTTCCAACCGAAAAAGTGTGGACGTTTTTCTTGGTTTTATTCTTGTCACTGATGTCCATACAAATACCAACAGATGGCTCTAGAAGCGAATGATATGTTCAAGTATACATTATCAGCCATCATTTTGTTTTCATTCCACCGTGGTAACGTAACAATTGCAATTGTAGCCAGAAACATTAATATTCTTCAGAGGAGCTTGAAATCTCTAAAATCATTTGGTCATTCACCGTATTTGTTCACAGAATGATCATAGTTGCAAATTTCAATTTATCGTGTTGCATTCAGGTAGTATAGTATATTAATTTATAATTATTATAAATAGGTAACGCAAAAATTAAATAAAACAACTACGCAAATATTAAATAAAACAACTAAAATCGTACTCTCGTATTTTTATCTACACTAAATCACGTATTATAGTCATATAACTATAGTCTGTCGTCGAAACATGTTTCTTAAGGATACAATAGAACTACACAACACCCAAAACATTTCGTTTCTTCTGTAATCTAGTTATCTACTTCCTTCTCACTTATTCTGAACTCATACTATTACCCATAACTATACACTCTGGGCCAAGCTCGTATTTAATTAATAAATAATAAATAACTACCTACCCAAATGTATTTAGTTATACGTTAAAGGTTCACATTAAAAAAAAATATTATCCGTTTTTACAAATGTCTGTTATCAGACAAACTTTAAATGTACAAAATATTTCTAGGGATCATATTATTATAATAATAATATTATAATGGGAAAACGTAATTATTTTCATCGGCTGTGTTTGAATAGCGGTCATGGTGCACGTGCGATGGATTTGCATGCTGCAGACGAATGGTTTCCTTGTGATGATAAAAACACGGTGGTTGTCGGAACTATGATTTAACCGCTCACGCATGACTTCACGCGAGTACCCACTCGGGAGAAAAACCGTTCTTGCTCGATGTATGTGATAAAACGTTCATTTGAAATGCGCATTTAATTGCCGACTCGCGGGAAAAACTGTATACATTTGTGTAATGTTCACAAATGCCACAAATCGTTGTCTACGGGTCGGCAATTCAACTTTTCATAACAATAATAATATACATTATATATTTGGCTAAAAGTCGTTGGGACCCATTCTCTCGTGACGTCTGTGAACAAAATGTTAATGCGAAAATCAACATAGCACATGATATTATTATGCAGCATGAAAGTAATTTTCGTACAACGTTGTTTGGTAAAATGTGCACCTATGTGTTATGGTTATGGAGCTGTTTAGAAACTAATAGTACCTAGAAAATATTATTATAGTTAAATATTAATATAACTTTTGATGAATATCATATAAATATAATCTTTTGAGTTGCATCATAATAGCATAATATATATATATTATATTTTAACACTCAAAATAGTAATACGATACTCAAACTGAATTCGATTAAAAAATGAATAAATTTAATTGTGTTAATCTCTTGATCATTTTAAACAATTTAACAATATTACTGATTTTAATTGAGCTTACAGACATCATTTAGGTGTTTTATATGTGTATTGTATTGTATTGTATTTATTGTATTAATATTTTTATTTTTAATGCGAAGCAACCATAAGTTATTTATGCATTAAGTATGCGTATGTATTAGCGTTTTTATTAAACATTAATAAACGATGGCAGCAAAGGAGTAGTAGTGTTCAAACAGATCCTCCACTGCTGTCCGTTTAAACTGAAAAAAAGGTGTTTTATAATATGAACCCTGGTACGAATTCATACTAAAGAACAGTTCGGTAGTGCATTAAATATTTTCATGTTTCAAGGACAAAATTATTAATATTGTTTCGTTGATGGATTTTAGTGTAAAATCGTCTTGATTTGTTTCAAAAGAACCCACAAACCATATTGTCCGTGCTCTATATACTTTAAAAATATAATATATAAACATGTCACGGTTCATCCCGATATGTGGGCATTTGAAAATCATAATATTTCGTCCAGTAGAATTTAACGAGTGCTAAATGAGTAATTGACGCTCATGATATCCTATTTAATAAATTACATAACTCGTCTTGTTTCACAAATTTTACTAACCTAACATTTACAAAAAATGTATACATTTTTTATTGCTTGATTTATGGAAATGTTGACAAAATTATACAGTTCATAAAAAAAATGTTTGAACTATTGTATTGAAAAGATTATGAAAAGTTAAGTTATTATTTCTTAAGCCCACCCAATAGACTTTACTGAATGTACCAGAATTCTTCCATTTTTGTTTGTATTTTTCAGGTTTGTGAAACATAACGTAGTTTTCTAAAATGTCATATTATACTTACATGAGAAATTTAGTTGTTTTGTTGTTGTTAAGGAGTAATCGATGAACAATTGTTAAACATTTTGAACTTATTTTCAGTTTAAAAATATAATTTATCGTACAAATGAATCATTTGATTGTCTCAGTCATTGTTTTTTGTGTTGACCATTGTAAAACTTTTTTTGAAATTGAGTTCAGTTGAAAACATAGAGAGGTATAGTAGTAATTTTTTATTTTCAATTAAAAGTAGATATTTCAAATGGTAAGATGTAATTTATTCAACCGTTAAAAATTAATAATTTTTTTTTAAAAATAATCTACCTGCAATTCAAAATATACACAACCACAGTTATTTTAAATCAATATTCAATAAAACATTCTATGTTTTCATAGTTTTATTGAATATTGATTTAAAATAACTGTGGTTGTGTATATTTTGAATTGCAGGTAGATTATTTTTAAAAAAAAAATATTAATTTTTAGAAATGTTATTTTTCTGTTAACATTGATTTTATATTTATATTATATATTCTCTACATATACCACTTATCTTTAAATAACAGTTTAGAACCATTTTTATTCCATTTTTAAATACTTTGTATAATCGTTTAGCCAAACATAGCGTATGCGGTTTCTAATTTATAATTTAGTAGACAGGTGCGAGCCATCCTTTATACAGTTTGTTTACTCTCATAAGTTCTTAACGAGATTCTTTATGAGCATCCAAAAGATTTCCCCAAATTCTCTAAAATATTATGAACTGTTTATTAAATTTTTTTCACCTTTATTGATAACGTTATAAACAATTTTAGTATGAATAATAGGTACGGTGGTCTTGCTCTGTCAACGTTTATAACGATGTTTGGTGTTGATAACCATGCAAAGGTAGGTAAGCACAAACCAATACCATTTTATCTTGAAAATTACGACAAAATAAACGTAATAAAATAGTTTAGTCTCAGTTGTTATATACAATTTTTTCATTTTTGGCGTCCGACAAAAAACTTTTCCATAGTTTAAATAATGCAAGTATCCACGATGAATTTAATACACCATTTATAAAGTAATATTGTGCAACACTGACTGTTTTAGAGACACCACTCAATAGAATTTTTTCATACTGACGAATATTACAGAACTTTTAGTACAAATATTTGAAGCGAACATTTTTACAACACGCTCTCTTAGTTTTTGAGATAACAAAACTACTTGGGTAAAACACGAAGTTTGAATAACATCTCTATCCTCGAGAAGGTATATTATGTAGGTACCGTGTTTATTATACCAAAAACATATTTAGTATAATGCCGTTTGTTTACTTTTATTTTCTACAGGAATCATCAAACCTAAAATAATTAAACCGTCGAAGTTTGTGCGTATAATTAATTATGGTAAAGTCCGTGCGAATAAATAATTGGTCTGTCTCTGACGGCCGCCCAGTAAATGTGTACGAAAACAACAACTGCAAATTTACATCTGAAACTTAAAAATATTAATAAGTCTTTTGTTTTGCTTTTTTTTAAACTTTTAAAAGACATGGCAGTCTTTTCAACGAATTTTCGAGTAGATTTTTAAATACCCACACACACCCACAAATATATTATATTCATGCCATATCTATAATATACGCACTCTAAATGTTAATGTTCATAAAATAGAAGCCAGAAGACGCGTAGTTGTTGTTTTATCAAACGATAGCGTTTATACACCATGAAATTACTTTGGAATTGTTGTCGAGCAGCAAGCCCAGATAATCATTGCCACAACGCCACACGAAAAAATGTACAAAGAAATAAAAAATTATGAAAGTAAATGTACTGTGAACGCATAATTTTTAAGGAGAATAAAAAGTCTGCACTTGTCCTGGGAGACGTCAACTCACGCACAACCCTATATGTATATAAACTATTATATTTGATGATATTATACATTATTGTATTAATACATATTTTATGCACGGTGTGATTCTTTAAGCAATGATAATAATAATAATAATAATAACCATGCGTTTTGAAATATATTAATTTTTTTTTACATTTTTTTTTTGAAAGGGTGGAAAGAGAGGGTGATTAAACACTGAGGTAAAAATATCCCTGTTAAGTTTTATAGTTATCATCAATACTTAAATCAAATTTTCATTTTTGAACGGCTTTCAATATAGTTTTAATAACTTGTTGTAGGGAATTTCTATGAGAATTTATAAATACCTATCTAATACTATGGTCCCTGGTATAACAGTATGCATTTAATTATATTCACACATTAGTTAAGATGAAGGTTGTAGTTTTTTACTCTGCATACGTAGAAAACAACAATAATCGTTTCAATATTCAAAATTTTTATACCAAAATATATTCTGCTTAATTTGATCACGAAACTGAATAAATGTATTATTCTGTAGAACTAAAATCAAAAGTTTGAAAGAACCAAACTATATTAAGAGCTATAGCGTGAGATTGCATATTATTTATCTTACATTGTGTTAAAATAATATCTCGAAGAAAACATGTTTTTTTCTCTTCAAAATAATTTGTCCACTGTTTAAAAAATTCACCCAGTATACTATACTCACAAGTATATAATATTGTTTTGTGGGCTTGAAAAACGGTTTTCGTAATCAACATTCGGACAGCGCACGTCAACGGGAATTTATTTTCATTCAACAATAAGCATACTTCGATCCAAGTCCAAACGATTTGTTTGCGTCCCACATAATGAAACAAAATCCTTGAGCCGGAACGAGTGTGTATGGTCGCATTATGGGTTGACCTAACCGTAACCTATCCTTTACAATAAAGGTACCCCAAATCGTGTATTATAGTATAACCATGTGCATAATAAACTGAGTAAAAAAAAGACCGTTAGGAGGAGAATGAGATATTACGATGAGGATGCCTTGGATACTTTTACATTTATTTCCGTAACACAAACTGAATATTTGAAACGATCTGTTAGAACCACACAATTTATTATAATGTATTTTTATATTATGTGTAATTTTGGGTTTTGTAACTTGACTTCTAATTGTACTCAAAGTACATGTCTCAAAAATCACAAATGTTAATTATTTTTTACGACCATTTAAATGTATAAAAACTGGCAGAGTCAGTACCATTTTTTTGAATGTTATGATTTATCGTTGCTCTTAAATATTAAAAATAATTAAAAGATAGAAATATGATGAGTTGAGTAGTCAGGGAACAGTGCCTAAATAATATCGTCCTGCAGTCTCCACGAACCACAAATACATTTGATAAATTATTTTGAATTTTGAAAATTATATATTTTTTTAACTCAATATTAATTATTTCAATATTTCATTGACAATGTTTCAAATACTAACACAACCTGATCTTTTTAATCCAACATCACAGAGGTGCAAAATGACTGTCGTCTGATTTACTAATTTGTCAAGACTTGACCGCCACGTGACCCACACGGTTTTATTTTCTATCGCTATATGACACTTATATTATATTAGACACACACTAGAGCGTTTGTGCGACAGCAGTCGGTCAAACTAAAAGCATATTTCGTGTACATACTCTAATGACTTTGACCGTTTTACGATGATGGGTTTTAAAACATATTTACAAATTATGTACTTAGTCAATTTTCGAATACAAATAATAGTTATGACTATTGCATCAGATTGTTCTCAAGTACCTAAATTTAATGTTTGACAAAAAATAGTGATGAACTAATGTGTAGTATTTCTTGTTGACACTCAACCATTTCAAACCTACTTTGGTTTTGTGAATCATCGACACCCAAGTTAATACGTTTAAGAACAGACAAACGTCCACACCAGACGTAACATCTAATTCAAGTTTAAAATGGGTACGTTCATATTTTATGTCAATTTTGAGGGAGTGGAAAGTGTACACCAACAACTCCAAGTTGTAAAAAAATGTCAAGATACTTAAATTGGGTACATATAAATGATGTAGCATATTTAAGTGACTTTAAATTTTCGTTTGATGTTTAAAATATAAAATAATGTTTCAGGCCCATAAATGGTTTTTACTTTAATTTGTATCCCACGATAAGTGAAAATATTTCAACGGTGACCCCCGTAAGAGAGTATAGCCTGTTATGCTAATGATTGTATTTTATCATAAGCATTTTTATTTTATTTGACAGATCAAAATATTCTGTGGTACTTACCCAGAAAAAGAACACTGCATCGGTTTGAATTCTAAAAGCGACCGAAAAAAATGTACAACCCTAAATGTCTCTTTTGCTTAATGTTTTAAAAAGGGACTGTCATTTTCGATGAATTTGTGCATTTTTGGTTTTGCCATGGTTATCTAATGTTTCAACTTTCTCGATCATTTGATACCTACTTAAACAGTTCTATCGTATAGAACCCGGAACACGATGTCCCAAGTTAATTTATTCACATATGTAATGTGTATATCATAACAATATTGTTAGTACTACTTTAGTAATTGTTTTTGAACATTTATTTCATATCAGATGGATACTTTTAAAAACTTTGTTTCATTGTAAACGTATGCATTTTACTACCCTACGAAAAGAATTGCCATTTTTGAGGCAGGTAGATACATTTTGAAGCTAGGAACTTTTAAATTTATACTTTGATTGAAATAATAAAATATACAAGTTATAGTAAAAACTTATGGCATATTATTATAATATGCCATTTTACATAAGTAAACTTAACAAGTTATTAAACTACACGATATTAACGTATTTTGTTAGAGTTTAAAATGCTATTCACATTCAAATACATTCCTCACTTATAACGTGTTCAATCATAGTCAATGATTTAATTCACAATAATATATTATTCTCGTTTTTTTTTTTTAACTGTCAAGATTTATTATTAAAAAAAATATGCTTATCTAATAAACGAGTATTTCCTGTTGGAATGATGTATAAGAGGTGGTACGGAAGATCAGTTTTTTGGAGTTGAGGGTGGCTTACAAATGCTTGAAGCATTATCTTCATTCATACGGACTTCCTTCACTTTCGTTATATTTAAATTTTTAATTAACTTTTGTAACATAAGACAGTATTATAAAGTGCTATTAAAAATAATAATAAAATAATTATATAAACTTTAACCCAGCATATTGTGTCATCATATCGGTTCATAATTTAAAAAGTGTTCACAAAACTTTTAAAACAATGGTTAAACAAATTCTCATTAAGGTTAAAAAAATATTTAATAATGATTCGTTCTAGTATTTTTTTAATGAAGTTTAATTCGGTGTAAAATTACAATAACCATCATCACTACAGTTATGCATTACTATTAATTTTATTATAGAAACTTATTCAGTTATTAAAGTCAATAATTATTATGGAATTAGTATTTTTATATAATCCATTACAGCTTCAACAATTTCACTTGGATCATAATATCATGGATAAGAAGTTGTTTTTTTTAGCATTTCATAATACATTCATGAAATGGGTATTTCCTCTAAACATGAAAAAAAAACTTCTGACGAATTATGAAAAATATCTAACACACAAAAATAATAATAACTTTAGGCAGCACTTTAATAAAAATACACTTCTATTCTGTCATAAACACTTTAAAGCACAAACAACTATTATTTTACTACTAGACAAATTTAACTTCAGTAAAATTTAATTTAAAAATAAAAATAAAAATGGATATACAATTAGTACACATTTGAGTTAAAAAAAAAAATGTCTGATATTCCTTAGATTATTTTTACAACACCTTAACATAACGAAATGAGTTGTAGATCATTACTTTGTCGAAACATAATTCGATATATTTTTACTTATGTCTTTTAATGAATAAAAACTAACTAATTTAATACTATTAATCAAGTATTCGAAAGTTATTCATCAGCATTTATAAAATAGTATTCTGCCCTTTTGATACAGGCAGTTGTTATACAAATTGAATTGATTACTAAGATTAGTGTATCTGTGACAATGGATAATCTTGTTAAAATATATTTTATTATTTATTAAACACTACTATTTTTGCCCGGATTTATTTATCGTTTTCTCTCAGTTTTGCCATTAAGACGTCCAACGATAAAACACGATATTATTACTCACTCGCGTGTGTCTCTCTTCCGGTGTTGGATAAACGTTTTGATGGTTCTCGAAGAAAGACACTCTTTGTCACACCACTCATCGCCGAGCAAACGGCTTAAAAAAGTTATTTTTTGTCAACTACTCCGTAGTTTTCCCATTGCCACAAGATTCTTCTTTATATATATATATATATACTTACACTTTACGAGTGTGTGCATGTACAATATATACATATAATGCATGTAAGTATATAATAGGTGGTTACACGGCTTAGCTGGACTACTATATAGGTGCCCTAATTCTTTACGGTCTGTCAGTGGTGACGGTAAGGTGGACGGCTTTACGACGGAATTTCGTGGCAACGCAGTAAGAGATAACAAGCCAGTGCTAAAAAAAAAAATAATGAATTTCTCTGTTAAGCTTTGTCGACCGGCGATAAAGTCGGCAAACGAACTGAATTTGTTGGTATAATAATACAGACACGTAGTGACACTACACTGCAGTAGGTACCTATCATCTGTTAAGGGGTTGGAAACTGATGGCCCCCGAGCCTTTTTTATCCGATCCGAACCAAATTTTAAAATTATATCGTACAATTTTAAAACTTATCGTCCATACTCTATAATCTTTTCAACACCAATTAAAATGTGTATTTTGAATGACGCTTTTTTTGCTTTCTATACTCTGGCCCTCTATATTTTAATTTTCTAAAAATTCGAGCTCTAGTAACTTTGAGTTGTTCACCCCTGATCTATATTATACGAATACCTACATAAAATAACATATACCTTTAGTATTTGGGCAAAAGTATGATAATTGACCATTATAGACGACATTAAAATATTCGATGCATACACTAAAATTGAATGACGTTCGCATGAACTTATTGAAGATGACTAATGACTATAATTCTATAGCATGTAGAACAAACCAAAACCGATATAAGGTGTTCTAGGCTCTTCGAAAATTATAGGGTATAAAATATCAACAATACTAAAAAAAAAATGCGTTTATAACATAATAAAATTAATAGTCCGAAATCACATTGAATCCTGCTGTGCTGCCATTGGAAGATGCAATCAGCAGGTATTCATGTTAATCTATTTCCAAAATTAAGCCAATATAGGTAATATAAATAAATTAGTCTCATAGTTGCAGGAACTTGTATGTTTTGAAAATGTACGATTCATTTAACAGTCTTGCACTTGTGTTTAAAGCTTAAATATCTGAGTAATGTATTATATAAGTTCCAGTTGCCTTGAAGCAAAAATAAAACCCATTCTTCGTAATTTTCATTTTTTCCCAAACCTTAATAATTTTGTAAATCCTTCCTGATAATTAGCAACTACTACCCAAAACAAAATATCAGTATGACCTAACCTAACCTAGAGTAGACTTTTCATTTAAATTGGCAGTTCAAAAACGTTCCTTTTAACTTAAACATTTAGTAATACACGGCATATTGGGGATTCACTATTAAAAATTCTATATCAGGATTGTCCGTCACGGCCCTCTTTCATTTTTTTTTATACCATAGTTAAGTAAATTACATCATGTTGTACTAAGATATCGGGGATCCAAGTACAATAACCTCTATACATATTGTCGTATCTAAATTATTTAAAATTTTTAAAGTTGAGGTAATGGTAACCATTAATGGCCATTAATATGTATACCTGTGAATGCATGCGCATTTTGTGTATGCTTCAATAATTATTTTGAATAAATTATTATTTAATCCATTTGTTCAAACGCTGACTGTATATTACTAAATCCTGCTATAAATCAGTTTTTTTCGATTAAAATATTTTAATTATACTAAAAGATACATGTATTCAGAATTCTATAAATTTAATTCAAATCGATCAAGTACGATTGAAAAAAGTTAAAACAATTTTGTTATTGCAGATTTTTTCTGTTATACTATTATACAAAATTCAGAAGTATAATACTTTAATATGATATTGGTATGGAAAATAGTGTTGTTGTTTTTTTTAACTAAGATTTTCTTCATTGATACATACATTTATTTGAATATAAACTTTTATTGAATTTACCTACTAGTATTTGTCACTTTTTTGATTATTTGGTTACACTGAAACTTTTTTATTTCAAAAACAAAATTCAATATTTTTCTCAAATAATATTATCATTTCTATAGCTATGTTGTGTATATCCAGTATGATGCATGCACTTTGCATGGTTCCAGCACACATGGAGACAAGGTTTACAAGGGTTGTGTGAATCATGTCACTTACACAGTTAAATGCGGAAAATCGTACACGACACTAATAATTCAGACATCGATCATGTAAAGCCAATTGTATTGTCTTCGGATAATCTCAAATATACATTAAGGGGAGATGAAGTTTAACACTGTGTTTGCAGCTGGGATGGTGTGCTTTTGTGGTTTTCGTCGTGAGAGGTTTTGCAAACGACATACATCCACATCTAAACGTCTGCACGTCTAAACCAGATGATATTGTGTACTATGAACAATTCACAACTAAGAAAAACAATGTTGTGTTTAAAACTAATAATACATACCTACACAATGTCAAAATATTGGTATGACATCACTTTAAGAACTCTCAAATCCAGGATATATTATAGTTTACTTTGATTTTGAGAATTCCACTTTTCTGTAACAATGTTTTTGGCATCATTGACAAATACACACACAAGATAATAAAACGATATAAACTTTAATAATATCATATAACTTAAAAAAAAAAGTATTTCTTAAAATTATTAAGATTTTTTATAGATAAACACGTATAAAAATACAATGAGCTTGGATTTTTGATCGTTGAAAATAATACAAAGGATTAAAAAACAAAACCATAACATTGTGGGAAGCAGTAAACTTTGCCTTTGTTCTTTACATCAACCATTGACGGCAGACGACTTACTAAGTCGTAACGCTCTTCCGGTGGACTACGTGAATCGTGCTTTTCACGATTCAAATGTAAGACTATCTCATTTTTGTGGTAGAAAATATACGAACATCACATATCGCATCGACGATTGGTTGTCAAAATTGCTTGGTAATTGTTTCATACACAATCATGACTTTTAATGGAAAAACATCTGGCCTGTTATTCATCTTCATTGCGTAGATGAGTAAATGTTTGTTCGAAGAATTTACATTATAACCAGTTTTGTGAGCCGCACAAGTGAGTTGTTTTCATAGGCAAAGTAATTTCGTTTCGTGACGTCGTAAAAGAGTCTTAAACGTAGGCACCGATATTTAAAGATAAAAGAAGGATTAAACAATGTTGAATTCACTTTGACGTGGTAAAAATGCATGGGCCCAATCGGAAACTATTTTTGTTTTTTTTAGTTATATTTCTTATGGTTCTCTGGTACATAACTTCTTTTTTTCTTATTACGTTTATCAGGCGCTAACTGATTTAATTATTTATAATCATACATATCTTGGTTTGTTTTTTTACAAGACTTTTATTTTAGATAAATTGCTTCAAAAATGTGTAAATTATACTTGACTGATTTCAATAAATATTTATATATATCTGCATAGCCATATAGGTATGCATCATTTTAATTGAACTATACTAAATAATTGTTTGTCACTTTATGTAATATTTTTTTTTTTTTTTTATTAAATAACTATCCGCGGCGTCTATGGCCATTGGATGTAACAGTACAATATTATCTTTAAGTATATTTACATATTACATTAATATTTAAAAGGTATATAAAGTAATTTAATATTTAAAACAAGACGAAGTAGTAATTATTAGGAAAGAGGTTAGGTAATTAGTATTATTTACAATTTACAGTTTGTTTATGAGATTCGTTTGTTTGAGAAATTGCATGATCTTGTGTATATTGCTGGGGTCCGGGTCGAGAGCTTCGGCGGGGTGGTTGGATATTTGATACAGCCTTCTTTCTTTGTCATATACTTTGCATTCGGTTAAGATGTGTTTCACAGTAAGGAGTGTTCCGCAGCATATGCAAACTGGGGGGTCTTCCTTATATATATGTAATATTGTTGGCACGTTAACATGTAATATTAAAATACAGATAACAAACAATACAAATATTCAATGTATCATAATGTTTAAGAATATTTTAGTAACAATTATTACATTTAATACTTTTACATAATAATAGTATTTTTCATTACTGAGCGATGCCAAGATCAATGTTAGTATATTCAACAATAATGTGAAATGTAATATATTATGTATTTTGTATCAAAGCTATGAAAGTAGTTTTAGTCAAGAAAGTAACTAAAAATATTTGTAATAAAACACTATAATAAGTCCACATAAAAATAATCATTTAAGAAACTTCATAATTCAGTACCTATTATACATAAAATAAATAATACAACATCTTTTTTTATTATTGAACGGCGTCTTGTGGTGACTTATTGATTGATTTACTATATTCATGCAATTATACAGCCAATCAAGTATTACGAAACACATTTAAACAGTAATTTTGTTTGTTGTTCTTATTACATAATATACGAATACATATATGTATACATATAAATGTATGTCACCCACAACAATAATGAAAAAATATTTTGTAATGACAATGAACTCCCAAATGGCCATGGTTTAATGGCCGTAGTTATAACCTTTAGGTGTTAAATAAATAAAAATAAATAAATAATTTTGTTATTCAGGTGTTATAAATTATGTCAGTTATGCATTAGAATACAGTATTACATCGTTGTAGATAAAATAGCTTTTAAAATGTTGATAAATTTATACATAATAAATTATAAGATTTATGTAAGATAACTACCATCTGTGTATAGTACTAAATTTTCCATTATTCGCATATTTATTAAATTTTAATCATACGTGTTGGTTTTGCAATAAAGTAGAAACTTAAATTTAACATTATATTAATTTACAATAAAATATAATAATTAATTACAGAGTTCAATAGTTCATTAATACTATCACAATATGTTTCATGTGTTACACGACAGAAATATTTCTGTAGATAAAAAAAATAAAGGAAAATAATACTTTGCTTATTAAAGTTAATGCTCGAATAATTTTATAACCGTAGGTGAAAGGTGTCTCAGTATCAGTATCGATTTTTTTTCAATACTGTATGAGATTGGAAGTCCTTGAATCATTAAAACAAAAACGGGATTCCTAAACTTAGAAAAAAGCATCTTTTGAACTTGAACTAACATGTGGGTGACAATTGGGTAAGCCCCTATTATCCTCCCCCCAACACTCACCACCAATTCTCAAATAAGTATAATAATAACAATTCGTCAATACACGAGCAGTTGCCGATGTCAATATTTTTTGAAAAAGTCCTATATTCACATTAAAATATAAATGTTTATTAATTGCTATGGTTTAAGATTACAGTCATATATTTTAATGCATAGCTGCTTGAAGTGTTATAAAAACCATAAGTTATATATTACGGTAAATTTAATTTAAATGCAATGCAATGCAATTTCGGCAATACAAATTTAAAAAAAAAAAATGTTATTTCTCTCTGATTCAATTAAAATGACTATTGTAGTGATACTGTCACCAAATAAAATAAAATATCCTGCCCCTCCCCCACCTATCACAATTCAATCACCGAGGATGAGACGTTGGATATTGAGAATTCGTGTTCGCAGAAAGTTATATTAAACGTAATTGAAATGGGGATCGAAATCATTCACGCCGTTGCATAACCATTTAGTGTGGACTCATGAAATGTGGTATAAAGTAAATCTTTTGATTTACGTGAAACCGTGAGTGACCTTATCGGCATATGCCAGTGATTTGTGGCGTTCGGTAAAATGCGTTTGTTGGCTGCTGTAATAGGTCCTTGGGTTCATATTATGATAAGAAATAATATGTAGGTATCTGCAATTTCTTTCCAAATTATTGTACTTATTTATTGTGATAAAATCAGTTTCTGAATAATTAGCTTGATTCTCATAAATAAATCATCAAGTACTTGACATCTATTTAAAAATAAAAAAATTTTCAATTTTTTTTTTTTTTAAACCATAGATTAACATTTCAATTTTTCTGACGTATTCAAAAAATGTCTTAAGTTAAACCTAACCTAACCTATGAATCTCCATTTATTTACTATTGGGCACATAGACTTTACCTAATTTATTTTCTACACAATTTGAGATTAAAATTTTTTTTTGTTTTTCAATATGAATATTGGTTATTCGATTATTGAGTATGTTAAAATAATTTTAAACAAATAAATAATAAAATAAACATACAAAAATTTTACGAAGTTTGAATATAGATTTTTTAATTCAAAAGTAAAGTTATTCTCACTGAAAATGTTGTTTTACAATAAAGAAGTTCATGTATTGAAAAATTACTTTTTATGAACAAAATAATTATCAAGATAAGTACAGAGATGCATAGTTTATATTATAATAATTATTTTGTTACGCTATACTTAAATTATTGTCGAAACATCTTTAAACTAATATAATAACTATGTGGTAAAAAAATGTCTATAAACAATATTAAAAAAATAAAATACAAATAAAAAGAATCACTCCAAGTATTGTATTTTTGTAATTGAATATTGGAAACCAAAAAATTTTTGCAGTTATGCACTTAATCAAACTTGCTGTGTAAAAATAACTTTGTGAAACTTTTAGGGTACTTTTACTCAAAATGTAAGGCACTGACATCAATAAAAAAGTGAGCAAGTGGATAACGCTCCGCTGTACAGTAGGTAAGTGTCTAGAGGAGTCACTAGAATAATGGAATATATGTGTGAAATTTGACAGTACAAAATCATTGTATACAAACAACTATTCTGAGTGAAGACAGCTTGTAAGCCTATAATATTATTATTAAATATATCTTATGATATTATTGTGATTAAAGTGATTTATTTTACTTATTAGGCAAATTCATATTTACCGAAAAAATAAAATTTTAAAATGTAATTTTGTGTACAAAATATAATAATAATATAATTTACAAGTTTCAAGTACTCGAGAATAATATTATTGAATTATAACAAAATAACTAAAATCTTTATTTTTTTGTTTAAATATCTAAATTCTTCAAAAATGTTGAATTAAAATAACTATAAAAAACTGTATTTATATAATTTTTAGATTTTTTGGTTACAGTATAGAATATTTATTAGGATCCTTGTTATTAATGTTTAAACGTCAGCCATACAAATTAAACATGTTATACATTCTTAACTTGGTGAATATCACCTATTTAACATTAAACGAGCATAAAAAATTAATTTGACTTCATAGTAAACTTTTTTTCTTTTTGTGAAGGGAAACTTAAATTGAATCTCGGATTAAGTTTTTAAACAGAAACATTTTTTTGAAGTCTTAACTCAAAATAATTCACAAGTTATGGTGATTTTGACGAATTTTCAAAATTCCAACATTAGACACTAGTAAGAAAATATTGTGGATTTATGCTCACGTTTTCTTAATTTCCACTAACAAAAACTTATAATGAATTTTGTTTTAAACTGAAAAGACCAGGAGAAAATTGCTTAAATATAAAAAAAAAAATTTTATCATGCCTGAATATGAAATAAATCTGCTAAAAGAATATTAAAACTGTATCATTTTTAGAAATTTCTACTATTGAACATCGGGAAAAAATGTTATGTATTTACAGTTATTTGTGTTAGAGTTACATCAAACATCAAAAACAAAAATGAATGAATGGAAAACTGTCAAAATGTATTTTTTCCTTTATTTTTGTTTTGATTTTTCCGACGTTTTTAAAAAATACTGGACATTTATTGAAATCTCCAATTAGATTCATTTTCCCACAGATAAAGACATTAATGTTGAAAATCGAAGCATTATTACGACTAGTCATCGTTTTCGTTTATACAGACAAAAAAATTCTTACCCAAGATATTATTATTTCAAAGATTTCAACGTAAAAATTGATAGTATCTGTTAATGTTATTATTAATTTTTTTTGGTGTTACTTTTTCATTTGAGGTCTTTTTATTATATCATTTGCTGTTTTTTATAATATACATTGAATCTTATTGTATCCTCTTTTATCCACCGTCTAATACGAGAAAATTAAAAAAAGAAAAAAAACATATTTAATCGATCACTTAATTGATATCGTTAGGTTTTTTTGTAAAAAATAAACATCAATCATTACATTATTAATTAATGAATAAATATTTGAAATCTTATAAGAAGGTGATTCGAATTGATTTAAGTTGTGAAAATATTATACTCCATGTTTGTTATTTTTGTTTAATTAATGACTTAATCTTAATGCAATAAACTAATGCCAGAATTTAACAAGACTGAACCGAATGTAATTAAGGCATAGATTTTGAATTTAAAAAAAAAATAGTCAAACATCTTAAATAAAAATATTAACAATCTCTAACATGATATTTGTTTAACTACCACCATCGTTAATATACTCTTGCTATAATACTATAAAGTGTTTGTTTCTTTAAAGGTATTCTGGAACACATGTTTGCCATGACCATATCAAAAATCACTTTTGTTTCACTAGATATTATGTTCATGTTGTACTTATAGTGTTGTGAAATGTTAACATAATGATGCATTTTCGTTATTGAAACAAAATAAAAGGTGAAAACTAAAGAAAAATTTCACCCATTTAAACGCGTGGCAAAACGCTTTCAATGTACGACATTGAGAATGTTTGAAAAACAATAATTGTGACAGAAACCATGTCTGAAAACAGTTATATTAATAACTACGTTTTACCATGGCGTTCAAAATACACACGAAATAAAACGATTTCAAACAATTGCGCATTCTGAAAAAATGTGTTAAATATATAAGCAATAGTAATATTGACTCAAATACTTAACAACGCCGTTTCACCGGGACTTTCCAAGGATACACCTCGGCATGCTAAAAAGGTTGTTACTTGTTATAGTGTCCCCTAGGTGTGTCAATATTGACTCGTAATTTATGTTTATTAGCGTAGGCGTAAGTACACGAATAGCTCGAAATCCGTTTGAAAAAATAAAAACTTAATGCTTGTATTTGACATCGGTACACACAAACCCGAGGAATAATTGTTTTTTTTCGCAACATTGTCCGACGTACCTACCTGCCTACACATGCCTATGTTTATGTAACTGCATTTTATGTTTATAATCGCATTACGACCCAAACTCCCTCTGGTATTAACAGGTATAATAATAATATGTAATTTCATATATTTTAGTGAACAATTTTTAGCCCATCTTACTGAACAGCTTGAAATTTCTAATATCCAGAAAATATATTTTTGGACAAAATCGATTTTAGTGGCCGGGATGACCAAAAAACAGATTCTCAAAGAGCGATAGAATACATTGTTCATGTATCCAATTTTAATAATATATATATTTCCTATTATTATGTTTGTAGTAGCTGGCTGCTTTCTTTTCGAATTATTGAGTGGTATTTCACTGAAAATTCTACAATAATAATTTCAAGTTTTCAGACGTACTCTTCGGATTTTACGAAAAATTAATGATACTCAACAATTTCCAAAATTCGTAAATAATACCATACTTGACAAAATCTCTATATACATAGACAAGAAGCAGTCTTTCTATATTTGTACATGGATGATATTACCGTTATTATTTCTTATAATTTAAAAAACTTCAATGATAATATTATATGAAACTATTTTTATTCAATTTTAGTATGTATTTAGTGTATTTTTTACGTTTTCTAAGTAAAATATGATTATAAACTGATGTCGTTACTATTGAGTAGCAAATTAAACATGTATAATACAACTATACAAGTGTTACAGATTGTTGACTTATAGATTTTTGTGGAAGTTTGTTTATTTTGTTAATATAACACAGCTAATAATATAATCAATACAAATAATTTAATATGTTGGTCACATTAATGTTCATTTTAAGTTCTTACTGAGTGTGCATTACACTACTATAATAGTTTGATAAAATTTATGTAATCATAATAACGATTGATATCAAAACCCAATATAAATCGAATTTACATTATATAAACGTCAAACAATCATAATACGTGTGTATATGGTATGTACAAACTACTACGAAGTATAATATTTAATATCGTTCGTCCTGGCGAACGGCGAATTACGCCCATAATAATAAAATGTGAAAATGCATACAATGCAACATATTTAGAGGTGTTAAGTTTAAATATAATACGTTATTGTCCGCGGATTAATTGACGAGTAATAATTGAGTCACTATAATTAATGTAGATAATTTACGGTTATATACAATAAAAATATATCATTCAAATATTTGTGTGAAAATTATAATTTGTCCCACATCACTATGGAAGTAATCAAAACACAATAACGGTCGTAATCTTAAAAAACAATGTAAGTATGTAACTCGTGTGACGTGTGTTAATTAAAACACATTTACGAAAACGCTTTCAAATACAATGGCCGTACTTAAATTTAGCAGCCTATCGTGTATTACAATAATAATAATATAAATAATGATCTGAATTTTCTTAACGCTAATCTCCGTAATAACAAAATATAATGTAATAAAATAAAAATAAAAATAATGTGTACATATATAAAAATAATCACGAAGTCGTAATCTTTTGATAGATAAGTTTTTAATGAAACTATATACATTAAACTGGTATAATTAAGGCCCGGATACCACGACACTCACACGATAAAAATAACAATTAATAATGTATCAGGATTAAAAAATAAAATAAATAACAAGTATAATCGTTGCCACTGTTTCAAACTCAAATTAATTAAAAACTGCCTGACGCTTGATTTTGATTATAGAAGTTTTATAATATCCCATATTAAAATCACCGCTGACGCGTATAATACGGTATTATTATTTATTATGTCAAAAAACTCGAAATTATATTATACTATATAGGCACACCTACTCAGACTATGCTTGACTTTGATTTCTATATTAAGCTGTTGTATTTGTATTTGAATATTAAGAGTAAAAAATATTAATATTTATAGACAGTATTAATTACTGCCCGGGGAAAGCTAATATTTTTTCCACATAAAAATGTAGTGATAAAAATTCTGTACAGTTACTTAGTTTGGTGTGGTATTTGTTTCCAAAATCAAACGGAAGTTACTTAGGTTCAAATATTATTACCTTTTATTATTTATATTATTGAAAAAATTACATGATTTAGTTTATTTATTTGTTTGTTTTTCAATTTATTTTAATTCTGGAGTATGGACCAAAAAACGTTGATGTATATACGTTCAATTTAATTTCATCGATCGTTACATATAGTATTATGATTATTGATTATGTGTGTGCTTAGTTATAATGTATAGATTTTCATAGGCTCACTCACTTAGAGAAGAACTGGGTTTTTGGTGTAATATATGTTTGGAAATTCCCCATAGTTAAACTGTATTATTATTATTATGATTAAACCGTATTTTCTTAATTTGAAGTGCTGAAAACATATTTCTTTGTAGGTACTAGTCCTCAGAGACATAGTTTCATTCGCTGTAAGAAATATATATAATATAAAAAAACCATAGATAATATAGTATGCTAGTTCATAATGATTGCGACAATTTTTTCAATGAAATTGTAAATGCAATTCTTATTTAAAATTTGTATACCAAGTTTTTACGACATCGACAGCATGGTGAAACTGACAATCCATATGGAAAGTTCACTATAACAGAATTTCACCGTAGTAAAAATGTTCAAAACGAAATATAATATTATAATTATATTAATTTATGTTTACGAGCAGGTACAAACTCTTATTATACGTTGAAATAATAAGTCAGGTTCTAATATTATATTTAGCAGAAGTCACTGGAAACTTATCGTTCAACTTTTTTTTGGAAACTGATTGTTTAATTATTGAAACTTTCATTGATGGAGATTTATGTGCATTGTATAGGTTTGCATTTTTCGATAATATGCATGTGCGTCGTTATGACACTTTATCACGAGGTCAGTGATACAGCATCCTTTACTATTTATTTACCGATTTTTCTTCCGTCCGATTAATAATTTCAACTCGGTCGTTATCCGTTGCTGGGTAGGCTGCAACATGAAAACTTAGCTCGTGCAGTCTGTTGAACGGATTATGGAATTTAGCATTTCACGTTAAACACAAGTAAATTTTATACTTTGTAGTCATAAACGTGAAAAAAATACGAGTTGAAGACTGTTAGTCTGTAGAACCAACTGCCAAGGTAACAATTTGTTTAAAGAAAAAAAATTTTTCTAGTTAATAATAATATTTTATTTTACCGAGTGTTGCAGAAGTGCCTAAAAAATGAAAATAAAAATTGATATTAGTTATCATATGACAAAAAATTATGAAAATTAAATGGATAGTAAATAATTTTGAAAATACACTTATGTCAGGAATTCTCCAAAAAATATTTTCAAAAAAGTTATTAAATACGTTTCAGACTGATTTGCGTCATGGTATTGATATTTAAAAAAAATAAAATAAAAAAACTAACTGGACTCAAATAAACGTTTTAACCATCAAAATTGGTCTAATAGTTAGATTTACAAATTGATTCATTTTTAGTATTAAAAATATATATACATATATATATATCAGGTCTTTTTGACACTTTCTATTGTCACTCAATACACTCAGTACAACTCGTTGAAGTTATACAATAACTATCAACTTTTGTTTTTAATTAAAAAATTATAATTTATTTATGTTAAGCTTATGTTTTTTTTTCATATAACCGCATAATTATATCACTAAATAATATTTAAGGAACAATCAAAATCTCTACGAAGAATAAATGTATAAAATATTACCAGCATTTCCATATGAATACTTCAAAATGGTCTCGGTGACTGCGAAGAATCATTGTATGTTGTAATAATTTATTGAAACTTCTATGAAATATTCAAAATACATTTTATACAAAATTGATTTATTGTTTCAGCTTTAAATATGACATTTACTTATAATAATACAGTGATACAAATTTTCACAAGTTACAATACAATATTATATTATCAATGCGTGGCAGTTTATATTTTTCACATTTAATAAAACTCTCACTCTATGGCCTAAAGTAGGTGAATGATTTTAGCACCTTCTTAATGTTCGTTCAATTTTTTTCCGTGTACTTCAAAGCACTGATACCCTACTGTATAGTGACTTTCGTGATAACTGATACTAAATACATTAGAGCTTTCGCGAAGAATACAATTGACATTTTAAGATTCAATACAACGTCGGTTTTACAAGGTACAACAACTTTTTATTTCAAGGTAAAAGAAAGTATCATAACAATGACTTATTAATATATATTAGCTTTGTAATTGTTTTAACACAAGTGAATTCCGTGTACCCGGCGGTGGTTGATGGTGGTGCATTATAATTGATATTGTAAAGTTATCCTTAGTTAAAAGGTAAAAAGTCGAGTTTACCTTAATTAAAGTAAATACTTGGATAGTGGATACTGCGGAGTATACCTATAATAATTGAGGTATCATAGTGTATTTTCGACGGTAGATGGCTAAAAATTACAATCAATCAAACTGTTCGTTCCGCTGCTCGCCGCGTGTGTTTATTCTATTATGCGGAATCAAGTTATATTATTTATTTTTGTTCGCCGTACTTGATAAGCCAGCTGAATTGATTTATTCCAATGTTTGCACAAAACACAATAAAAATAATATATACCCGGGATTGCATGCGCTTCAAAAACTTGCACAACGCACGTGCATTTGTGTTTATGCTGAATTTATATATTTACTCAAATGCAATTCTGTCTATATAAATTATAATAAAATTAAAATGGAGGGTATACACGTTTAATGTTATGTGGTCCAGTGAAAAAGCATTTATTATGTAACCACGAGAGCGGCGTTTTATTGTCAAATAGTATTTGGTGACAATTATTTTGTATTTCTGTAGTATAATAGCACAATATTATTTTTGTTGGTAATACTCAACAGCGTTGCGTATCATAATATGTGCACTCGTTGGCGCAGACATTGAATGCGCACTGCTCCAAAACACTCTGAAGTACTGTGGGAAATATATTTTATTTTACTCTAGAAAATCCTTTGAATTGCAAATAATAGATGAACATTTAGGGTGGTGAGGTGGAGGGATAATCAAAACTGTAGAAATATATACGTCGTTATACCAATATTATTATTCAAAACAATATTCTCATTCCTTATTATTATACCATTTTTCCTGCAAAACAGATGTCCATGATCTAAGCCCAACTATATAGAAGTTAATTTATGAAACTTATGGGAAAAGTTTTTGTAAATAATACAAAGTCAATTTTTAAAGAAAGCCAATCGTTCTATCGTACTTATAAAAAAATGTTAGTATGGTTTTACTTTCATTTATACAGCCCACCCAATTTTCAAAATCAATATTAAATTTGGGACATAGTTTATAATAGCAAATTGATTATTTAAGTTAGCAAATCACTCTGTTGGTACACATTTTAAAATTATTTTATATCTGCCAGATCGATTGGGTTTTTCACTGACAAAAATGTTATTTTTCTGCGATCCAAGTGTACCGGATTAAGTAAATTTATATTTCTTATACCCAATGATGTGATTAGGAGTTTTTGTTACCCATATGATATAATGACGCACTATCCCCTTCTATCTATGTTGAATATTTACCCAAAATCAAAATGTTGGCATCTAGGGTAATTTTAGTGTTCTTAAAAAAAACACATATATTAAAACTAAGTTTAAAGAGTACAACATTTTCGAGATAATGTATTTTTTTTATACAAAATATTTAGTCCCACGAATAAGTCACAGTGTTTAAGTTTTAAAAAAATATAAAATGTTAATTCTTTCGTTATTTGAAAAATATTTTTAACTTTAAGTGCGATAAATAGGCATTTAAACGGTGATATCAACCTAGATGCCACAATTTTAATTCTACCGAGAATTTCACATTATTACTCTTTTCACATACGGACTTAGGATATTATGTGTATATTATGGGTGTCACGTCATCTTAGCATTACGATGAAAATTAATTGACTTGAATTATAATGAAAATCTAGTCATAATAACAGTATTATAAATTGGTTAAAATATATAAAATTGTCAATGATATACCGTAATAATTATAATTTATAAACACTTGTAGTTACCGTCGTTGTTTTTATGAACATTATTACTTATTAATTTTAAAAACAAGGTTCTTAACTCATATTGCTTTTAAGCAGCTTTGTATTCAGCATTTTGCGTTTTGAACGTTGGACGAATACAAATAACTAAAATAACCAAAACGAATTTTATTGCACTACGTAAATACAGATGAATGACCGTTTATCACATTTAACACCGTATCTCGATCGAGTATTATAAAATATGTGTTCAATGCACACGTATACATTGTGACCATTTTCGTAGAATTATAATATTTTTACTCCTATTATTGCGAGTTAGGTGCCGTGACAAATGCATTATTGCCACTGGCATTAAACATGACTATTTTATATTTTTTCGTCCCCAGCACAAACGTTATGATATTATTATGTTTTTTAGTGATAAATAATATCGTTAATCAAATGACTTGTCAGTGGGTGACAAACGGTTCGAATATACAACGCATGTGTCCCTCATTAAAATCAAATAATGCATGAAAAGAAATCAACGTATATTATACAGGACATTCGATGTTTTTACGAACAAAAACCATCAGCTTTTTTTCCAGAACATCATTTCCCTTTATGAACTCATAAAATAAAATAAAAACAACCACTCTTTGGCGGGCAGTGAACAACCAAGGATAATTAGATTGGAATGTGTCTGGAACGAATTCAAATGAAATGGGATTTTTTTTTTTACGGGGTAGTCGTTTTGCCCCTCGGATTTACTGACGAGCGACGTCATATTATAGCCGACGAGGGATGTCGCAGTGGAAAGAAAGAGAAACAAGATGGGGAAAAAAAGGTCTGAAAAGTCCCCCTAATGTCGAAAAACGGTGGAATCAAAAAGGAAAAATGTGAGGGACGAAGAAAAAAAAGAGAAATGCGAAATCGAGTGAAGTCTAAAAGAAGTAATGAAAAGTTCGACGTGACTTTTTCGCAATAAACAACGGCAATATTGTAGTATCCGTGCGTCTAAACAAAATAAAAACATTTGAGGAGAAGGGAGCCAAGTTTTCTTTTTTTAATCTGACCAAGTCCCCTGTGCCTTGTATATATATATTTATATAGTAGAGTCATGGATAATCGATTTTATTCGCAAATAAACGACTTTTGAATTTTCAGGCACCCGCACACAAACAATTCAGTCTCGACAGTATTATGGCATTCTTCTGGAATGTGAGCATACTGTAGAAAAAAATAATAACAACATGCATTTCTAGATAATATATTATTATTATTTTTGGAAATCATGCATATATAATTCATACGTAGTTATCTTAGGTTATTGCAGATATCTTCATTTATATAAATAGAATAACATTTTAGTCGAAGGTATAACTCCATACAGATTTACATTCCTCTGGAGTCACACTTTACTTTATTATTATTCATTTTATCGTTGAACTTGTATTGCTATAATGTATACAAATCATTTTACGTTTTAAATGTGATCAACGTCAGAAAATAATTGTAACAAAATATATCTACATAGGTTTTATAGATTTTGCCATGATGCATTATAATAAAACATAATAATAAATGTAATATTAAATAAATATTATACTATTCAAATGTACAAATGGTAATTGTTTAGGATTTTAATCGATTAATGTTCGTTGTAACCTCCTAGTACTCTGGGGATCAAATCCGATTAGGAAATTAGAGAAAAGTAGAACGTTCATACAGATCCCGTTTTCTGTAAATGGTTTTTTTTCACATTACACATTTTCTTTCACAAGACTTTAATGAAACTTTAATAAATCATTTTTGTTAAAAAGAAATAAATTTTAAAAAGATTAAAAATCGATTATTTTAAATTTCCGTAATTTTAGTTGATTTCATTAACAGCAAGTTAAATTATGTATATTTGTTATAAAGTAAAAATATTATGCATAAATATGTAATTTAGATAAGTTGACATTTTTTTTTGCATTTATAAATTATATTAAGTAGAAAAAAACACGAAATAACTATTGAAAATTGATATTTCAAAATTTGAATTTGGGACATTTTTGAAAAAATTGATATCTGTTTAAGCAAATTATTTTTGTTACAAACTAATTTCTTTTAATCATTTGGAAATCTAGTGGTAATAATGATTGATGGAGTATAAGAAAAAATATCCAAATCAGATGGGATGTACTGTTTGAAATACGGTGCCAAAAGGGATAGTATGTGTGGATTAAGTTTTCGTACAGAAACTTGAATTGAGTGTTGAGAAATACGATACAAGATTTAGAGGGGTGGAGCTAAATGAAACGGAATGTGTTTGGGGGATCAAACATGAGGGACGGTTGAAGATGATGTTAATACGAGAGCCCAAAAATCTCAGTGGGTAATGAAAAGTCGCCCGAAGTCGCATAGCATAATATTATAATATCATAAACGAGCACAGTTTTAAAATGTGACGAGAATTATGATTAAGAAATATCACTACTGGACCTCACTAAAATTCAAAATAATTTTTCGGCGTCTTATTAGGTCCCGGTAACTGAGTTACTTAATACAAAAGTTTATGATTTGGTTAAGTAAAAATTTGTAATAGCACCACCCTTCTCATTAAACCTCGAACACTACAGTAATGTTATAACCCCAGAAAAACATTTTGGATGTGCACAAATGTACATCAAAATGTTATCTGTATGTATTCCAAATTTGACAATATATATGCACTCTATTTATTATGATATAAATTAATATTGTTATACCATACATACAGACAACTCAAATAATTATTCAAGTATTACAGAGTGGTTTCATTAATATTTAGTGGGTACCATAATAACACACGGCCACATTATGACGACGATGATATTGCACAACAGTGAAACGGGTGAGTAGGGGATGCACTGACGTGTATCGACTTCGGTTCGGGTCTAAGTGCACCATATATCTACAGCACTGAGTGCGCGAACGCAGACGACACTCCTATAGAGCATGTGTTTGATTGATGTACCTGTAATCCCTAATTCTCATAGTTACCGAATACCTGGTTACTGTAGTAGAGCTGCATTGCAAATTCCGCATGTAAACATCTTCATAATACACATAAACGCTGTCTGTCCATATAAATGTTGACGATTTTCCTAGGAGTATCACTATAATATAATATTATGGTAGGTATAATATCGTTTATTGCAAGTCTTATTTATGTCAATTCTTATTAAAATTCAATTATAGATGTTGGCTTAAGATTATAGTTTTATCAGGGCATTATGTACCTTTACGAACAACCGGTTGCTTAACATTATTCACTATAGATCCATGTGGTTTGTCTTGTATGTACATCACATTGGAGTGAAATTGTACCATGAACTCTGCATGGCCTTTTTAACGGTGTCCCATATATTCAAGATACAAATGTCTGTGGTAGGGAGCCAAGAGCTGATTTGTGAAAAAAATTTAATATTCAGATTTTATATGTTATGTGTAGTAACTGATGAATATTTTTTTGTGTCCAAATATGATATTTGTAGCTGTACTATCAAATGAGATATTCAAAAATAATTTAAATGATATATTTCGTGGAAGAAAAATTAGTTTGTGTCTATCCTTGATATGTTACTTATCATACTTGAACATAATTTTTATTCGTTTCAAAATATGATAACATGATCAACGAAATGTATAAAAATATAATTTGTAGCACGAAACAGTGAATCATAAGATAAAAATTAAGTATTTTAAGGTTTTATAACATTTTTCAATTGCTCTCTATACGGAAAAGTTAACTTTTTTCATATATCACCCTTTGACTCTCAACCACAGATTTATCCAATATTATCTCATCACATGAGAACGGCTCGACCGATTTGGCTGATTTCATTTTTTTGTGTTTGTAATTTTCATTACGAGTTTTGTACGAAAGAAAGTTTTAGGAAAATTCACTAGAAAGTAGGAAATCTGGATGACATACAATAGTTGTGAGATCTGTCAACAAAATATACACCAGTGGCACCATCTTTCCAGTAAAATAAAATAAAATTAAACTGTTGAAATCATTTGCTTTCTTTTTCAAAAGATACCGAAACATATGAATCTTAAAACTCGGAATTGTGATTCCATTAATTCTCTAGATAATGCTCTTAGACTCTAGATGTGGAATAAAAAAATTTTTTAAAAATAAACTTATTTTAAAGATATACTCTACAAGACTTTCGTTTGTACTATAAATTGTATCCTTTGGTTACAGATTATTAAAGTAATATTATATGCTTTTTGGAATGCAAATTACGTGTGCAAGTTTTGTCCACTCTACGACGTCATGGAGAAAAAACTGTTTTTGTTTTTAATTGCTCATAATAATCATTTTAATATAAAAATAATGGAATATCAATTAGTTTTCATTGTAGCTGATTGAATTTATTTTTTTTATTCCATGGCATTCGCATTATTTGGCACATAATAAAATCCTCGATGTATTCGAAGAAGAAGAGTTAACTCAGTAACTGTTGATTTTGTAATGAATACGGATTTTATTATTGGTAATCATTCGTGTATATTACCTGTTGGCACCTTCTCATAATACTATTAAGATTTTGAGTATTTAACGAGTATAGTTAGGATGCAGATCGCCACATTGGTGGCTAAGACAAATAGCTCTTACCGTAGTAAGTCGTCGTACCATTGGCGAATTGCTTACCTGATAAACTGCTGGAATATTGTTCGTGATCCATCGTACTCAGACTGTCTACCATGTTACTAAGTTGCACGTATATCGATTTTCACTTGAATTGTCTGATTTGCTAGACACTCAAATACGATTACAATTTGTAAATACGAAAAAACACTGGATATACGAAGACACAAAGCACTCCATCTGTCCTAGAAATATGTCATACAATTTTTAACATATATATAAATATTTTTTTTTTAAATCATCTTTGGCACAGTTCAGCCATGGCCACTTGACGGAACCGATGATTTATGATATATTACATGATAAACTTACTACAAAAAATGATTATGAGGTTAGACAGTCTGTCGGGCTATATTACAAAGGAATAAAGAATATTTTATTACAAATATAAAGCTATTCTATAATCATAATGAGTTAATTTTTCTTTACCAATTATTATAATGTTTTTTTAAGTGCAAGATTTCTCAAAAGTTGGGCATAACGAAATTAAAAAATAATTAAAAGGGTCATCATTTTTTTTTATAAGCTATTAAAATTCCATTTATTACGAATTTCATTTAAATTGAAAATAATAAATGTAAATTGTAGTGTGACGAAAAATGCATTCAATTTTTTATTAACTCCTCAGACTTGAAAATTGAATATGAAATACCTTATACATTTTTTTATTAGAGTTAAAAACAACAATTAGTGTTAAGCCACATAAGCGAATGAAATTATATTTTTGACAATATATGCACATGGAGAGCAAAAACAAATTCAAGAACAATTTTCAATCTTGTATCATTTTTGATCAAGCACAATAATTTACCATTGAATTCATACTTAATAAAATATGTATGACACTGACCTAAAAATTACGATGTACTATCAATGTCGACTAGTGACCACAGTGAGTATCTATTCAATTTTTTTATTTTTCCTGATTGTTTAAAAAATTACTTGAAACCAGACACCATACTCGAAGTTAAAGATCTAAGCATTTTTTTAATTTAAAATGTGTCTTTAGATGTGAAAAGAATAATTAATAAAAAATAAAACACACTTCATAATCGACCATAACATTTGTCTCTCCAATCAGATCGAAAAGACGAAAACTATGTTATTAAAAAAAAAAAATTGTATATACTTACCATTGTATTTAGAAAAAAAACATTTTTCTTTTACTAACATTACACATAGGAAGTATTGCCTCAATAAGCAAAAGCTACAGGGGAGACATTCAAGAAAATATACCATTTTTGGTACACACGCCTCATCTCAGTGTATATATGATAATATGACCGTATCCCCTTAGAATGGTATAATATATTATCAAAAATGTCATTCGCACACCGCAGCTTGTCATCAATTATACATCGATTATCGTCGGACACTCCTCCAGCACGGATATCTCCACAGAATGAAATGTTATATAGGTCCATACGCAATATGATAGCCAATGTGTATCATATTATGTTAGTGATATCGATTATTACTTTTGGTTGGTCTGTGCAACTGTACTCTGAAATAATTATAATTATTACAGGCACGCATTTGAGAAATTTGGGGTATTTTTTTCGTTTCTAAAGTATCTAGGTGCCAAGTGGCTAGTTATTTGCATTTGTTTTTATTCTCTATCACACGTAATAATTATATAATTGGTTATTATAAGTAACGCGAAATACAAAAATTAAACTTCTTTAATCTTTTGGATTCATTTTTCGTATTTTGTCGTCATACCGGCCACAAATATTTGAGAAAAATCAACAGCAGTGACAACAGTGAGCAATGCTTCTGGAGCAATACTAAAAGCCCGTTTTAGAATTTAAATATTGTATTCCATTTCTTATCCACAGCGGAATTAATGCGCGGACACTCAACAAATAGACACGACAACGTTTAAGCTCACACACGAGAATTGAATGCAAGTGTATTTTATTTTTTAGTTTTGTTTTATTCGATCACTGGAAGATTAGTTTTTTAGGAATGGGAGAAAACGGTTTTGAATATTTAATGTTCTATTTTCGTATAATATCATAAGTTGTTAACGTAAAGCTCATAAAATGTATGGCCAGTTCAGATGTCAGTTGGAGATATAATCATGATATGATATAATAATTTGGTGTACTCCAGTATGGCCGTAAAATCGCAATCGAAAATATATCATGGAATTCCCATTTGGTATAATTAATTCGTTACGACTGATCAGACACTCAGACGCAACGGAGTGCGATGATTCAGCTACTCTCTATGATAGCGCAGTTAGACACACAGACGAGAGCACGCGGATTACAGACACACGGAGAAAAACATATATTCGTCGAAAGAAGAAATGCGTCAACCATCGTAGTCGTGTACGATGAGATAAAGTTTTCGCGGGTGTACGTGGATACGGTCATGCCGTGCATGTAGACGCTTGTCACACCACATGGACTTGGGTGTATTTTTTTTTTTCATTTCCCCCCCCTCGGAAATACCCTACTAATTGTAATTTTGCTCCATCCGTATGTCGTGCAGCTCGAAAAGACATTGATTTATTAGCCCTGGAAGAAAGCCACGCGGTTTCTGCTATATCCGAATTGATAGGCGTGAGTATACATACATACCACTAGGACGATACATATGTATATGTGTAGGTATTTCCATGTACAGATCTACGTGATTAAATTTTATTCGGCCGTTTCAGAGGGAATAAGTAAGCCGCATTGACTAGGACAACGTCACTTTATTGTATTTTAAAATAGCGATTCGCACAGTATTATATTATGTCACCTATATTATTATTATTGCAGTATTCTGTATATTATTCGTCATCAGAAGACAATTTGAAATCATCGCTTGTGCATTACTTATCATAACTGCCTCGGAAATATAATTATTATATTATTTTTCAGACTAAACATTACCTACTAAATTAAAATTTCTATAAAACTCTCCGATTTAAGTAATAACTCAGTAATAACCTCGCATTTAGTATAGTTGTTTTAGAAAATGACAAATATAAAATGTTTCATTCCTCATTATAGAATTAAAATTCGAAAATGATGGACACTAGTGAAGTAACTTTGGTTTATACATTATCAACAGTGTTATCTTAAATAAATATAAATAACTGCATTACGGCAATATACTGCAATAATCAATAATGATAATTGTGTTGTCAAATACATTTATTGATGTTACCGTAATTGTGGTTAAAATCAAATGACTTTAAGTATTATGCTTTTAGGTATTTGGTGTGGAAGACGACGTATAATTTAAAGTTTGTTAGTTTGAAAGCAATATTATAGATATAGTTGTTTTAGGAACACACTACATACCGTTTTGTTTCAGCAAGCCTTGCGGAAATTTTCGGGTTCCATACCTTTGCTGTCGTTTTCAAAGACAATTCCAGGAATTCTAAGTTTTCCGTATAAAAGTTTAGGGTGCTCAAACCATTTGAGCAAACTATAACACTTAAGAAGTTGATGTGTTTATAAAAAAAAATAATCACACAACATAATAATATGTTAGCTTCTTCATAAATGGGGAATGGTCTACTCCTAAATTTGTGAATGTAGTGAATGCAGTCGATCACGCACATAGCGAAGTCGTGCCCCATTACAAAATATGCAGAAGAAGGGCAGACAGAATTGCACGAGGGTGGTCCAGTTGTACCGAAATGGCTTGAAGAATACATGAGATCTTATTGTTTTATTATTTTTTATTACCGTCCCCACTTTCTTATAACATATATATTATATTCGTAGTATCTATTTTGATAATGGTTTATTTATTTGTAGATAAATTAACGGAATTTTAGCGTACATAAATTAATAGATTATATTATGTCAGATATAGTTAAATTAAAAATGTAGAAACAAAATCGTAATCGTTTCAGCGGGATAGAGCAAAATTAAATATTTAACGAATTCGATAAAATGAGCATAATACCTAATTGCTCAATCTTACATCTACTTTAGTATTTTTTTAACTGCTCTGAATGACAATGCACTACAACAGCAGTTCTCGAGCTGTAATACGCCGAGCCTTAAAGTTCCATAGACCTAATACTAATAGACGGAGCATGGTGGTAGTTCGCGCGGCGATCGTGTTGTTCCACACTTACCTTACCACACATGGTAAATACGATAGTATGATTGTTGTATGTTATTATTATATTCATAAATATTTCTTACAAGTTTCAAACGAATTTAATGCATTTTGTTATGAATAAAATTGTCTCAATTCTTACTAAGAAATTGTCTGCTTTTTGATTTCAACGTTCCTGTTACATATTTTAATAATAGGTACATTACTGTAAAACGCAATTTTCCGTCACCGCACCATCCAACCCAGCCGGTATTATGTTATGCTCCGTTTATAAGTTTAAGTGTCACTACTTCACTAGATTTACGTAGGCCCTCGATTCTTGAATCTTCGTGGACACATCTAAACCCAACATTATTAGTTGCATTAAAATTATGATCCTGATTCGTCATTTTTTTTCTTTAAAAAAAATTAACAATGGTTTATAGGACTTGTTAGTTTACAGAAAATGTTTGAACGTGTACAAAAACGTTTTAGAACCATTGCATTACACTGTCGAAGTATAGAATAATATAATAATGTAGTCCTGCTTATAAATACCTAAGTTGGAAATTGAAATCGATTTTGATTTTCAAAATCCACGTTTTCGGGTATAAACCCTCGCAACTGTAATGGCTATAGAGCATATTATTAATATTATTGGTGTGTATGTTATGTACATTATTCAATTATACGTTTGACGATTCGGTCGGTAGGTGTATATTAATAGACACACCACATATGTGTATGATGTAATGGTGTATACATATTATAACGTATTAATATGGTATATTGTGTTCCCATAGATGTGCAAGACTATATGCAATCACAATCCAAAATCACATATATCACGCGAAACGCATTTAGACCTTTTCAAAGGCCGTTGTAGTTATACTAAAGGCATAAATACGGAAGTGAATGAACCGGAATAGTTTGTCACATACCAATTCAGAGGAACAAAGTATAATATTAATATTATATCCACGTTGTATAATTGTTATAGACTGCAGTGAATGTCAAGGACACAACTAGTGAATTAACTTGAGAGATAATTTTATGTTGTTATTGTGGAATTTCATTTTTCTACAGCATTATCGTTAACACAATGATATCTATATTTTATAAAATAATGAGTTAAAAATATAAAAAATTATTTCTCAAAAATATGTGTAATAATAATACTTCATATTTTTCAATACACATATACTTTCCACAAAAATCCACAATATCAACCAACTTTACTATATGTATAATCATTTTTATTCAGAAATATTAACATTACGTATAATTACTGAATATGAAGTACCTATAGAGCTATTATGTAATTCAACTACAATGATTTTATTGATAATAATCAGAAGAAAAAACAAATTATTTCAATACCTAACCCACTAAATTCGTTCTGTCAATGTCTTAAATTTTCTAAAGTTGTCCTCGTAGTGTTTTTATTCTCTTTTAATATTCCACAGTAGCATTTGGATTTGTATCAAATTTTCAAATATTGTTTTCTCGACTCTAACGTTATCAATTATAATTTAGTTACCTATTAACTGATTAAAAAAAAAAAATTTCAGAGACTTCAACGAGTGGCCACAAATATCACCTATTCTTTAGGTCATCACGATAGAGCTACAGTGACCTCGGTTGTATCCATACCTTATAACGGTACACCATTACAACGGTTAAATATAGTTTAATGAACATTATTTTCTTTTTTATACAACTCCATAACGAGTCTACACACTTTTAAAACCATTGCCTCTCAATCATTGACCTTTACTTTATCAACAAAAAGGTAGGTAACTCCTTCTCTATATCTCTTCCAAAGATTTCCATCCTAGTTTTTTTTAAAGCTTAGTGGTCTGGCTTTAGTTTAAAAACTCATATAGTATTTAAAAACTACATTTTATGGAAGCTATGTAAGTATGGAAATTTTAGCCATTCTTCTCACACCTCTCACTAATCTAAGGCTCGGTTGGCTTACTAGTTGTGGTACTCTACCATCTAATGGTTATTCTCTAATTAAAAAAGATAGCTTTAAAACTTGTTTCTCGCTATAATTTTGGTATGAAAGATCTTTCTATAAACTAATTATGTCTCAATCTTCCACGAACATTGCATTTGTTGTTGAATACATCCAATCGCATAATCATAAAAAGAGTAGTGAAACTGACATCACCATTAAATACAGGAATGGTGGAACTATTTCATTGGGATAACTTAAATGACAAAATTCAGAGTAGTCTAAGAATGTACACTTCATCCAGTAAAAAAATATCGAATTTTTATCATCAGACAAATAATAAACTCTTACCTTAGACTATTGAAGATACATTGAATTATTCAAAGAAGCTGAGGTTAGGTTAGTACTCCAGTTTTTAAATCCAGTAACCCGTTTGTTCGTCACAATCTACAGACAATTTCTGATCACCAATCAATAATAGGTAAGCTTTTTGAACTGTTTGTCCTTAAAATAGTAGTAGTATATTTTATCAACTATTTTAGATTTTTCTAGATTTTTGATAACATTACTCTACTGTTACTAGTATTCATGATTTCATAACTTACATTCATGATTCTTTTAAAACGATAAACAGGTAGACATTATTTCCACAGCCATAATATTAATAAGTTTGATTATAATATTATAAATCATAGGGTTCTAATTAATGTCTTTGATCGATTAAACAATAGCAAACCACAATTCTCGTTGTTTAACTAGAATTGTATTAACAGTCAACAGATATAAATTTGTAGATATATTTAGACAATTTAAATATTCTTATCGTTTATTGGTTAAATCTGCAGGTGTGCCCCGAGGTCAATATATGGAAGATAACTTCATATTATTGATATTACAGTCATATATAATATGGTTATTATTTAGATAATATATTAATATCACACTTAACATTTATCAACGATTTATTTTTAGTCTAGACCCCATTTTTCAACCACATATTACAAAATCAGTTAATTTTCTCTGAAATTAATACATTTTAATTCTTTGTATTTTTTAGTAACGTCGTTTTGCACTTCCGTTCCATCAGTAGTATAGTAGAATACCTACTGCTCAGTATTATGACATCCACTTGCAAAAAAAGATAGTACCCAAATATATTGTATCCAGTACTAGTTTCTAAGAAGCGTTATCTTTAGTTTAAGATTTAAACACTACAATATTAAAATCATATTTATCATCCAATACCTATCTCTTCAACTAGGCTTAATATTACTAGGCAGTTGACGTGATAAACTTGATCCTATACATTTTTATCAAAAGCAAGGTCATCATAACTGATTTGTCTATAGTTATGTTGATGGTACATTTTGGAGTGAGCTATAGTTTAACCGATCTTTTTTTGCATCCATTCAAAATCCACAATCTGTTATTCAAATGACCCAACGATCAAAGTTACTAAAGCACTGAATAAAATACAATGATAATACTGTTTTATTTTGTTATTATTATTACTTAATACTTTATACATTATAAGTATTTTTTTATATCGTGTAAAATTAACTATGTATATCTATATCTATTTTATATATTATAATACATTTTCAACTTGTTAATATCTTATAAATTTAATTTTCTATAGTCAATGAGTATATTATGAACATGTAAAAGCTATTATGAATAGGTATTCCATATAATTTAAACTAAATAAAGAATAAACAAAATAATAATACTTATATTATCATCTATATTTAAATCGATGTAAAGTAAATTGAAATAGATTTGTTTTTCATTGAGAGGGTTATAAGTTATAACTGTCGTGAGTCTGAATGAATACTAACTATTAGGGAAATATCTAAAAATATTTCATCGAAATTATTGACGTTTTTACAGTAATAATTTATATATTATACCAAACATAGTATATTGTAATATTGTAACATATAAGCATTTATAATATCTTATAATATTATGTTACTATTATACGACACAATCCCATGCCACTAATAAAAAACTATTTAATGCATATAAATGTTTTGTAGAAATTCTACAGTAGAATATTAGTCTAGTTCTTATTTTTTACTGGCAAACTTGTATTAAGAACGAAAAGATTAAGTTGTTTTATTTTTATTATAATATTTACACATAATAGAGTACCAAAAATATTGATTGATGACAAATAGGCAATAATGATTTATGTTAATCTACATATAAATATATGGGCGAATGACGTCAGATGAATCGAAATAATTCACTTAGACTCATTATGTTGAAATTACAAATGATATATTACTTTTCATATTTATCCACATAATCAATTAGAAAAACTAGAATATAAAATATCACTAGTAAATTATAGGAAAAATAAAATATTAATAAGTGAATAATTGTGAATAAAAAGCAATAAGTATTAAATATAAAAACCGCATTAGTGAATTAGAATAATGCAGTTCTCTTAATAAATACAAAAATAATTGTATATACATATACTTAATATTATATAAATATAGAATGCACGTTTTCACATTTTTTTCGATACAAAATCCTTTCAGCGATAACAACCTCCATTGTTCAAGTTCGTAAATAATACATTTTATCATTCACGAATGCTGTTGTATATGAATAGAAAGAATACATTTTAAAACTAAAAAATGGAATAAAAATGTCTTTTAAATCACGAAAAAAACTACTTTAATAGTAGGTGGTAATAATATTTCCATCATTCCATCATAATAAATTTGAAACGTTGTCTCATTGTGATTTTAAAAATCTAAAACTGTTTTTACTTATTTCAATGTTTCTTAAAAACTAATTTAATAAATGTAAAATGTATAATGTATGTTATAAAAAGATACACAATTTTATCAAATAAATATGCGTTAAATATTATATACATGGAGTATTTTAACATAAGTACCTACTGGATTTTGGATTCTGAAAAAAACGATAAATGTAATGATTTCGCAATGATGTATAGAAGAAATAACTCGATGTTCAACTTTAATATCTTTACTGGAAGGAAAGTGGATCTAGAGGGGAAGTCAAAAGTAAAAATGCTCATGTACTTTTCTTAATAATTGGGAATATTAACAATCGAGTAATTAAGATGTTTTAGCAATAACTTAAAATGTAATAACTATTAATTTATGCGAATAGTTTCAACTATTTATTCTTCCAAATAGTTTCAATTCCCCATAAATTTATGTTTTCACATTAGGTCATTTTTTAAAACAATACTTCAACGATGCAAATTCTTAGGATATTTGAATAGAAAACTAAAAGCTCAATGATTTTGAGAAATCTTCTTCGAACCGATAGTTAGACATTTGAAATTTATGTGAATCCGTAATTCTCCAAATCACCGTTACTAACATCAAGACTATTTATAATATTTATTAATTTAATTCCGTACATTAATTTGATTTCGTAATTTTTTTTTCCGGCTGAATGAACTTATTCCCGGTCAATAAACACGCATTATTTATACTACGTTAACACTTCGTTTTCTAGCGGGATAAATTCTTGAAAGTTTGGTGGAAATAATAAATCGGTTTTAAAGGTTTTATGAAAGTCACGATTAATAATTTAATGACAAGGAAAAATGTAGAAAAAAAAATGAAATATCATGAACTAAATTCGTTTGTAAATACTATTTAGCTGTAAAAACCTTAGAAAGTATATAAAACATTCACACACACACACACACACACACACACACATAGTATGCATCATATGGAAATAATATTATGTTCTATAGTATATTTTTTTTAACAAAAAAGCAATTGGTTTCACTCAACTGTTTATTTACTCTAAATCATACCATTTCACTAAATTAGTTAATTTTTTTCCCCGATTTACCAAAAAAGGTTTTACAGATTTTAGTCACTTTCGGCTTACAAATCAGGGTTCAAAAATGTTAGTTCTCTTTGAATAGTGAAAATTCGTATGGATGTTTAGTTTGGAAAATTTCGAAAATTAATGTACAATTTTGTAACAGGTGTACCTTGTAATTAAATATGCTTATAAATTATAATTATATTTGTTTATTTGATTTTTAAACTGAACATAAAGTTGACACACAGCAAATTATATATCACATATTATATTTTGTTAAATAGGTCACAAAGTATTATTTTAACCATATGATTAATGGTTATTTATTTTCTGTACAGTTGCAAAAACATATTGCATATCTATTTTAAAATTATTGTTATTTAATATTTACCTACAGTTTCATATATTGGTGTATGGAAATAATAATACAAAATATATTGCAGGATATTAGAATATAATAAGATATAAGAAAATATTGTCAAGCTATACAGAATATTTCAATTTAACTTCGTAAGTAAAAAATATGGAATACATTAAATAGAACACACATTTACATTTCTTATAGCTCTTCAAATTAATTTGTATTAATTATAAATGAGTTAATCAGTTTTTAACAAATTAGTTTTGTTGTTAACACAATTAATGTATTATGCATAGAATTTAATACGTTGTACAGATGAATATACAAACTATTGTTTTCTCGCCGTCTACATATTATTAAATATTTGTTTTTGTAATAAAATATAAAATATTTATAATAATTAAAACACAGTTTTAAGCTATAAATTCATAAAACTCAATTTTTATACCAACCTTATTTATTTATCAATAACACAATTAACTAATAAACAATAAATTAAAGAAATCATTAAACATTATGCAAATTATTGATATAAAAATCTATGCTATCTATATATTTTTATCAGAAGAGATATTTTAGTATAATAAATTATAAATTACTATTGGTGTATGCCTATCTTTACAATTTTATATATTTTTAGTATTATTCCTAGGTTTGCCTGAGTCAATTAAAATCTTAAAAATCATATATAGGTAAAAAAAAAAAGAAGAAACATAGTTTTATATTCCACGTCGGAATAGGTTTAAAAAAGCATACGTATAATGCATCGGAGGATCGACGAAAACGCTTCTTCAGCAGAACGTGAACGAGTCACTACTTATTTGTGCTGGTTGTGATGTCCCCATTTACGGTTGTTTATTAAATATTGTACATTTATTGATATATTATTAATAGGTATTACAACAAACCTCGTAATTGGTTTGTAGGTATAAAACTTAAAGCGTAAAAATTCTGGAAATGTATTAGTCACACAAAGGTTACATAATATTTTCAAAATAAAATTTATGATATCCACATTTGATAGTGCTGAGGTAACAGTTAAGTTCTATAAAGTTACTGTTTATTGTTTCGACAGAAGCAGATAAATGTGGCATGTTGTTAGACATTTTCGGTAGCTGAGTATAGAATACATAGTGGTTATTTGCGTTTATCAGTAAATTTAGTTGATAACAGATCAGCATTTGGCATGTTATCTCCATTCACAAACAACATGCAATCAGACTATAGCAAAAATATTGAACGTGGATCGACAACTAGGCTTACACAGGATAATTGATGATAAAATAACACACATGGAATGGTTAAATGACATTTCATAATAATATCCAACATATAAGTTTGCATTTAAATTAATTGTGTGACGGGTGTGAAGTAAAGTTGATGTTTCAATAATTTGTTTGGACAATATTCAGTAATTTTGTAATTTATCCACATTTCAACGATTAACCCCAACATACCAAATTGATAATTTTTTTAGATTTTTTTGAATTGAAATAATTTTGATTTTTTCTTAGCTAAAATGCATATTTTCTTAAATAAACAGAAAAATGACGATTAACTTACAAATGAGAATGTTCATTCTCAGTAGGTATTAAAAATATTAGCTTTTAAATACATCATATTTTGATGGCAATATTAATTTGAGCATATTACAATAATACCTCTAGTAATGGCCAACTCTCAAAAGTTGACACTAGTAAAGCCGGCACGACGGCGCAAGTGGTAAGTGTGTGAGCGCGCGAACGGCGGCCAACACGAAACCCGACGTGTGTTTGACTGTCTTTTTTGTTATTCCTGTAACCTTCAGGGAATAGTGGACTGTATACAGAGGAGGGTAGCGATCATGGCTTAAATATACAAGGTTATTGCAATAGTACCCCCACTATATCATTTTATCACGTTAAGGAATTAAAATGGCAGCGTAAGGGGACGACGTATACAGGCTATATTATGATATTATATCCTATGATATGGACCGTACCCTTACGCTGCCATTTTATTTTTATTTGATAACAATTTGGCTATGTGCAATAACCTTGTATATTTAAGCCATGGTAGCGATGATGAATTTGAGTTTACCATAACAAAAGGTGTAAGACGGCTCTGATTTTAAGTAGTGATCATGGATCAATAATTTATTACGTCGTTTCTGCAAATAAGTAATCTTAGGAACTAGGGTTGGTAGAATTACGCCCGATCACCAATCGATCGGCGAAAAAACCACAATAAAATAGTAATAATTAATCAATCATACAAACCACACGCCATTTATATATATGGCGACGAATAGTTTAACATACAAATGTGTACGTTAGGTACCCGTGTACGACCTGATGTTGTTGTTGATTACGGAGTGTATAGATAGACTGGTACTGGCAAGCGCTGAAAAGTGGCTGCGGAAATTTCTCAGAGTTCAACAACGCCGAACTGGTCAACAGCGGCGTGTGCTCGGACGGCTGTAACGATCGCGAGCTTGACGACTTTTTGGCACAAACGACAATCTGAATGGTGTGGCCTTTGGTAACTTCGCACGGCGAAAACAACGTCGCGGACGAACAAGACGCGAATAGCGAAAATGGGGGGGAGGGGTGCACTACAAAGGTCGCGCTGCGTAGAAAAACGGATGGGCAACGGCACAAGGAAAGCCAACAAGCCGCGGTGGCAAGCGAGCCAAAAGAAACAACAATCGCATGCACGGCACGGTGCTTGACGGCGATCAACTCGGATGAGCACAAGTTCATAACAATACAAAAAAAAAATGGCGATGTGACGGCGACTGGACACCGGATCGTAGACCTGCTTCGGCACACGGTTGAATTACGACAAAAAACGTCGACGGCGGCTAGCCCACTGATCTGGGTCCAAAGGTCGGACCTACGTGTCGCATCGGTGATAATGCCTTGGCGCAAAAGGCATCACGCGCGAAATTGATAATGTCAAAATAATTATGATTTTGTATCCAACACAGACAGTGTTAATTTTAGTAGACGTGGACACTACAAACTGGTCCCCTAGCACTAATTGAAACATTTTAATATAAATCAATTTATCTTTTACAAAATATCCTCTTCGCGTGCTTGATTCAGAACAAAAGTTGTGCGCTAAGCGCAATGTAAATATGTACGACTATTTATTAGGATCAACAATGAAAAATATTTTAACTATTGAATTAGTTATTCAAATTATAGAAGATTCGATTGAATTATCCATGGTTGCTACTTACGAATAAATGTCCCTATTACAGAATATTGTTAATTCAATGGAACCCAAAGTCATATATTGCGTAAAAATTAGTACTTAATAAATATGTAATAAATAATTATAGGTTTTCAATGTGGGTATTGACACGATACTCAATGGCGACCAGTATGAAGTACAGGTACTGTAGAGACCGGTCTGCGCTTTTACCGACCACCACCTGTCGACTCTCCCACCGCGCCTCAAAGGCACAAAGTGGGGACGGGAAGACAAGTCACGCTTGACAAGTAACCGATCGTCTACCCCTCTGATACTTTCCACCGTATAAGACACACGGTACCAAGAACCTATACACCAACGTGGTCCCAAAAATATTTGTTTGTCATAAAAACTGTTTTTTTTTCTTAATTTCTGTCACCAATAAACAACCACACAAGGTGTATTTACATTTCCTTTGCGTGTCTTTTGGCGTCAAATAATCATCACCTCAAGACCGGCTTACCACGATAAACACAGCCGCCGTATTCGCGTCAGTTTATAAAAAAAACAATAAATACAATAATAGGTATATAGGACGCATACACACATCATAATAAATAATGACATGCAATCAAAGCACGGGAGTTAAATTTTTGTAAATGTCAAATTGTAGTACCTACTAACTTCCATAATTTCATTTTTAAGGTGTATCTAGTTTTCAAAACAATGTGGAATTCCGAAACCAAATTTTCTGAACAAAAAAACCAAATACCAAAACGTTATTTTATACATTGCACATAAGTTTTTAGCTGGACAGCTATTTATTCATTTAAAATGTTTTGTTTAAAATAATGAATTAATGTACGCACTACAAAAAATGTAAGCCATGATTTATTGTAAACAAAATCTTGTTTTTATAATCATGATTTATCTTAATTTAAATCTAAAAATAAATGTAAGCCATAATTTACTAGGGAAAATATCATGATCGACATTCATAGTATATTTCTCAATATAACACTGCTATTATAAAAGTAATATACACCATAACTAACAATTTTACGTCAAACATGGTTATTTATGCATTTAAAATATTACACCATACATACAATTGTGAGCTTTAATAGACAACAGTATTTTTTCAGATGATTATCCACACAACGACAATATGACATGAAGCCAATACTATACGATTTATTATAATAATTTAGCCAAGGGTGGTTTAATTTAAAAAAAAAAAAAATAGTGAACTACCTAATCACATTAATAAACGTGAAGTTCCACAAAGTCAAATTCCTTGTGGGGATAGCATTATTATATAAATTGCACTAATCACTAACATTTACTGTATACTCTTTGCCATTTCTAGATCACTCTATAGGATGTATGCGTTATAAGTACGCGCAAAAGAATATGTCATGTTATCATTAAATTATCAAATTATTACCTCGGAACTGCTACTGTTCAGATTTTTTCTGTAACTGGGGATATGATCTGTTGACTATTCTCAGACAAAGTTACGTGTACCTAAATTCATTGCTTTATCATATTCATTAATATGACAAAAATAAGCCAAAGGGAGATGGATATGATACACCCATTCCAAGTGAGCGCTCTCCTGTTACTCCATTACTTAGTGTTCAAAATATTATTATCCAAATTATTATTCAAATAATTTCTAATCGTAATTTAATTTGCATGAGCAATAATTATTGAAATACTATGTTCCAATGACATTAAATATACTTGAAATCCATTACCTACCCATGTTTATTACGTGTTTGTTTATTTATATGAATTCAATTTTGTTTGGAAATTTAAAATTTGTCACATTATGCAATTTATTGTGACAACAGCAAAAACAACTTACTTTCGTTCAATGGCCATGATAATATTTTTGAATGATTCTGATGGTGCTTTTTGTTTTTAAAATATTGATGATTGATTCATGAATTTAATTTTGGTGCAATTATATTTTAACTATGACCATTTAAAGCTTAGTAAACGTATGAATAGTTCTAGAAATTCTAGAATAAATTAAATTAACTTGATATATTTTTTTTTAACTATCTTTTAATACAATTGCACATTTGTTTATACATTTAAGTCAGCTATGTAAAGGAACAAATTATACAATATTAATATAGGGTAAACCAATAATAAGTTGTATTTACGTCTATGGCATGTGACTTGTGTTTTAAAAATAGATATTAATAATAATAATAACTACAATGTTGTCAATTAATCATTATGTTTTACTTATAAGTTATAATAGTCGTCACTGAGACATTTGGTGAAGATCCTTTAATTTATGTAATAATTATTATTATACTACTTATTTCTTTGACAAAATGTATCTCTATGCTACAGTGTAAAAGAAATACGTAGATAATATGTGAATCAGCAGTGTAAGGTTCCTAAACATTTCAGGTATAATAAAACCTTGATAACACGGCGTTATGGTTCGGCAATATAGGTACACCGAAGCGATGTATCCGTTTCCGGCCTCACGTAAATTGATGCATTTTAGTATTTTACTCACTGATAAAAAACATGCCTATTCAAAAAACGATGTAAAAACCAGAGTCGAAGCTTTTAGAACATGATACAATTTAAAAAATAAACATACTCGAGAAGCTTAGTCTCTGTGATAACGTAAGTCATTATTATTTTCTGCCACCGGGTCACACCGCACGCAAACATGTCATCATATTATGTGCGTCAATGTGAAGCACCGAAGGCTTTATTATGACGCGTACTATTATTTATTTTGCCTGAATTGTGACCATGGAAACAGCGACGGAAGTCGTTCTTATTATTTAATATTCATCCGGAATAGTGATTCTCTACAAATACCAGGAGTGGCCGATGGTGACATTCCAGTTAAAGTCGGTCGCGACTCCATTCTACAATTTCCTAGAGTAGTTTTTGGAAAACAAATACAACATTATTTTCTACATTTTTTTTTGCGCATTTATGTTAAGTATAATATTATGTTTAAAAAAAAAAATACAATTTAATATTTAATTTCGGTGCCGAACAATGTGCTGCAACTTAAAAATAAAATAGATATAACATTTTTAAATATAACTTTTGAACCATTTCATATTAAAAGTAATAACTTTAGTTTTTGAGTATAACAAATATTAGAATACTTGCTATGTAAATCTGTAAAATGAAGCAAAGTTAGCCACTCTCGGTCTTTACTATACACGTACAATATAATACCACCGGCTGAGCGACAACGGGCGGTTAATCTCCGTGTCGTCTATAATACAATATCGTGTCTAAGTCCCCTCTGGAAACTCAGCATGACGTGTTTAGAGGCTCGAGATTTTTCGGGGCCGAACTGCCCCGTGAACCAGAGTTTCGGTGCAATGTAACGATATTATTTTTATATCAACCCACTGCGTTTAAATCAACACCGGTTAACCGCGCCGGTATGATAATATAATAACATTTCCTTTAGGAAATCATTATTATTTTATATGATTTATACAAAATATTGCATAATATTATATTGGAAGGGTGTCCTTTTAATACATTTTGTTTTATATATTTTTTAATTCCTTTTAAAAACCCACCCGTTAATAAACGAGCCTTTGTTTTATTATTATAAAATGGAAATTATTAATCGACAAAGTTTTTTTTTTTTTAATAACTACCTCACCGGTATCGTTTCGCAGCTTGAGCGGGGTACGGTCGTCCCAACTGCCATTCTAATAGTTGTGTGTCATATGATTATTATGACGATATTTTGTTCTGCCACTCTCAAGACTGTATACTGACGTGTAGATACAGGATATCAAACAGTGTTTGTCGGAACCAATAAAAGTTATTTTTATTTTCCGCCCACCACTATTTTAGATTTTGAGCCCACCGACGAATGTATTATTTTAATTTTACAATCATGTGTGTGTGTGTTTTTTATGTATACGTATATGATAAGTAGTTGAAATAGTACTATGATTTTCAACTTAAGTATCTTTCCCGACGATTTAGTTTTTTTAGTTTAACTAAAAACCAATAACCGTAAATATTTTCAATTTTCCCAGAATATTTATATAACCATTTTGTATACACCATTACATTTTCAAATATTTTGAATCTATTTGGGCTATATCAAAGATAGAAGTAGTAAAATTTCGATTTTTTTTTTTTATTATTGTCGATAAAAAATATTTCACTAAGTATATATTTTGATAATTGAATACAATGTTTCTCATCAGTTGTTACTTGTTATAATAACAATTTAAAAATGTTAAGATACCTCTATAAGCATGATTTTGTTTATAAACATTTAACATTATAAGTTTAAAATTTGTTAAAATCTCGTATATTTACAAATTATCTTATATTTTTTTTATATCTATGGATTGAAAATTTAAAACAAAGTATCTCATATCAAGCATATCATGAATAGTTCATATTGTCCCAACAAAATCTCATTTTATTTTTATTGCTATTTTAAGTTAACATTTATCTGGACAAAATTAGATATTTTAAAGGAGAATCTTAGTTTGTTGTAATTTAAATATAACAATATTATTGAGGCCAACCGACCGTTTGAGCTCAAAATCGTTCTTCGTACACAGTGATATTATATCATTTAATTCAAATGTGACACCATCAGTTACAGTTTTCCAGTGTAACCTACTGTGTAATAGAGCAATATTCGCCTTTTTCTTAAATATAATTTTGTAAACATTTTTTTTTTTATCAGTTAATCATGAATTAATCTATAAATGTTTAGTTAACATCAACTAACTCAATGTATTTTCGTTTTTACTTTAAAAATAATATAGTTATTTATTAAAACATTTTAGAAGTTGAGTTACTTATTTCTATTTTAAGTATTTGAATGCGATTTAAATCTTACAGTTTTAAAGTCTTGAAACTTATTGAATATCAATAATATAATGAGTCGGGTTAAATGCTTACGAGGGCAAACAAAGTAAAATACCCACCGTATATGTACAAATACATCATTGGGAAACTTTGTTTTGCCGGATGAAATGGATTTTCCACGTTTTCGACAAATATATTTTTTTTAATAATATAATAGACTTCCGTTTCATAGCGATAGCAATAGTTTAACGTCTTTGGCGTGCGTCACCGACATCCTTTCGCACATCACTACAATAATAATAATAATAATAATAACAATAATGCCAACTACAATCGTTTATAACATTTTATTATGCACCCAAGAGTTATCCATTCGGTTCAGCTATCCATGTACCGAATATATAATTTAATGTTATAATAGCGTTTATTCGATCTTCTCATAATATAATAGTGTAAGTTTTTATAAAAAAAAAAAAAAATGAAAGAAACATTCGGTCCTCGATATGTTTAATCTTTGAGCATTCTATAGGTGTTTGATAAACGAATTTCAGTGGATATAAAAAACACACTTATTTTTGTACAATTAATTATTTTTTGATTTAATTTTAGATTAAATAAAAATATTTATTCAAACATAAATATTACATACACTCGCAGGTTTCTATATCGTGCATGTGAATGGTGCATGTTGTAAATGGCGTTGATGCTTACATTATATTAATACTAACTTAGAATAATATTATATTGTCATACTATACAATATACACAGTATGCTGTGGGTATAGAACACATAACTTGATATGACTATTACTAGTAAAACGATATAATATAATCCAAAGTCGTAACTACATAGTATCATATTATATCTCACATATAAATTATAATGTATAGAGTAAATCACTCTATGTCACGTTAATTGATAGTAGTCAAATTTAACATATCAACTACATTCGGTCACGGTTCATGAGGTACACAAAATATTATACTGTGTAACATCACCCAGTAGCTATAGATAGTAGACTTAATCGTGTACCTTTAAAACAATGTACACACAATACACATCCTGATGGAAAGTTTAAACTTAATTATTGGAACTTTGCCTGAGGGTTTTTGACAAAAAATTGATCTGAACAAAAACAATATATATTACGCCTATGTCCTAAGTATTTAAAAGCAGGCGTCGAGTGTACCTCAACGATGAGTAGGTTACTGAAATGAGTAAGTTAATTTTTATTTAATAATACACCATTGCATACGGAAAACGGTTCTGAGTGGGGACTGTATGTCAGCAAATCGTCGGTTAAAAGGCTATTTGCTGTAAGCGACATATTTGTTGTAAGCGACACTAGGTACCCAGCGTTGTAGACGACGTTCTATCGGAGCCATAGATAGTTTTCATGCAGTGTTATCATTATTTTATAACGTGTTATCAATGATCAAACTTTATGCTGTAAGCGACAGGTATGAAAAAAGTGCTGTGTAAGCGACAACATTTGATTTAGGTGACATTCTTATTTATTGAATGAGCAGTAAACGACATAATAATTATGTGTTAAACGCCCAATTTTTTTTTAGTAATGATGTATACGCCATATTGTCGCTTATAACAGTTTAATTTGTTGCTTACAGCATTGTTGTTGTATAAACAAATGCGTGGTATGTAATAGATAAGAAAAAAAATGCGGTAAGGGATATCGATTTTTAGGTTAGTTCAATTTGATCATAATAATCACAGATAATGTAAGACAGCTGTATAATTATATTTTGGAGGTAGTATATTATAACGATTAAAACCGCCAAATAATTTATGATAATAAATAATAATTTTATATTATTGTTTATATTGATGATAAGAATAAAGTAATCGTCAAATTTGTTGAAGAGAACGTGGATAGAACACGAAGGGTTTCAACTATTTTTCGGTAAGTACCTACACGATAAAATACCTATTGTTTTCAATGCATACTTATAAATATAGTACGGTATTTGAAGCTGAAAACTTGATGTAGGTACCAAATGAAACCACGTATAAATAAACTTATTGAGATCGAATATTTATCTACTTTTTTAAAATGTATAAACATAATAATATAATAACAACTTAAGTTATATTATTATTATGCATTTTATTATTCATTACATTAGTACCTACATTAACAGTGTTTGTGTTTCTATTCACTATTATACATAATATTGTGACTTACATTCTTTTAAGAAACAACTGCATAAATCAAAACTACCTGTTTATTATTTTCATGACATTTGTACTAATGGCGTAGTTGTCGATGTATATTTTAGATCAATGACATTTTAATTCTTGTTAGAGCATAAAGTTTATTCTATAATTTTTAGACCAACTAAATAAAAGGTGGTGATAAAAATATTGCATGGGACCCCCGGGTATTTACTATGTTAGCGTGATGCTCACTTTATAATATTATGTATGTCGACGTTGTCTAATAATAGTTATTCGGAAATAAGGAACAGCTTTATCATTTATTCTTATAAATATTTATAGACACGTTATTTAAATATAGTTATTAATAATATTATAGTTAATTGAATCAATATATCAGATTCATATTCGAAAATATTTATATGAATAACGTGGATCGTACGTCAACGTATATACTATCAATGGATTAAATGGTATAATAATATTATTATTATTTAATTGTATTTAAAATCTTGACTTCAAAATGTTATGATGTTTTAATTTTACATAGGTAATTTATAATGACGTGTGTATATTGTGTCGTTTAATACATTTTTCGATGGCGCTTGAAGCATTTTATTAGTAAATAACGTAAGCGACAAAAGTACAAGTAAGCAAATTAAAATGTGGTAAACGCCAAAAATAAAATGTAGGTATTTACTAAAAAATCAAAAAGTTATATTACTCTATGGAATTAGATTTATCTTAAAGATAAATATAATACGTATATGTGAAAAAAAAATTGAAGGATTATCTATAAAACAAAAAAAGTTATACCATTTTGAAAATTAAAAAAAAGATAAAATCGTTTTTGGGTTCTCCTTAACAGTTTGAAATGTGTCGCTTACAGCAAATAGCCTTTTAACCGACGAAATATTTCTGAAGATATTTTATTTGATATTCGTTTTTTATTAGTTATTTTCAATTATTTATATGTTTTGATTAAAAAAAAAAAAATAATAATAATAATAATAACATTGTTATAATATTATTTCGTATTTTAATATTGCACAACTAAACTGCTGTTATGAACTTCACAATCAATACCAACTGTACGTAGAACAATGTAAATAGCTTAGTAGAATAAATGGCTTAAAATTAATCTAAATACTTTGAAAATTTCATAAAGTATAGAAAATAATAATGTTTGTAATGCGTAAAAGTACCAAGTCCTTTGTAAGCAATATATTTTATATTACAACAAAATATATAAAATCGTGTTTTGTTTTATTTAAATATTCCATTTTCAATTGTATAGATATGTAAGCTTAGAAGAAGTGGAAGGGACATACAGATTATTTAACACACGGGAGTGATATTAATGCCCTCTAACATGATACAGAGTGATAGAGACCGATCCAAGAGATGCTGAACCGTCTAGACGCATGGAATCTTATATTAAATTATTAAATCTCTGCTAAAAAAAAAAATGCAAATTTTATTAATTTTTAATCTCAATATAATTTACATTTTGTGATTTTTAAGAATTTTGACAACGTTTTAACTCGGACTCTTTCGATATTTCAATCATTAGGCTACAGCTGTTTGTAAATAATAAATATATTCATTATTAACACTGTCCATGGGTATGTACTACATATAATAATATTATATTATACAAAAAACGCTCAAAAACGTACTAAAAAATAAAATATTGTTAAAAACATATTATTATGTTGCCTTATGTATCTAAGCTTGACTATAGGTCGATCCACTTTCAATATTAAAGCTAATAACACAAAATTGGTTCTGCTGAACGCACATTAATCTATATATAAATCAAACAACGCACAATTGTTTAACATAAGAATTTTTCGAACACAAAATAAGAAAAAAAAACACAATCAGTGTTGAATCCAAGCAATTTCTCTGGGAGGGGGCTAACTTTTTAGAGTAGACATCCCCCCCCCCCCCGAGGCATTAAGTATACCTTGATTCAAAACTGAACACAATCAAACACTTCCTTCCTCAATGCATCTCACTATAATAATACAAAAACTATAAACTATAGGCTGGAGTTTGAATATCATTATAATACATGATAGCTATGCATGAAATCAATATAATTTTATTTGTAAATTCATATTATTATATTGTAATACAATATAAGTAGTAGATGTGTAATGGATATTTGTAACAATAAACTATCATGTGACGAGGAAATAAAATCATAATGTATGATGAATTGAAAAAAATGTTTAAAACATTCAATGACGTAGGGACATACATGGAGGGATGACTATTATAAACGGTTGAACTTGAGTGTATATTTTTAATAATTTTAATAAACGTTACGTTTTTACCTTTTGAAATTTATTAATTTAATAGTGTTGTTATTTATGCGAGAGGCGCATTTTCGGGTTTATTATTATACACCATATTATACCCCGCTGAGAGCTAACCATCCACACAGGGGTGTAGGTGCAGGACTCGACCGCGCTGCATCGTTAACGATATATCATACCGTCAACGAAATATTATCAATGAGCAAACTGCGTAAACCAGAAGATACCAAACAAACTAATTATAAGAATTATTCAGATGACACGTCGTGGAGTGAATATTACTAAACCCGAGCGGCATGTAAACCACAACGTAAAATAACCTGTAAACGCACGCACAATGTTTGCAAGAATGTCATCCTCGAAAAATACAATATGTTTATTTAAAATCAACAAACATAACACTATAACAGTACATACTGCACTATTAATTAAATTTTGAACGCCTTTGTTAGTGCTGATAGATATATTTTATGGTGTTACAACTGTTAAAGTCGCAAAACAAAAATACGTTAATCTAATGCCAGCAGATTTAACTGGGTAAAAAAAAAATATGTTGAAATAGTGATACATACCCACATAGTTAAGTGTTTTTTTTTTTTTTAATATTATAATTTAGTAGAATTCATTGGAGACAATCTAAACGGGGAAAGCAATGATGGTGTAAGAGTTGAATGTGAATTATGTGCATTATGTGGACTGTGGAGTATGGTGAATGAAATTCGCATATAAGAATGTCGTTGACGTCCAATATCGTCGTCGAGAGCAGCTGTATACTCGTCCTTCCTGTATGAGATGGTCAAACGACCCCCCTCTACTAGGCCGTGTGCCCCATTCAACTTATACTTGTTTATGTAATATGATACCAAGCGCGGCAGCTATGCACATCGGTTTATATATTATGTATATATATATTGGTGTTACTGAAGGTCGTTTTAAAATTATTTTAGTTGTTTTTAAAAGGTGTGAGCACGCATGTGCTAAGATTGTTCTACTACTTAAGTATATCCTAAGCCTATGACATATTTGATGTGTAAAAATATATTATATATGCTTCAATTCTGTTTAAGATGTATGTGTACATGCATGTGTCCACTTACATTATTCGTAGGGAGTGCTGCTTAGTAGTACTTGTGACATGTACACTAATCGATACTGCTAATATATTACTAATCTTCTTAGGGCGGTGGTTGATACACGATGACAATGTATGGTTAGTTTTTGATTTATGCAAATAGTTGAAAAAACCATGTGTCGTGTGAGTATGGGAAATGTACGCATAAATTATATAATTAGTATGTATATGTATGCCCCACACACGGCACGAACCATTATGATCAATTGTATCTGTTTTTAATTGAGAATAATAATTAAATATTTAATATTACAATTCTGTCAGTTATAGGTACCTTGTTCACAATACCATTAAATATCTTTACTCGACATCACGTGGTTATAGTTTACAATATTACACTACATCAATCATTGATTTAGAATCTAATCATATAAAGATTACTATCTACGACATAAATAGGATACTTGAAAATGAAAATAAATCAAATTTTTTTTTTTGTCAAATTAATTGTTTCCGGAGTAACTTTTTTAGATATATATGCACTGAAGACGTATTGGGGCGGTTGAAGAGAAAAAAACTTTTCTTAAGTACTTATAACGATCGATTTTTGAATAAAGTATTTTTTTCATCAGAATTACAAAGACATTTGAAAAAAAAATGAATGCATAAAAAAGTTATTTCACTATCTCGCTTCAATAATAATAATAATAACAAAACAAAAAACGTAGTCAAATACGTCCATTTTATAGTTTGGAAAGTTTAGTGGAAAATATATTGTCTTTCTAAACTCTTTTAATAAACACGACGTCGATGTAAAGTAATTATAATTAAAAAAACTGAGTGTAATATGTTTTGACGATAAATTAGACAACGTATTCAAGAAATCACTTCTCCGATTTAATTATTCCTTTTCGACTATTTTGATAGTGAAAAAAAAACATCGTAACTACATCAAACCAAAATTGTTTTTCTGATGGATGATAACTATTATACTTTGATTTAGCTCTTGTATAGTAATATTATTATATGTTTAAAGGATATTGTGTTTTGAATTTATAAAAAAAAATGTTAACATAACCGCGTGTAGTTGCATACTTTGAGCGTAATAGTGGGAGCTATTGATTTAACAACGATGTGTGCTTTCGGGGAAAGTTACACAGAAATGTTAAAGTACAATCTTATCTCCAAATCTTAAAATATTGAACACAGATTCCATAAAATCAATGTTTTTTCTGCTAAATCTTGTACCGCGTGTTGAATACAGATTCTCCAACTTTCGCATGGAGATTGGTATGGGCGAACTTTTGGTGGATATACTTTTTACGAAACTTTTCAAAGTTTATATTTTTCATCATTCATGTTATTATAGCATAACATAAATACAGACACTCTAATGTAAAAACTCCCATGACCCAGTGACAACGTGAAGAAAATGTCTGTACCAACAGTCCGCCGTTTACTGCAACACGGATATTACGCGTATACACTGACTATAACGACTTGTATAATAGTTATTGTACATATCATAAGCATATAACGCGAATTAACGATTCTTTTCATACTGCACCTGCTACCTTTGTACTCGTTGGATACGCGCATGGAGTGAGTGTATACAATTATGAGTTATGGCTAAGGTCTAGACGCTGTTATTGCACTAAAAACATTATCAGATTAACGTTAAAAATTATTCTCGGTTTTCCTGGCATACATATTTGAATATTCAACGCTGTTCTAAAATATATAAACACATAAATTGAAATTTGAATATTTATCGTCGGAAAACAAATAACAAAGCAATACTTTCATTCTTTTTTTTCCAGACCAAAAGTGACAAGGAAAATATTCTTGCGGATTACCGACACGTTTAACGCATTTTTCATATTTAATTTATTCTCGTTAAAATAATTGTAAACATAAGATTTACATAAAATTGCACTAACAGTGTAAGACGAAAAAGCCAAATATTATTCCATCATAAACGAATTTAATTTTGATTGTTGATTTGATGAAATGCGCACTTGGAACCAACGTGGCTCTACATTTTTAAAAATAAGAAAAAAATGAATGCAGCTTAAATGAGTTTAAAAAGTATAAGAAATTATAAAGTGATGATTGGTTAATCAGTTGATTTTAAAAATGATTATGTTTTCGTAATTCAATAGTGTTAATATGCATTCATGAGTACTTGATTGTTATAGTTATATTTATACATAATACTCATTGGTAAATTCATAATAAAAATTGCACACTTACTAGATACAACCCTACATATTTAAGGTTATAACTGGTACTCAAAAATATTGGATTGATCTGATTTAATATCAACAAAATACAAAGCCAGGAGAGAGGTAGGAGTTATTAGTTTTAGACTTACAATAGATTCTGGAAATCTTTTATTTTATTTTTTTATTGTTTGAAGCATCAACAACAAGGTTCTTAGCCGGTTTTAAATTATTTTTCTTACATCGGGAACAAAAAGAATTTACATGAAACTAAATTGCACTAAATTACTTAATTACTAATAAATATATATTTATATCTGTACATTGTTTTCCAATTTTATTATGCAATTTCGCAGTTCTGTTTCGTTGATGAAATCGATTGATTTTTTTTGGACATCTCGAGAGTGGATGCAAGTATCTCATATAAGGTTAGGTTGATGCGAATTTCATTGAACTGGCGAAATTCGAGGAGTATGTGCTTGTCTATAATGAGTGTTTCGCATGTAATAGGGCATGAGCGATGAGGGTGGGTCTTTTTTGGCCATGAGGTATCATTCTTGAAATCTATTTTACATTAAACACAAACGTTGAAACACAATTTTAGATTTCATGCCATATCTAAAATGCCTTCGTTCTTCTATAGTTAAAAGGAAAAAATAAGTGTAATAAATCAATGTGATGCAGTACTTTTTTTATAACATAAGTTAATTCCTCTATGAATACAGTATAATATTATAACGACGTATCTCAAAACCTAAGATTAAAATGATACTATTATAATTATATTATATTAAGTTTATTACCCAGTAAATATTATATTTTTAATTTTCAGCAGAACTATGAATGTTTTGGTTCAACTTTGATGTTTTTAATTTTGTGTCTGACATAAACTTTAGAAGAAGTGAAAGTGCTTCAATCTTGAACGTTAAAGGTTGTTTTTATGTCAAAAAATTGAATCTAGTTAGTATTTTAATGGGCAAGAAGTAAATACTGACTGTAATTTTGAAACAATCAAGAAAAACGAAAACACATAAATGCTAAAAGTATATTTTTACACAACCAGTTTTTGAAGAAATCGATTGTGTTTTTTTGTTGTGATTTAAAAATAAATAGTTGTGTGGACATACATTATCACCAAATATTAATTATATTAACATTTTCTATACATGCTTTCATTTTAAAAATATTTTAATGTTGTTGTCTTTTTTCGTATTTTAGATTTTCAAATTTAATAAAAATTTTGATGCTTGTTGCCACAGCATATATTTGTATTTGCTATACACAATGCAATTTTCAAAATATTTCAGTTGATTTTAATTTATAATTATACCATAAATAATAAATATACTACACCATTTCATTTAAATATTTACTTAGCTATTATTTAATAACAGCTAGGTAGTAATATTGCAATGATAATTATATGTGCCTTGTTTTTAACGAAAATTAGTTTAATCTACTAAAATATTACTATTTAGATAATACAATAGCATTAGAAATAAACATCATACGCCCTTCATTATTTCATACACAGTTGTTGATCATTGCATTCAAATAATTTAAGACATCCGTTATAGTGTCCTAATCAATGTTGAGGTATTCACATGACACCTAACATATAGTACCGCGGCAATATCACATGAATTTTGTGAAAAAATTTATATTTGTATTCATACTAAATTGAAAATATTGTGATGATAAAAACTAGGTAATAATAATGATATGGTAATCCTTGTCCACTTTTTACAGTAATTTTCAGCAATAAGCAATATGGTTAATAAGTTACACGCAAAAACGATTCTATGGGTTGTAAGGAGTTTGAGACAAGAGGACTTTTGGTATTTGTAATAAGTGTCCGTTAAGTGTTCTTAAGTTAAGCTTTCAAGAAATTAGTTTGAAAACTTTTACTTAATTTTACAGAACTATACATTATAAATTACAGAGATACATTTTGCAGAGTTTATTAAGTTGAGACTGACATCGGGATATTGACACTTATTAATTACGATTTCAGCTTTCAGCAACATATTGAATACAAGGGTAATTAATAATAATATATTTAAAAGTGAATACTCTTTAAATTATAAATATTACAACAACCATTACTAAATCAGCTACAACGCCTTGTATTTACGATGTCAACTTCTAATAAGTATACTGTTGATTGAAATTAATCATTTTTGCTATCTACCAACAACCCAATATTTTAACGTCTAAACAATGAGTAAACACCGATCAAAATAAAATTTAAAAAAACACACTCACACTTCATCTGCAAATGAAAAATAAATTTTTAAAATTACGTTTTAGTACCTGGTATGATTAAATGGATAAAAACGAAGTATTATGGGTGTATAAGTACAAACGTTTTCATAACAACACTTTGATAATAGTATGGTGTGATTTAGAACCAAAACGAATATCATCGATGTTAAGTACTATAACGAAAACAAATGTCCTGAACTGTTGGTGACAAAATTCTGTTTATGCTTTAGGTACTAATAAATTATTGTTTTTTATTTTTGGTTAAATATTGCAATTTTTGGAACTCACTTGTTCAAGTTAAACTATATCCATCTTACTTTTGAATTCCAACCAAATTAATCATTGGCCGGATAGGTGGTAAATATTATCTCTTTCGATAGATATTATTATACACTAACCGTTGTCTTGTCGAGCAGTATAATATGTTAAGCAGTGTTCTCAAGCACCATCGCTAGTTTAAACTCTGTTTCAGATCATCCATAGTGTAGAAGTCAACGTGAAGCCTCTGCATAATATACGCTTACTCTTCTTTAGTAAGACTTCAGTCCAATTTTATTTTTGATAAAAATAACTATAAATTAACTCAGTGTGATGATTGTAAGATGCAGTTCTATAATACTACGCATTCAATATTTATATTAAACAAGATCGGCATTATACAGGGTTTGTTTGATTCGAACTTAGTAAGATAAGTAAGATTTTTAACTTAAAATTACATTTAATTCTGTTTTGAATTTCCAGCTGGACATGTGTGCTGAAGTCCTTGTGTTTTAACTATTTAATTGGATTTTTTATTACAATATTTGGATCATCATTTGCCTTATTATATATACAATATTGGTTTTATTTTAAATATTTTATTGACATTAGTAAGTCTAATAAAAATATTAATTGCTGAGTATAAAAACATTTTAATAACTTTTGTGTAGACATATATGTTACATATGTATGAATGATTTAATCACTTTGTGGTAATTAAATAGTATTTATAATTTGTAATAAATAAAATTTGTTATTAATATTATAATATAATACCTAATTGTATTTTTAAATTGTATTATTTTATATATTTTATAGCATATAAATTCATCCTTATATAATGTATAATACATTAAATAGCTTATAAATGGTTGAATAAATTGCAAATGACGTGATAAATCTATTATGAGCAAGCCCATGTGGGCTACTAATCGATTTCAAGAATGGTGGATAAATCACTCATCGTAAGTTTTTGGTTCGAGATGGCACTTACGTAATTTTGCGTGCCACTCGTAATTTATTGCTCGCGTTTTTTGTACATTTTTTTTACGTCTATAACCGATATTCGCGTTTGCATGTATTAGCGTTTTTAAATTTAGAATTTTTTTTCTTACGTAAGTACAAGAAATGATTAATGAGGCCCCTGGCAGATGCCGATATCCCAGGACGCTGTTCTTTGGCCATAATAAAATATTTGGTTATCAACTAGCATGCGCCGAACACAATTTTTATCGCGTGCCGTACACAGTACACGTAATTAACTACTAATAAAGTACCTACACCAGTATCGTTATAATTTTGACTTGGCAATTGTTTTTGTTAAAATAAAGTTGTTTTTATTATACTCGTAATAAAGTATATATTATAGAGAATATAATATACCCTTATAATAATATAATCATTTTGAAATTCTGTTCGAATCGTATATCAATTATTGACTTTATGAACGTATCGTTGGTGTCAAAAGCCATTGATATTATTCGGTAGTAATTATTAATGCACATTTAGTGTGTGGTCATCAAAATATGATTATCCTTTTTTTTTTTTTTTTGGAAAAAAATCTAAAATATTGGTTTATCAAGTGTTGTAACAATATGTGAACTGTAAAATGCTGCAATAAAACTACCAGCTACGTAAATGGTATACAAAAATGTGTCGATTCGAAATGGATGTCGATTTGCTATAATATAATAACAGCACATTTTTGACTCGGAGAACTTCAGCACGACGTAAATAATATTATTATTCAACAAAAGTTATGTGTACATAATATATTATTATTATTTTTATTATTATAAAACTTCCACCCGATATCGTTGTTTGCTCGTCATTTCAAATACGCGACGAGAATGCTGGAGGGAGTGAGCGGCAGAGAGCGAGAGAGATATCGAAAAAAAAGAAGAAAAATACACAAGGGTTCACGGAACGTTTGTGTATTTTATTAAACGCGGGTATAAGTAGATTATTTATTAAAATTAAATTTCGCACAATCGCCGTTCGGGGCGAATGCAAAATGAGCCATTTCGTATGCGAAAAATAACAACGATGGTTGTTCATAATAAAATACAATTTGAAGAATTTGATTATTACAAAATGGCGGACGCCGTTCACTACAATATTATTACAACAGGACATACTGTAAATTGTAATACTGCATTTTAATATATTAGTTCATAATATATGTAATAATTATGTACATATAGTTTATATTTATATCATAACTGATAACGATGTAATAATGAGTGAGTCGTCGACGTCAGTTCGTGATCGAATTTTTCATCGATACTTTGGGCAGTGGCTCAGCGAATATTCATTTTCAGGGTTAGTCATATCATCGCATTGTGTTGGGTGATTCGCTATTGTTCCTTCATAATATAGTGTTCAGCATTATCTGTTTAACATGCTATATAGACAATATTATCCATTTGCCTACGTAAATTTTGGCGATTTGAAGCAAAAACATTTTGTGGAGTTTGAATTACCTACATACTTTGTTACGCTTGTAACAGTAAAAATATCAAGTACCAGATGTTGATCATATTATATTTTGATTTGTTTTAATGGATGCAATTTTTCAAAAAGAATATTGAATTATTTTTTTTCTAAATATTGTATGCGTTTTAAGTTAATATAACGTTGTCGAAGTGCCAGATAGTTTTTATGGATATGTGTTGAAATATTTCAATATCACACGTTATAGGTAGGTACTATAAATATAATATTATTTTAACGCTTATTTAACGACTTTCGTACGTCAATTAATATGCCATAAAAAAAATAATATAACCTGGGACTTAAGAATTAGAAAAATATATATAAAGCAATTGATATTAGATGATTTTTAACAAAACAACATCAGATATTTTCGCCTAAACTTTGATTGACAATTGTGAGTTGCTCGTCTGATCATTGACTTACCTTAACATAATAATATTTCCCTGTGTAGTGTGCACGTATAATAACAGTTGTAGATAGGCACATCATATTATATCCAGAGAATAAATTGTATCATAGTATATTGTTTGGATTATTGTTATTACGACATTGCAATACAAAAAGAAAAATATATATAATAAATCATTTTCTGAGATCTATAACTGAACACGGAATCCACTGTTAATCATTTAGTTTGTTACTCGCGAAAGCTGTTACTATCACAGCCGACTGATGTTTCGTTCGGTACCAACAGCAGTAGCCGATGGATTTAAGAGTGAGCTTTTTTTTCTATGACGGTGTCATTCATAATTAAATTATTATTATTATTATTATGGTTCATGTTCAGTTTTATTCCATGCAACTTGTGTTTTCGCGATGTGTATGCCTATTAAAATTATAATTAATAATATACAATACATAATTCAAGAATAATATTACAGTTTTTATTTTAGCCGTTTTAGCAATCGTACCTTTAGTAATATAATATTGTCGTATATATTTACTTTTATTTTTTAGTACCTATATTTGATTTGGGTAATCATTATGTTTCACAATATATGTTCTTAATCAACAACTATTTGAATTGCTTGATTGATAAATATTTATTCTTATCTCAACGCATTGGATTTAAACACCACAAATTAGGTAAATATATTTTTTTTTTTATGTACTTACCTATTGGAAGTTTTTTCCGTTATTAGACTTTGGGCAGAGAATGTTCTTAAATCTTCAATGTTTGAGTGCGGTATTCGGTATCAAATTTTATTTAGTCGGTACTTTGGGAGTTCAAATTATTCGAATACTACTTTAAGAAGACATATTATTACCAGAACTTTTCTAATAGATGGGGAAAAACTCTGTTTTAAAAAGCTCTAAAAACTGTGTTTTATGAAATACAGTTTTAGTTAAAATAATTTTTTCTTTTTGAAAATTATTTTAAGGTACTTTTATGGGTTATGGAAGATTTAATTTAATTATTTAATCATTTATTTATTTATTTAATTGTTTAATATATATTAATATGATTTAACATTTATTTTTTAAATTTAACATTTCTGACCAAAAATATAAATACGAAAACAGTATATTAAATGCAGAAAATACAATGAAATAAGTAGGCCTTAAAATAATAAAATGCTGTTATCTTTGCATGTTATACTATTATGTACTTGATATGCTCACATACTCACATATTATGATGTAATGATCATCACTATAAATTTATAGCTCACAAACTTTCTTGACAATCTGGATGTATATACATTACACATGGTAAACATTTGTGAGTAGTTGTAGTAAATACCAACCTACTACAACATATTTAGTGGCCATAATCTCAATTAAAGATTTTTAATCTTATAAAAATATTCAATTTATAGTTTTTAAATTAATACTAACATTTTAACGGTATATTATTCCTCAATGTGCAATATTATAATTAAGTTATTTGTATACCTACTCATAATATATCAATACTATTTATTTGAAATGTTTACAATCTGTGATGATAATATTATAATACAATAAGTGAATAATCTGAAAGTATGGTACCTATAATTATAATGACATAATCGTTACGAATAAAGACAATATCCATTGACATTAACAGAAACGGAAATATGTATATATGTAATATACACGCTCATATAAACGACTTAATCGATTTAGAAGAAATTTTGTGTGTGGGTTTGAATGGTTCCCTGGATGATTTGGATCCACAATTAATTGGATATGTTAGGTCCATTTCAGAGGGTTTCACAAATAAGGATTTTGAGATTAAAGAAGAAAATGTTTGTTCATAAATGTTTGCTATTGGTTATAGGAAAAGTATATTTAGTAGAAATAAGTATATTTTTTGTATTGGTTGCATTGGTTTATCTTGCAGATCATTAACAAGCACGCATGACATCGAATATTCGAACATTGCAGCTAACCAAGATGGCTGAGTTGCACTTATAGCCGCTCATCGACATGTCCTCAATCAAAATTAAAATTAAAATAAAACATATTATGCATATAGAGTAGTATATTTCAGTACCTAGACTCTAGAGAGTCAGAAATTATTTACAACATGTGTTTTGCCAACCTGATAATATATATATTAGGGGGATGAGGTGACCGAGCGGTCTGACGCGTCCGCTGCGACGCATTTTTCTCCGGACAAGTCGCGGTGACCGGAGAACAAGTGCTGCCATCCCCCACCCCCGGGGCATGGCAGACACTACGGGTGCCCCATTCGAAATTCTGCCAAAAACAAACACACACGTGTTCCCCCTACCGTCCCAAAATATACAATACAAACCTACATTACAAATCCTACTACAGCTAATGGCCTCAGTTGCCGAAGCTTAAGATCAATAAAAAAAAAAAAAATATATATATATTATCACAAGCGAGTCTCATATATAGAGTTGGAATTTTATAGTTTTAAAGGAGTGCACGAGGTCAGCTAGAATATTTATCATATACATATATTATTATCATATACATAATGCATAATGTATTTAATATATGTATATAATTATGATGAAAACAATAAATTAGTTCAATTATTTTTTTTTTTTTTAGTAGTTTTCTGCAATTATTACTATTAGTACCAATTATTATTTTATACCATATATGTGATATGTGTATTGGTAAATCACTGGTATGCTTAGTTTTGGTATAGCTCTTATAGATTTATGTAAAGTGATGATATTGTATAAAATAGTTCTTTATTTATTTTGTGCTATCTATCGTTATATTGCACTCACTTATAGATTCTGCTCTGAATATTTATATTCACAGCTATTTTTGATAAATATTAGAAAAGGGGTCACAATATACATAAATTTGAGTTATCGTACATCGCATATACGTCGTTCATGTACACTGTACAGCATCCCCTTTTGTTGTCTCTTGTGTTAAGCTCAAGCATCATATTTCCAAGAACGAAAAATCCATCCTCAGAAGCTTTCATAACCTCCAAATCATAATGTTTCTGTTTTCAAAGCCTTGAATACTTTCAGCTCTATATTATTATTACTGTCACCGTATTTATGTGAGTCTCTAGTTCCTTGTCACTAAGCACGACTCCCATATATTTAAATAACAATTATCAATCTACAGTTATAAATTATAATACATAGGCAATATAATGTTATAATATCAAGGTCTTGCCTCAATTGCTTGATATTACTTGTTGGCGATTATTTATGGTACCTACCCCAATATAAACAAATGGTATAATACACTATATCGATTACTGAAAATAAGCTCTTATGCGGCTTCCCGATCACGAATAAAAATCGTTTACCCACCTATTGCTAATAATATTATACGATAATATTCTTATATAAATCGTGTGTGAGCATGCGCGTGCGCAAGTGTTGCCAAACTAGTTTCGTGCACACACTGCAAACCAATAGTTTCGGTGTACTAAATTTGAAATATAGTACCAATTTCGAGCACAGCCGCCGTTAGTATAATAATAACAATACCGTTGCTGCAGCAGTGTCTGCTGACACATAAATCAAATTAATGGGTAACGCGGTGGCCGTTTAGAGAGTACATATTACACCAGAACGGTAAACTTCGCTAGCTGTACCCTTCACCCACCCCTCTGCAACACCATGTAAACGCTGCTTTTTCCCGTAAAACAGAAATTTTGCAAGGAGCCGTCTGTGTTGGGGAGTAGCTCTGCCAGTTGAGGTAACATCGACGACTTTTATGCCGTTTAGGTCACACGTGGTGACCGCAACACCTTTGCAGCAGCACCGCCACCACAACGTTTTCTCTAAAACTTTCAAGTTTTAATTATTATATAAACCAAAATAAAAATAAAAATTATGTATATTCTGGGTGATTAAACTCACCAGGTATGCTCACCCTTATTCTACCCTTTAATTATGCATTTATTAAAATTATGATTTTCAGAACTTGTAAGTATACTCCCTACACCATATTTTCAAGCACATTCTGTTTTTAATTTTGATTCCATCTAAGAATTGTGATAGGTGGTCATATATTTTTTTTTAAATAATAACCACATATTTTTACAATAAATTATGAATCAAATTCTTTATTGAAAAATATGACGTTTGTTTCGTCACAAAAAAATTTAGTATAAAATATAAATTATATATACCTATGAATTATTCATTATTGTTATTTTTTATATCATAAACAATATGGATCTTACGTAAATATCAAAACATTCAAAAAACTAGAATTTTATTAAATTCATAATCAAAGGGTAAAATGACGGTGTATATTATACTTAGTTGGTGAATCACTGAGTACCTACGTGATATAGATATCTAGCGAGTAGAATCCATTTGGTACGGTCCAAAACTAATTTCTATAATATTACATATTCCACAAATAACAAATAATTCTAATACGGTTCTGATGATATAATATCTCATAGTATTGTATTGTTTTAATTTTTGTGTTGCATCTACACTACATAAGTCGTGAATTACGTACAGCTACAGAAGCCAAAATAATATACAATATATACACATAGTGATTGTTTTATAATATTAAGTTATTAGCATTGTAAGTGACGATGAGTGACAGTGACAGTTTTGTGGAATACGCCCCATCGCCCCATCTTACATATTATGTCATTGCAAACGAAATACAAACATTAAAAAAAAAAATGTATGTATATAAATTTTTAATTGACAGTGGGAAGGGGTGACTCTTTATCCCGACGTTACTTGTAATTTTCTTTATTTTACCTCCCCGAACCCGTAGATTCGTGTCGACTTCAACTCTCCGACTCCTTAGCTGTACGTCTGTACTAATTTATTTATTTATATTTGTACTGATAATGTCCCATTTACAATATAAAATAACTATAATAATATAGTTGACGATTAACACGTTTTCAAATAATTCAATATAAGTCTTACAATTAATACAATCAATAAAATAATAATACAAATTAATGATTACATAAATATAAAACCTAAAAGTGGTTCAGAGTGGAGTTTTAAAAATAATAAAATAATACATTTTAATAAAAAACAAAATAATATTAAAGAAAATTAAATATCAATCCCAGTGTTCGTTAATTGAATGATCACTTAAATAGTGTATTAAAAATTTGGTTATTGATAACATTATATCATCTTCACACTAATTATTCATAAATTATAATATTCTACCATATTATATTATGTTATATCTTTTCACTTTTCAGAACAGCATAGGGCGGGCAGGGCTAACAGCTAGCCTGAAAAATTGAAATTAGTTCAGCTACAATGGATATATTATACGCAGCATAAGAATGAGCCACCTGCTATTAGTATAAAATCTCAGTCCTAAAACAGACGATTTCTGCATTGAAAACAAAATTTAACAATAAAATATATTATATTATATTATTAGGTGTGCATAAAATTCATCATTAAAATTTAGTGCATTTGAAGTGAGAAATATTGAAAATACATAATATAAATAATGTTATAATAGGTATACAGACAGTTTATCTCTCATTCATTCCAAAACCAAGATTGCCATTAATTTTATTGAAAATTTATTTTATTAAGTTCAATTCACGAATAATGTATCAAACATGATAGTAAAATATAAACGCATGATTACCAGCTAAACTTTTCATGTTCGTACTTCGTAATAACTATTCATGTAATAATTAATAGTGTTATAGTCGTACACATTGTTATTGACTGCCAGCTGGTTTGCAAACATCGACAAACACTCAGTCAACTACTTTAATAGAGGAGTATCATGGTACCTAATATTTAAAATAAAAAAAAATACAATCAACCGTAGTACCGTCAATGCTTTTTCGTTATTTAAATTAATATTTATTCTGCGGTCGTGTCGACCCGTCGCGGTGTACTGGCGTATAAAAAATGCAATGCGTTGCACACTATACTGTTTTCTTCTGGAAATCACGAGAAATTCGCGGAATGGCCCGAATTCGCCAGTCTCTCATCTCTACATATTATGATTACAACCTTGTTTACCGAACATTATTCACAAATACCTGAACAGTAAAATAAATGCGACAGAACGTAATAATAATTGGCTACCACTTGTCTCCTGTCGCGGTCGGTGAGGAAGTCATATTTTCCGCCACAAACGCCAGTAAAAACCAACCGCTGTACCCATCTATGATGTTCGTACAATTAAAACCGTCGTTTTGCTCATGTAGAAAGTATATTATAATATAAGCATATTTACGTGGACTTTGTTTTTGCGAAGAACGTCGAATCGTGCGTGATAATACGATTAAAAAAATTAATATAATTAAAACTTAAACTATAAAACTGTGAAAGGATTCTTGAAGTCTGCATCAGCATGAACGCTCACATACGTAATATTATGTGTAGCACGTTTATCGTAAACTTTAATTAAGGTTAAAATTATGCGAGAACCTAGGTAATAATTTTAATTATACTATAACACTTGATGTAAGTTTTTTAAGTTTTGCACTTTAATTGTATATGCGCATAATGTGAGTAATATTTTTCACATTTAAATCTAAGGACAACATAAATGTGTTTCTATTTGCCAAAACGTAAATAACATAATATTATTATGCTATTATTCTATTATTTATTCTATTATAATCTTCATAAGCCATAGGAGAGTTTACAATCTCCGTGTATTCCGAAAAAACGTTTTGATTTTGAATAATATAATACATTAGTATTCATAAAATGCTAACTATTATCTAATCAATGAACAGTCCAACCTGAATTTAACCACTTAGAAAAAAAAGTTGATTATATTCAACTTCGTGGTAGCCATGCTACAGTGTTGGTTGATATAATGATATGATTACGTTTTTACAAATTTACTCAATGTTAGTAAAAAAAGTATTTTGCATGACGTGATTAGGGTTAGTATTCCAGGAAATTTTCGGAGATTCGCGAAAAAAACTGGGAATTTATGGTAGGTAACACCAATACTGTAAAAAGTACAATTTTTTTCGGTAATTATTTTTTGTTATTTTAGAGACGTCTCATGATTTATTTATTTTTTACATAAGTAGCTTTCTGTATTCATTTATATATTTCAATTATTTCAGAGGATATTATACAGTCTTACTTTAGTACAGGTCATGTATTCATTAGGCAGAGTAAATATTTTTAACAGAAAAAAAAGATTACCTTACTATGTTCAGAGGAAGTATCCATACATGGTTATATATTATACTACCCAACTACCTACTGATGAATCCTTTTAAAGTAGATTTTAGATTCTGAGAGGTATGAGAAAATTATAAAAAAAAAAATCGAAAATTCACTAAAATGTTTTCTTGATTATTTATATTATCGAAATACTGGGAACGCCAACAACATAATTATATGATATACATTTCTAGACTACAGCCCCTCGTTTATTTTCTCTATTCTGAAGTTAAGACAACTAAGCTATAATATGGATAGTGGCCTTAGGATGTGCAGACCAGATGGTGTCCTGAGAATATCTTACATTACTTCAATATTTCTATGAAATATAATTCGTTATTATAAATTTGTATAGCGTCGTTTGATATTTATATATTATTATTACTCATTTTTATTTCTATTTATTTTTATACTGTTTATATGTTTATACTACCTTTTTGCTGTATCTCTCGTTTTAATTATAACTATTTATTTAACTGAGAGATTGTTAGTTTTAACATTTTTTTAAATACTGAAATAATAAAGAAGTCTGATTTATTTCACAAATTGTGTTCAATTTAAATTTGAATTATTATTAACAGTTATTTATAGTACCTACAGTGATCACTGTTCTTTTATAAATTTGTTTATATTAATTTAATAAAATCAGAAAATTGTAAATTTGTAATTAGACAGATCGATTCCAGTACTTCTTACTTAATATTAATACAATATTACTCACATCATCTTAAAGATTGAAACCTATTTCGTTTTTTCTATATGTTTTTTTTTTTTTTTTGGCAGACGGTACAATCAATTATTTTCTAAATAGAGATTTCGCCGAAAAATTGAATATTTAAATGACATGCACCATCATTCAGTGTTATGATGGGTAATTTGTTGCCACATTTTTTATCGTTCGATTTCCGGGAACAAGTGGGAAATCGCGGAAACCGCCTATCCCTCGCTAGACTCGACACTACACGTAGCGTCTAATCGCTTATAAATACCTACCTAATAATGCTATTATTACCTACAGGGATTTATTGATTATACAAATAATTAATGCCGCGAATAAAATTATTCACAATCAATACCGGTTACGCGGAAAATTAACGAGTGTTAGGGTTCAAGCTCTCTTCCGCCGCACGCCTAGTACACAGCGACTCTAAATCTGCCCATTATAATATGATCGCGGGCACAATATTATCACAAATGCAACGGAGACGCGTGATAAAACGCGCATAGAATTCACACTCGCACACAGACAACACTAATATAATACCTTCAGTGTAATATTTTATATTATGTATATATATATATGTGTGTGTGTGTACGCATAGCTGTAACACTATTATAACACGTTCATATACATATACATATACATATATATATTATATATATATATAATATATATGTATAATATACAACGTAAGATACTTTACACGACGGTTATGTGCACGCGTCGTGTTAATATAATATTAGAACACGTCTACATACAATGCGCTGCAGTGCAAGGCTGAGATATTATTATATGTATATGATATTATATCAAATATATATATATATACCTACGTCCTACACGATGTGCGGATAAACACGTGTGCTACGAACAAACAGAATACATATACACTGCGCATAATGTACATTATAATATTGTTGTAACGTACATATTATTATTATTATTATTATTGTTATTATGGTACGATATATTGTTATTATTATTTTTATAATATTGATATAACAACGTGTGTGTGTGTGTGTGTGTGTGTGTGTGTGTTAATACGGCCCGTATGCGTAGATAATATTATTATTATTATTATTATTATTATTATTATTACACCTGTCGAACGCTATTCATCCGACTCCGATGGAAATCCAAACCGCTATAAAACAGTTAGACCCGCGATCGTCGAGATCCTTGCACGATTTTCGGAATTCGGCCGACTTTTAAAACATACACGTAACCACATACCTGCAGACACCTCGCGCGGTTATAAACCACAGTACAAGTGTAGTACTATAAAGGACAGCGGAAACACTGCGTAAATATTATTATTATACTCATTATTATGCATACGAAATGCAGAATATAATTTTAATATCTTCGATTAAACAAATTGACTTTACGATTTTTATCGCAACGAACGCATGGCTAAGATATCAGCGACAAGATATTACTCAAATATATTCGTAGTGATATACACGGGGGAACTGACAGGGGTCCATAGACCCCCCCCTGCACCGGAATGTATTCCTTCATGAAAGTGCATTCATACAAAACGTACCGTTCCTCTATAAATGTAATTTTGTTAAAATCGTCATTAATACCTCTGAAAAGAAATCCCGTTTGTGCAGTTATGTGATATCAATATGAAATGAACTACTTGTAAATATACGTGAATTGTATTATATTATTATAGCACTTTAATTGGGAGTGTACAAAGTAGATAGGCCAGCCAAGGTTAAATTTTATTTTTTTATTTTGCAACTTACGTTGATTTACGAATTGCAGTTAAGAATCGATTATATATTTTTAACTTGACCTAAGGACACATTTATGTTATTATACTAGCCAATGTTAGCGATAAATTTACCGATGAGCAATGAGAGTTTGCTTATAGTTTGATATTATTAATAAACGTAATTGATTATACAAATAATTTGTAAAATAAAAACAATTTAAGTTTGTTTATATATGCACAGTACTGCTATTTTATGCTAACAAAACAGAAATCATACAACTACTAAACTGGAGAGGATTAAGAACAACACATTTAATACGTTGTAATAAAATAAAAGCAAAAGAAAAAAATTAATTCATATTAATATGAGTCGTTATAAATAAAATTAGGTACATTATTATTATTTTACAACCGAATATACTTTAAAATTGCAATCGTGTAAAATGGAGGCTGGATAAATATTTGAACTAGTTTATGACAAAAGAGACTTGAATTTTCATTTAAATATTTATATTTGCACTTTATGAAATTGTGAACTGCGTTTTTTCAAATTATTATGTGTAATTATTTATTTAGTAATTTCTTTTTAAGAGAATCAGTATAACTCCAAAAACCACTTATGGAAATAAATATTGTATAAGTAAAAAAGTGTATTAGATGCTTTCTAGCATCTGTTATTATAACAACCACTTTTTTGTCAAATTAAGACTGTACTTTATAAATTATAAATTGTAATTATACTACAGTTGTTTTTTGAGAGATAGATGTTTAATCTAAACTTAACATCTAAGTTAATGAAACATCTAATATTAACTCAATGGAAACTTTTTTAAATTTTAATAATTTATGCTGGCTTTACCAAAGTATTATAATGATTAATGAATAATGATGTATACCTATTTAATAACTTCATAGAATTAAAACTATATATAAACAAAAAAAAAACATTCTCTATATTATAGACTGCAATAACAGTCACTTAACTATCGTTTATCACCCAAATAATTTATTTGAAATATCGTTATGTCTGTGCTATTGTACATAATTAACCATCAACTGACTACGTAACGCGTTGATTTGTGGTTTTCAACATACACCATCGCGAGCTTGTACAATCCCCCTTGGGATGTCTAAAAATATTTACTTATTTATTTATTTATATTTTTTTACTTTACTTTACTTTTAACACTAATGGTGGATGCTATTTTGTAACTAAACTTTAACAGTACAGTAAATAACTGTATATATAAATGAATCGTATAATATCATATTACACAATGGTGTTGAGAAATATTGAACGGAATTTATATTGACTATTATTATGAAGAATACGAAAAATGTCATATAATTTAATAACTATATTACAGTTCAATCATACAGTTTAATAGTGTATACAATTTCTACATCAAATCGAAAATGAAGTTTTTAATATTTTATTAAAAACTTACGAATATGTGAGCTGAAAATACACGTAGTTCATATTTTATACATTATTATTACACTTTATTTGTTGCATCATACTATTGCTATTGTATATTTAAATCACGCGATCGTGTATTTTTGTAGCATGGTCGTAAGGTCACTTGTTCGACTAAATTCACACTTTTTTTACTGCATTGTACTATTGCCTATTTCTAGTCTGTGTGCACTTCTTGTATATTTCAGAAGCAATTATAACTTGAATTGTTTTTTTAATCTTTTGTCGGTCCTCAGTACATACTCATCATTCGACCTTGTGTATCTATATCTTGGTAAATAGTTAGGACAGACTAATGGACCTTGTATCAGTGTGTAATGATATTGGTGGTTTTTGTTTATGTCACAAGAGTAGAATTTCAGACAATTTATAAAAATAATGTATTTACGTATTTATTGTAGATCGTCGATATAAATTATACGATAGCTCGTAAGCAATATTATAAAATAATATTTATGTTATCAATGGCATTTCATACTTAGTCAAGTGTTTTTAATTTGCAATCTAAAATTTTTACTTTGATATGTAGCAAAAAATATTATTAAAATAATCCAATGACGATGGATTTTCTTCAAAGTATGTTTCTTATAATTTCAATTTGACAAAAATAATGAGTTCGTGTCGATAATTTTTAATATAAAATAAAATATTATGTTAATTTTCCAGTGTGAATCCAAGTAATTTAATATCGTGTTGGGTTTTGTTACAGAACAGTGACGATTTTATGTTTACAAATAAAAGTGTTGTGTTTTTTGTTAAAGTTTAATTAATATAACAGACATAATGTATACGTTGGCAAAATACAAGATTATTTGTCTAGTAAAACAATTACCTACCTGTTCAATTGTTTTACATTTTCATCTAATTCCGTATTTTGCAAAGTTTGAACTATTGATGGTTCTAATATGTATTCTGTAAGATCATTTGTACATGATAAATAGAATATTGAGTGAACCTCTCAGTAAATTCAAATTTGTTTATTTTGAATGACTGGAATATTCGGTTGACGAAATATAGGTGTCCATAATTTTGGTAGCAGGAAAAAAAACCGAATCTGCATCCGATATTCTTTTATAATACATACAAAATAATATTACTTACAAACGTACGTTTGTTGACAACCATAATATCATTACTATTACGTGCACCGTACGACCGGCGGATGACGGCTCTTCATAACGAAACAAACGATATTTGTCCGCGGCAAACCACGCAATGCGTATCGTACAATATTAAGTAGAAAGCTTTATAAATATATATTATATTATATGCACTCAAAGCGGGACAATGCGGAGGAATGACTCATCTCATCGAGCTGTCTGCAGCGATAATATACTTTTCGGCGTGCGTCGTGTGCACGAGGGTGCCCCAAGATTGATATACGACGGCGGATGTCGTTCAAAGAACGTCGCCTCTGACTGTATACGGAATTCAATAAATTACAACCTTACAACCGAAAAGGGCTGGCATAACGGTGCATTTAAGTTTTGGTTGTTTCGAAAACACTCGGAGAAGAAAAGAAAAAAAAACTGTCTCGGGAAGTATATAGGCATTCGTAGTTATTATTATACCGCCTACAGGGTACGATATATACAAGGTGTAACAGATAGACCTGACCAAAGAAAAAAAAAATTATACTACCTTAAAGTAGGACAACATTTTTCAACATTGTATGTATATGAGTAGTAAATAATTTTAAAAATATACTCATATCAGCAAATTCCTTAAAATTATATTTAAAAAAAAGTTATTTCCAAATTAATTTAATAAAAAAATATTGATATTTTGAAAAATTCTAAAAAAATAACCACTCGACGTGGATAAATGTTTTTTCCATCAAAATTTTTCTTATAATCAGAATAACAAATTGGATATTTTTAACCTATTCAAAAACAAAGTAGTTACATTTAAAATTTTTATATTCAGTATTAAAAAATAAAAATAAAATTTTATATTTTACTTGTAGTGCAAGTGACTATAAATTATGTACATATATAAAAAAAAAAAATATTCATTATAACAAAAGTTATTGCATTAGTCAGTTCTTTCTGTTACACCCTGTATTATACCTATACAGGTAATCGCAGAGGAGTACGGAAATCTGTTTGTGGTGTTACATTGAACCGTTAGAAAGACAAAGCATACTGCAGAACCAAACATTATAATAATATGCCATCCAGTACATTCGTATCGAAGGTGAGAGCAAGTCAAAGAGGCAATAATATAATTCCCCCCTCTTCAGCCGTCTGTATATTTAACACTTAATCAGCTATAATATCACAAAATACTTAATTTGAGTCAATGGCTTTTGGTTTTCAGTTCTCGAAAATGTACAATCAAACGTATTCCATTTCACCAGTTTTCCGTTATTTCCGGCTTTGCCACCCAGCCGTTCTGATAAATTCACAGAGTTCAATAAATTGTAATTTTGACCTTTTAAGCTTGTCAGTTAATTTTGAAGAATTAAGCACGATTGTTTTATTATAACATTAAACATTTCTACTGAGTATAAATTAAATCGTTAGCTGAAAAGTGTGGCAGTAGGTACAACAACATAATATTATGATTGCTCGTTTATTTTTCCGGTTAACAGATCTGCCACGACGGATTTCTGACTTAAGGTTTTTCAAACGATACAACTGATTTGTCAATCAATTATTTATGTTAATTAATTTTGTGGAAAAAAAACGTTACCTTTAAAAAATATTTTATCCATTCCCAAAACCACAATTTTTAGTGGAAGGGTCAAACAACTCCGAACCGATGTGTTTATAATATTAATAAGGTATATCGGTACAATTTAACGATAATCTAAGATACAACAACTTAGACTCCCCGAGGAATTCTTTGAGTTATGATCAAGGATATATTATAAATATATACATAGATCATCCATCGTTGTCAAAACACGTACAGTATAGAAGATTCCTTAGAATGCATGGGGCAATTGCTAAAACTTTACTTAGACCCGTACCCATCCGTAATAATAACATCGAACGCTGAATAACGCGGCGGACCGGATAATATATTTTTCGGAGTGATATTAAAATATCGTCGCTTTCGAGCGGAAAATCGGCCGTCGAAATCGAGCCGGATTTAAAATGGCTACCAACCTTATATTTATTTTTATATTTTTTCAGCTCCCTTTTAACGTTACCGTTCGAAAACCGTCCTTTCTAATCCTCATACTTCTGTAAAAAGTAAACTTAAATATCTATATATATATATTATACAAAGGTACAAGGGTCTTCGCGACACTTGTGTGTCGCAGAAGCTAAATATATCGGCAAGAACCCGGTCCAGTGACGTATTTTATGTCATAAATTTACGGACAGGAAGAACAGTGCAAGCACAAAACTATGAAAACATTCGTTCCATCTAAAGTTTTTAAAACAAAAAATATGCAACTCAATTGTTTATAAACTTATATTAACATTTACTTATTCCATTCACACTATCATTTTAAAACAATTGTCTATATTATATCCCTACTATATACCTATATACTTTTATTATTATTATTATGGAAATAAGAATTTATTCTTTCTGAAGTAAACTATAACATTTTTCTTAATTCCGAAATTCGTAATACACTGAAATAATAACTATAAAAATCTTGTATTAAAAAATTATACTTTTAAACCTAAAAATTTTAATAATTTAACTATGAATATTATTATTTGTATACCGTATTCAAAACAATGTACATAATTTAATTTCATATTATGTTTTCTTACAAATCGAAGTTTTATTATATTACATATCAAACCGCAACTTTTTGGTGATATTCTGTATGATAAAACGATGATGAAGCTTCAAACATTATAATACTATTTTTTTAAAAAGTAGAATCTTGACTTACCGCGTTGGAACTGACTCTCCGAGATCCATGAAGTTAGCCATCCAAATTCAAAATGTTGAACTCAAATTGTCTAGATAATTAGTGAGTAATAATGTTATGATAATATTTATCAATGACCGTACAATTGTGTGACAATATAAATACATTACATGTATTTTCAGCAGTTTTCCATAATCCACAAAAGTTCAAATCGAGCAAATTTCTTTAAAACTAAACTTGGTTTCTTATAATTCCCAAGTTTTTGACCATTCTTGAATATTGAATGCAACTTATTAATAAGTTTATTAATTAAACATAAGCTTAATATTTGTAAGTCATCTTTACCAATTATCCCTAGCAAAGGGACATTCATATGACATTCATCATAGAGCTTTTTGAACATCCACCACGCAATAATTCTGAGAAAAAAATTAAATTAGCCATATTTCATAGAACTTTTTGAACTTGTTGTACTTTGATCACTAACAAATGGAGTGTGCTAATTTAGAATGTATAAGTCACCCACCTTTTGGATGCCCCTAAAGATATATTATCAAAAACAGTCAACAATGACATAAACAATAAATATAAGAAAAAAGTATTCAAAATGTAACTTCTGGCCAGTCAATTAAAATATAGTAAAAACTCTAGTGTGAAATAACTAATAAGTAACTCATATTAATATTATATTATTAAATTTGTTTAGTATAAGATTTAGGTAGGTTCGTCAGTGAAAATTGACCAAAAATTCTATTTTTAATGTTTTGTTTCCCAGGGGTTATTATTATTGTAACGCACGTGTACATAACGTTTCACGAGTTCGAAATTATAAATTTTAATATTCATTAATATATTCGACTGGTCACCGCTGACACATTTTGAAACAACAAGAACAATAACAATTATTATAGTTATACGTAAATATATTATGTATCACACACAATACACATGCACGATGTACGTGAGATAGCTGAGCTGCGTATTATAGCTCGGATATAATAATTTATAAAACTATTTGTTATTTATTTTCTGGTGGAACAGCTTTTTCAGAATGCATGCCTTTGACATGTACCACGTACCACAAGCGTGCATGAAAAATGCTGTTGCTCATTCCTAAAGTACAATATTCACTATAGGCAGTGATATGTATAAGAATAATACTATCATAAATTTGATTATACACAATAATAATCGATGTATAAATATAATATACCAATAATCTATATAATGTGGTTATATGACGTGTGTCATATATGCGTGTTAAATATGTAGCAATTTATTGGATTTCCCAAAAGCTTTAAGCATTCCTAAGCTGCAAACAGCGTCTTGAGTTCAACTTACATTATGATGGCAAGGTGATTATTTTTAAACTATTGAAGTGTTAAGTTTTTCCCCAAAAAATGTGCCATATAAAATAAGCAATCCAAATTTTATATGGTTTTTATAAAACAAAATATTCGGTCAGTGGCTTGGCGTGGCGACCGGAAGTAAGTAACGGCCACAGCTACTAGCTCCCGGATGGGTGACCACCCGTGTTCATAGTAGTTAAAAACCTTGCCACACATACACGTGTTTGCTACCTACCGTAAAAATCGTACCGACCTTACCCCTACCACAGTTTATAACCCCTACCACAGCTAATGGCCTTAGTCACCGGGCTTAAGTTCAATAAAAAAAATAATAAATAAATAAATGTTCGGTCAATAAATCTAGAGAAATGTGTACATAAACACATTTTTTGAAAAAAGTTGTCTTTATATTATGACATTAAACTTGAGTACCACCAAATTAAAAAAAAAATGGGCATTTCAAAATAATATTATAAGATTACATGTATTCTACATTTTTTAGAAACTACATATTTTATAAATAACTAGTATTTTCCGTTAAAAACATGCCCAAAATCGTTGTCTACATATATCATTACTGTCATATAAAAAATATGGTTATTGATAACCTACAGATCGTGCAATAGTGCTCGATATTACACGATATAGGTTGACAGGTGTTCGATTATTCACCAGGCCTACCTACGTGTATACACAATAAATAGGTGTATTTTTGTACCTATTTTGTAAGAAAACTGTACGTTGATAAGTAGACAACAAAACCGTATTTCTGATGATGATTCATTATTAAATTCTCGTGTCAATCGCTGTTTATAATTCAAAGTAAGCATTTGTACACAATTATGCCAGCAGTTCGGTATTGAAGTTTTTTCTCATTTCAGTACCCAGAAAAAGTACAATGCACATTTATCCCACCCCTATTTTCATCAATCATTTTCAAAATAATTGTGCATCAAATAATGCGTATTTCGATAATATCCCAATGAGATTGATATTCTTTCACAAGAAACCAACATTTATTACTCGATGAGATAAAAATACTAATTTACAATTAAATAATATAAATGATTGCATTGAAATTACAGAAGTGGATTTAAAGAGACATAATTCTATTAAATATTTTAATTACATTAGCTTACAATACATTTAATATGATATTAATTAATAATTTTCTTAAGACAATATAAAAACGCTAATGTTAAAACAAAAAAAAAGTATAAAAATATATAATACAGCTGATTTTTTATTATTTTTTATTCATTATACTGCATTAATTATACGGTGTACGGTGAATAAAGCTTCTTTTTAACTGTTATTTCAATATGGCGTGATTTAACAATGCAATCAGCTAAATATAAAACAATAATAATAAAAAAAAAGTAAGCTACTGAGTACCAGTCGGCTGTACATTAGGTTACAAGTGTAGGTTACATGAATGGATATGTATTATATCTGAAAATAGTCATAATATCAGTGTACACAAAAATGATTCTGAGGGAAGAATAACTGTCAGCCTATATTACTAAATATAATATAATTATGATATATTTATATTGCTATTAAAATAACTTAAAATATATAGTTTCAACCAAATTTGAACTTAAAATACATGTTAAATAAATTATTCTTTTATAATTTAAATATTTTTATTTTTATATAGCTTTTGAGAAACCATTCAATTTCAGAAAATTATGATTATAAAAAGAAAAACCAAAAACAAATTGTAAATGTCTATGATAAAATAGCACAATTAGAGTCATAATTGTTTTAATAATTTATCATGTTCCTATGTAAAATTAAGATACAATTTTTTTTTAAACATTTCAAGTAGGTACCTATAGTTATTAATTTTTGAGTTACTACAAAAAGAAAATTCAATTTTTTTCTAAAACTTGTTTTGCAAACAAATTCCTTTGTTTTTAATTTTTTTTCCCGACGCTTTTGAAAATGATTGAGAATTTTTTGCTTTTATCTTTTAGAGTACCAATCAGGTTCACTATCCTACGAGAAAAGATGCTGAAGTAGAACATCGAAGCATTTTTACTGCCCCAAAGGCGATAACAGACACAACAAACATAAAAAAAACTCATCATTGTAAAATCCAAACATTCATCGCGCTGCTCAGAGTCTAAAATGGTAATTTCGTATATTATGCATAAAAGCAAAAGTCAACTGTTTTTAGTTTAAGTAACTAACAAATATCAACATATTTTTCCAGCACAACAAATAAAATAGAACATTTATTCACTAAATTAGTGTTACCCATAAGAACTAAATCTCATTTGAAAAAATAAGCTGAAAAACAACGCTATCATTGGATATAGGAATACTTAGAGAAAAACGAGAGGCAATAAAAATTCTAACGAGAAATAATAAAAAGAAAAATTAGTGCATCAACCTTATTATTATTATTATTATGAAACAAAATATATTGCAACAACACAAACCGGCAGAAATATTTTCAAACTTCCAAGTTATTTTCAACTATTTGATTATCTTACAAATTATATGCACTTCGGCGTAGTATAATGTTTAATATATTATATGCACATAGTGCATACAATGAAAATTATTATTAATATACAAATATGGTAGCATTTTTTTTTATATTAAAACAAGCTGTTTTATATATATATATAGTTAAAGGATAAATGAAAATAACAAAAAACCGAATTTAACAGAGTGACAATTAAATAAACACAAACAAAAACCGATTACATTAGACTTATTGGAATTGAAAAAAAAAATTTGAATTGAAATAGCATGCAATACCTATAACGTTTGGTAAATTATAAAATATTTACTATATAATCGTTAATTGTATTAGACTGCCGCCTGCAACAATACTTTAAACAAATGCGAAACTATCAATTTTAATTATTATTGCTTTTAGCAAAATTAGTTCAGGCACACAGTTGTAATTCCATAGATCACTTGATGGTGTTTAGTCACTATGGATCAAGTATTGAATGTATTTGACGTCGAATGAAATAAAATATTTATCGGTAAACAAACCCATCATACGTTATACATGTGTTTATTAATTATTCGTTTCATGTTTGTCTATACTACATATATATTATATATATATATATATATACCGGTACACATTGACATTTGCCTTGCATCTGACGATAATTTAAATGAAAGGAATATGTTTGTAGATCGATATTCGAGTTTGATTATTTAAAATTATTGTTCTCGATTACTGTCTGAACTATCTTATTATTTTCCTATTATAATATGATACAAACTATCAAAGTTTATATCCATGTTTTACGATACAGCGATCCATCAATACTTAAAACTTAACTCGAATATAAATCGTAAAAATAATAAAAACAAAAACGTGTAAAAGTACACTTAAGTGTAATATTCCTCCAACATATGTATACACATTGATAATTTTAATCATTGAGTAGTTAATACTATATATTTACCAATACATTTTAAAATGTTTTAGTTTTGCGTCTTAGGTAAAATTATAGGCATCATGAGTAATGATAATAATATTGTTTGTATTATTCTAACAACTAATGAAAATACACGTAAGTTTTATTACAAAATTATCAACTAGTTGTCAGTTAAATTCTAATCTGTGAAGTGTGGTATGGCTAGTTATAAAGTTAAATTTATGTTCTTAAAAATTATGATTCATAAGAAATATCACACTTATTAACATTGTGCAAAACGATGATACTTCGTAACTTATATTATTGTGATGTTGTTGTACCACGGATTCGCATAAAAGTACATGTGAAACATTCGTTTTTATTTTCATTAGTACATTATATCAATTAGAGATCAAGTGAAATATTGAGTGACACACTTGCGTTTTACGGTTATTACGTCTTATTAAGCTTTAGGGAAAAAAATCCTACTTTAAATATACTCTGGCCTCAGTGAGTGAATCAAGTATTGTAATCTTATTAAATACCAAATATTTGAGTACACAATTGCGATAAACTGATTCAATTTTACTTGTAAAATAATTGTGAGGTTAAATGTATGTGAACATAAGACACACTGAGTATTCTCAGATAAAATATTAACAGCCCCTTTGTACTGTGATGATGATTTAAATCTACGAATTTCAGATACGAGTAAACATTAAATTAAATATTTTATTTGATTCTATAGAATACGAACTGTGTACAAAGTTGATACTTATGTAGGTACCAACCCTAAAAAACACAGTTCGTTGTTCAGTTCAAACGTAAAATTTATTTCTTACGTTATTTAACTAATTCGATTTTCTAAAAAAATCAGTTTTAATAATAAAACGAGAGCAAATAATAATCACAGACAATAGAATGTACACAACTTCAGTTCATGGAAAGGTTCTATGGACTACAAAAATAGTGAAAATAAGTGAATACAAACACTTTAAAAACATTTTACGAATTAATATCAAATGTTGGACAGTCAAAGAGATTTTTTTACTCTTACATGATTTATAAACACAAGTTGAATTATTATTGTCCTTAAAATATCATAACAGTAATAATAATAATAATAAAACTCAACTGTACACTTTTTAAGGTTTTGTAAGTTTGTTTACGAAATTGAAAAAGTATATGATGGTATAGTAGGTAAACTCGTTAAAAATGAATATGGATTAAATAAAAAAAGCTTATGCATTTTAATAATCAAAATATTTTTCTGGATCTTGGGTCATTTTATGCGATAGAAACTCTTTGTGAGTTCATATTTATTTTTGTAACACCAAAACCTACCTAACTACTTTACAATATTCGTGGTTGTAATAATTTTAATTATCGTCGGATATTTAATTCCAAAATATGTATACTGTAACTCATTACAGAATACATTAATTATAGATATTTACAACAAATAACTGTTATGTACACGTTAGGTTTATTTTAAGTATCATCGTATCATGGAAAGGTCAAAATGTAACCGATCATTATGATTATATTGATAAATTTATTGTTAAATATTACAAAACTATAGTCTACTAACAGTAGTTTCTGAATGTCGTGTTTAAATCAACAAATTACATTCAAAATGTATTTTGTGCATGTAGGATGTTTCATTGGGGTCCAATGTCCAAGTTCTTTTATATTGTAATGTTGTACCTATACTTGTACCTGACCTTGTATGACACTCTAAACTCGGAAAACATATTTGTAATGGTCATCTACACCTCAAGTGATTACCCACTGGCCACAGGTTCAACAGTATTATGTTCCAAATATACATTTAGATTCTAAAATGAATTGATTTTTTAATTACTTAAAAATGTTGGCTTGGTACATATCCTATAGTTGACGTTGATATCTCATGAGTTTCTCATAGTGAATGCTGTATTATGTTTAATATATAAACTATGTAAATGAATAGGTAATTAAAAACAACTTATATATCAGGTGCAACTGCAAGGTGTACTATTAAATGCTTTAAGGATTTTATACATTATATATTTAAAGTTAACCATAAAAATAAAAATAGAGCAGAATATGAGTCGAGACGCACATAAATTTAGTATACAAAAATTGTTTCTGAGCAGAATAAAATTATTTTATTAGAAATAATCTTTTGAATATTTTTTTTCAAAATATCTTCTCCGTAACTTTTTTTTTAATATTTCTCAAAAATATAGTATTATTATTACTTTAGTCCAAATTGTTGAACTGACTCACGTGCAAGCATATACGGTCAGAGTCGGTACGGGCGGCCAGGCTTCAATATACAAACGCGCCACAAAAATATTATGGAAAAAAATAAAGTAAATGATAACAACAATATTATATACAAAATATATGAAAAAAAATACACACTCACACTATACCATACGTAAAGAAAGTATAAAAAAAAAAAAGGAAAGAAAAAACTGAAAAAAGGAAAATGGAAAAGTAGACTAGTAGTCTTCAACGACGAAAAATATACGCTCCTGTATATACTGTATAGTCTAATGCGTTTTCGATGTACTCGCACGGAATTCTGTTAAAGGCCATATATATATATATATATACGTTGTATAATAATATACAATATCTTTGGAAGGGTATATACGCCGGCTGCGTCCGCGACGATAAAGCACGAGTGATCACCGCCCTCCCTGTCCAAAGCTCCGATGGCGACGGAGATGGGCAACGGAGGGAACGACGTTTTGTCGCCGGGTCGAGTAGCTCGTCGAAAAATATGGACAAAAAAATTCGACCCGGTAACAATAGTCATAACAATATTATATTGTAATAACGGCGATCGATTACGAACGAAAACGGAACCGTTCTGAGAACTTGTTCCAGTGCCGTTTTCGCCACACGCGTCCCGTTATAATACAATGCGTATTATTGTGTACGATTTCTTAAAACAAAAGGTAAGGGCACCGGTACACAGCATGGTTGTGTCACGTCAAAGGCTTCCACGAACCTATTATTGGCTAAAATAGAAATAACCGATTGAAAAATAAATCATAAGGTTGGCAGTTATTTGTACCGAAATAGAAAACAACTGATGGAAAAAAATGTAATCTATCGAGTTGGGAGTTTCAGAACATAAACAATAGAGAGAGAACCGGGCTACTTTGGTTTTTTATTTCGTATAAATAAAAGCTGCTTACTGTTCATACGGCGATTTCTATTCCACCACTCAATAATATTAGATTGCCGTAAAAGTGTATCACTTACTTCGTTTGGTTGAAAATTATGTACAAATAATCTCTACGGTGCGGGTCATGCGATTTATTTTTTCCATGCGGTTTTTAGTCTACAATATCCTATTTCAATAAGTACACTAGTCTTGTAAGTTTAATACTGTTTTGATCATTACTTGTATTGGTTTGTAATATCTTAGATGTTGTCTAGTGATATCTTATTTACATTACGCCTTATTCAATTTGTTAAGTATATATATTGAATTATTTTGATTTTGTAAAATGGAATATCGAGGGTATAAGTATACGATAAAACTTTTAGGCATCAGTAAAGACATCAACATAAGTATTTTTAATAATTAAGACTCAGATGAATATACCATATTATATAAGTTCATGCCTGGTGTTTAAATCAACGCAATGTATTCAAGTTTTAGTATAGAAATAAATTAATTTAACGTTTAAATTGGAAAAGAGTGTTTTTTAATGTTTAGTTGAATCCGTTTTACCTGAACCTGGGACATCGTACTCTATGGTCGTCGAATACAGCCTCCTGGCTGTAAAATAATGCTTTAAGACATCGCCGTTTCGTGAAGCAATAATAAGACTATCCAAGTAGTCCGAGTGCGAGTCTGTCCGAAGGATACGAGTGATTTGAAGACAGTTCGACTGTAAAATACTGACAGCCCAAGAGTCCGAGAGACTGAGATACAAGAGGCAAAGGTTCTAGATAATGGTTAGGATGATGAGTATATAAAGCATAGCTAATTTTGTCGTACTTACTTTGCTGTGGAATATCTGAATTGTCTTGTCTTGGGAAGATTATTGATTTATTCATAATAATTATCGATGAATCATCGAGATGCAATTACTATTGTGTGATTATATTTATGTGAATGATGAATCTTATGATCTAAGTCTAAATATATAGATACATTTCTTTGCAGAAATAATTTAAATGCGTTTGATTTCTAACACTCAAATACACTAGTAGTGGAAATATTGGTCTAATAATTTATTAATATTATAAAATATTTTATTTATACATGAATGAAACTCGCACACACGTATCAGAGTGTTACACCGTGATCTTCGATCCGGAGCCTCTTCAACTATTTGAACACGGAATGTAAATATAAGTAGTCGACTTTTGAAATAGTATTTTAGTTAAGTCAACTCTACGAATTAGGCGTCCGTAATTTATGACCGTCAGTGGAAACGAGAAACCTACAATATTAATTTTTAGATTTACGGTATAGAATTTCAATATAAACAAGTAAAGTAATAATTTTTGCAAAATAAAATTTCAAAAATAAATATTGAACTGAAAAGACGCAGGGCATGTGCGGGTTGGGGATACAAACGCGATGAAACCCACTGTACGTCGTACTTGCAAGTAGATTCGTGCACAAGACGAAGGTACATATTTTTTCTTCGATATAATAATATAATGGTATATGTAATGCAGGTATAAGATTAAATAAATATTATTCTCTGCGGTGTAATAGATTACTTACTTAGGTACCGGAAATGCGTGTGCGCGACGTCGCAGAACATAATGGCATATGATATACGAGTGTGCACGTGCCGTGGAGTGTGTCCTCATGGTTTCGAGTTCTGTACGCAGACATTGCATTTTACGTATATACATATGAAACAAATATCTACCTACAAATTCAATACAACATAATATTATATGAGGAGCGTCGAATTATAATTTGCTGGCTGTGATGGTAATAATACGGCAGTGGTCACGATAAAAGTGCATACGATATAATTACATTACGGTTTTCGTCGAGGAGCAGGGTGAACGTGTGTCCAGGTTGGTGTTGGTGGACCGGAGGGTTGCGTTGGCTGGCAAAATTAGTTTGATTTGACGCCAAAAAAAAAAAAAAAATTTAATTAATAACGGTACTAATAAAACTTCGGACGGCGTGTAGTACAACTATCGAAAGTTTTCAAATTTTCCTTTTCCACTCGTTCCTCTACATTATATTCCACAGAGCACACATATTATATATATATAACGAGCACATCGGTCCACTCGCTAGTCTCCTACCCAGACTGAGATTGCGATCCCAAACTTCTGGACGATTTTTTTTTAAATTTGGCACACGCCCGGCCTCAATTTTCCCCTCAGAAATCGTTTCACCACCAGTCCTTCAGACACAATTTCGTGTACATTATATTATAAAACTTTTAATGCTTCTAGCTTCATACTATCCACGGATTATCGCTTCTTTAAGCTAATCGCGTGAACTAGTGTCCGTGATTATTTTATATAATCCAACACTTTACACTTTACATGATGAATTTTTTATTCAAGTGACAAGCTGGGGTAGTTTTCAAAAAATTACTTTATTTTTCAATAGGTATTATAATATTTAATACCTATAATAATATCTTATAACAGTATACTATTTTTTCAGCTGACTTATGAAATAATTGGGTAAATGTATACTCCACTTTTCGTCGAAAAAAGTCGTGCTTGATTGACCGTGTGAAGATTAGTCTAATCAAACCTGAGGTATTGAAGCTGCACGCTTCTCACTCAGTTACGAGTAACGACTTCAACTGTTTGCTAAAACAATAACGATTTGTCCAGTCATGTCGATAACACAAAGCGATTTCACTTGAGATTCAATCCATATTTGTAGTATCATGATTATTGCAAAATGTAAATGTATAATGCCCGGTTTCATAAATATTCACCAAACATTTAATAAATCAATATTGAGTTTAACTATGGTTCAGCCATAATAACCAATTAATGAACCACATTCAAATATTAAATTGTAGTGAACCGTTAAATCAATTCATTTTTCATGCAACTCTGTATAATAATACTTTAAAGTTAACTAAACCTAATAAATAGTTCTTCATTATAATGTACCGAAATATGTATTGGAAGTATAGTAGGCGATTTTCCAAACATTGATGAAATAAACATTTCTCCACCCATGTATAATCTAACTCTCAATCATGTTATTATATTTGTTTGCTCTATCTGCTACATAAGAAATAATTACCTACTATATTTATATATTTAAGGTTACTTAAAAAGTTACAAACCTTTACAATAAATTAACGATCAAAAAACCATTTGCTGGTAGTTGTGTACCACACATACCGGCGAGTAAAGTCAGAATTTTAAACATAATATCAACCCACATTGTTTCACTGGATTGTGTAATTTGATATACACTTATATCGGGGTAAGTACCTTGGTATTTACTGGATACGAACATGTGTATTATTCAGTATACAAGCAGTCCCTGGTCCAGGCCAGTCAACGGGTGAGAATTCTGATATCTTCTTGATGGCGACAAAGGTGAATTCCGGCGGTATTCAAACTGCTTGATATTAGCTTAATATACTCAAGTGCACAGCGAATACAGTGTGTTAGGCGGTGCCGAATTACACCCTTAAGCTGAACACTGTTTTTGTTGTCCGAATTCAAGGAGGCAAATCGATAATGATACGAATTCGCGTATATTTATAATTTGCTGGTGCTTTGAAACTCTTTGATATTTGTGAACCATTACAACCGTTACACGTTTGATCGAAATACAACCTAGAGCGGTTAAATGGAATCTGGAAATGCACGAGGATTTATGTAAACCCGTCTTCGTTTACGTACCATGCTAAACATGTTTTACACACACCACCATATTATTTACATAGTAATGTGCTCGGTAATTCACATTAGTATCAGTTATGAGGTACTGAGCTTTAAATACATATTTATTAAAACAATATATGCTTACAACAAATAACAGTGAAAAAAAAAATTATAGTAATTATGTTCAGTATTTTAAAGTTTATAATAATCATTATACCTACTGTAATATTAAACAAAATTATGAAAATAATTTGGAAAATTATAAACTTTATCTCTTTTGTTATATTATGTTGATACTTTGATAAAACTTTAAGTAGGTACACACTTTTTAATAAACACATATAACAATAGTGTTTAAGATGTACACTATGTGCACAAAATGCATTATAATATGAACATTAAGCTCATTAATACATCTACACTCGTGTTCTGAATAAAACAATATGTGTATAGATTATTCCACGCATTGTATACCAAAACGGTGGGATTATATTAAACGTTGAGATTGGCTGAATCGAACCAAATGTATGTTTATACTACGTATTTAACTCTTAATTATAATATTAGTTCGGTGTATTTTTTTTTTCTGGAATCATTGATTACGATAACATCAATATTGAGTTTATAGAGATGTTTTACAATTTTCAATAAGTGACAAAAATAAAAATAATAAGTGCTATAAACATTTACAATTAAGGTATAATATCAACTACTGCAGCTAGCCTACAATAATTCTAAAGTGAATTTTACGGACTTTGCTAATACAACTAGCAAAAATTATAGTTAACCTCAAATAAATAAAATCAATGGAGTATGTAAACATGTTTCATTTGGACGACAGTTTAGTTTAGTAAGTGTCTAAACTTAATATTATTTTTAATTAAATTATTTAATTCAATGATGACGATTTCAAATTCGTCAGATAAACAAAACTTGTTTTTTTTAGAACCGATTTTTTATAAGTACCTAACTCTAGTACAAGGCTAATGTATTTTTAATTTTTATATATGTGTCACTACCGGGCCATCAATATATTTATCACTGAAAAAATGACTATAGTGCATTAATGTAATAATATAAATAACCAATTTGGTAAAATAGTCACCACCATCGTTATATCGTCTGCTTTGACCACACACGCAAGCGAATCGTTGAAAGTTTAATCTAGAGGATCACAAGACAAAGCGTTTAATTATAATCAACCAACCTATGAAGGTCCACCCGGATTACGGTAAAGCATGACTATTCAATGATATATTAATATGTATCATAATATAATGCTTATTGTATATTCGATAACGACAGGTACCTATACGTGTATATTAACATACTAGTTAATACCCTTAATATATTACACAGGGTCTTACAATGTTGGTCCATCAATTTTTTGTTTAATTCGTATTACTGAAATGTTATGGTTTTGGACAGTCGTAGACATAATTTATTAGATGACTATTTGTATTGTAACTTTTAGATATTTTAATTGTTCTTGAATTGAAATAATTATAAAACACTAACATGTTTTAGTCTAAAAATCAAAAGTTGATAGACATCAACTAACAGAAACGAATGCATCTGAAACACAATTTTTAAGAAAGTTAAGTTACAGCTGTCGAAATGACGAAGGTTAAAATATCACTCCGTGTTTTATAAAAATAAATATAAAAAAATTCGAAGAATTCGCGGGGATTATTACCCCAGTATATTGTACACGAAATGACACAATGTTTACAAACGATTTTTCGACAGCAAATCACCAAATGCTTCAATTAAAAGCATAACATCTGTTTGTAATGTACCTATTGTAAATACACCTCTAGAGTGCGTGCCTTAAGTCATTAATACGGTTCAAACAATATATTAACCGTGTTATTATATTAGATTCGAAGTACAAAATGATAATTTATGTCAACCTGACTGTTAGTGGAATCATATATGACAATACATCACGTAGAGTGTGCAGAACTGCAGAGTGTATTCAAGTTTTTATTAAGTTATTGGATATTTGTCTCGTTTATATTATGCGATAGTTGAATGCTCAACATGAGGATTTGTATTGAGTTTATATCCATGCCCGTTTTTTAAGTCGAATTGGATTCTAGTTTAAGAATTCGAGTTCTTTCAAACATACGACACACCAAAGTTTTTTCAACCCATCGAGAGGTATGACATACAATGTTTATAACGTACAATGTATACTTGAATAGATTTACTTGAATTATATAATATTGTGTTCTTGCATACATTTTTTTCCGTATTCATTAATGTTAAAAATATAATATTAATGAAACACAGAAAGGATAGACCATAATGGTAGAAAATAATATCTACCTTACCTGGCTATAAGACATTTATTAGTCAGTCCCTTCAAATACCTAAGAATAGCCAAACATTTCACACTCTGGTTAAATTATATTAGCTTGTGTTATGATCCCTTATAATTCTATACAATTATCGTGCATAATACAAGACATTTGAAACTTTTCGAACATCGAGTTCCTAAAATTAACATATTAATTATGTGAACTTTGGAGATTGTTATACAATAACAGACTTCATACGTGATTATCGAATTACATTGAAACAGCAGTTCCTAAACTTTTTTTTCCTGAGGTGCACATTTTTGAACCAAATTCAGCCACGGTGTCTTGCTGTGAATACCACGAGGAACATAAATATTTAACTAACAATAATTATTCTCATCGATGATCAATTTTTATAAATGCCTTGAACATTATTGCATTCAAAGCACACGTAGCCAACCGAAACTAATACATTTTTTTCCTCGTAAAAAATTATGAAAAATTATTATTAACATGAATATTGTAAAATTGTAATAGTCAAAGATGTAGTGCGTGATAAAAAAAACCTATATTTGGCAGTTAAACATTGGGATATTATGTGCAAGTATACATTTATATTATATCTATCATATATTTTAAGTATTTCACAACGTTTTTTTGAAGAAAAAAATATATTGAAATCTATTTTAAGTTTTTTTCTTAAATATAAGTGTATTTATTTTGTGCTGTTTTAGTATTCTAATAGTACTTACACTTCAGGTAAATATTTTTGTAATTTTCGCAGAAATCATTGAATTTATTTATTGCATTATTAAAATGATACTTATTTTTTTTCCAATCTAAAAAATAGGTGTACTTAATCATCTTTATTATTTAAGGGCTGAGTCCATAATATATTATATTATAATATTATTATTTTATCATTTAAGGAGATAAATGTATATTCAACAACAGCTTTTTATAAATCTATGCATGTCTACGGAAGTAATAAATGTAAAGGGATTATAACTCATTCTATAGAATAGGAAAAAAAATGTCGAGCCATTTGTCTTTCGTCCCTCTAACCCCCACACAACCCCATCCCCTAATATGACTCACTGGGTAAATGCTTTACATTTATACCTAACTATTAACGTTATAAATGTAAGTAATAGTATATAGACGCATTATTAAGCTGTGTCAAGCCATTTTGAGCCAAAGGAAAAAATTTAAGCGTTCCTCTTCTACCGCTCTACGTAGGTTGGATTATGAGGGGAGAAACTGGGAATCACCCAAATCAGAAGAAGTGGCTCCACACAGTGAATTATTCTATAAAAAAAATGTATTTGATTATCACCTCCGACTGTTATTTTTTTAAATTAATCATTAGGATGCCATTATATTGGATTTGTGTAATTAACACCAAAATGTGTGCTCACTGGTTCTATCGGAAAATTAATATACTATTTATAAATTAGCACATTTCTACAGTCTATATTATATCTTAATATAAATAATAATTTCCAAGTTTTTTTTAACATTAGAGTTCCAATTTCAATTTTTATGACTATTTTTAGCCTTTTGAGGACACTCGTTCTACTTACAAACATAATATTCATACGGACTGAAATCAAAAAGCGACTTTATGAGTAGAAACATTGGTGAATGTTTAAAAATTAAATAAAAACATTTTTGAAGGTATAGAACAAGTAGATACATTTAATGCTTTAAATCGAATTCATTTTGAAATCCTTATTTTGGAGCTGGTTAAATAAACGCTCAGAGCTGTCTTTTCAAATACCTACGTTAAAAATACATTTGCCTCCACTCAAACTCCGGTAATTTGGTACTAACTGTTATATTTTTTTTTATTAACTAATATTATGTGGGTGTCCTATAATTTTACCGAGCAGAGACACAAAGCTGAAAATGTCCACTTTGCCCCATTAATTCGACACTGCACTGATAATATATTATAGTGATTGTATTTCTATAATTATGATATATATAATAATATTAGCATGAATAGCACATATAGATATAATAATATAATATTGATGTGGGTACCTACATGTAGACCATTCGTCGCTGTTGTTATTATGTTTACCAATTAGTGTACTTGCGTGTGATGCATATTAAACTCAACCTATAGGAACCTATGATTTAATTACATGAATGTAAAGATATCTTGAAAAACCCCGTCTTTAAATTCTATATTAAAATATTACTTACTCACGAACTTGTAAACATTTTAATGATTTAAATGCCTTTAAAAATATTTATTTTGCATTTGTCAGATCCCAATTGGAATATGCATGTTGCTCTTCAAATAACATAGTAGTAACTCATAATCTCGTAGTTGTTCAGAATCGTTTTCTTCGTTTTTTAGCATTTAAATTTGAATTGATGGTATTCAGATTTTAATGGAGTATTATCTCATTTCAATATATAATAGTTAAATACAATGGAAAGTAACCTCCATTGTTCATTTTTATTAAGACTATTGAGCAACTCTATAGATTTATCTTATTTACCGGAACGAATTATTAATACTAAATCAAACAGAAATCAAGAACGATTTTTAATTAATGATATTTTTAAAAATACTTAAAATCATCCACCTTCGAATAAACTAATGAATATAGAGAAAACTATGAATGCTAATTTTAGTTGGTAATGAATTATAGCTCTAAGTTATATACCACATAATACGTAAAAGCTTTGTTATATTATTTGAATGTATATTTTATATTATTGTATCTGTGTCACTTCACAATTTTATATATTTATTATTATTTAAATGGAGTTTTTCCGCCAATAAAGATAATAATAATAACAATATTATTATTTATCATTAATTTGTTTTACACGCACATGATAGCCAAGTCGGGTGCACCTGAGCGATCGATTTTTTTTTTCAATTCCAAACTCAAGACTACAGTGTTTGGCACTATATTATTCACACAACAGACTGAATTCGATCTACCGACTTTAATGTTATGTTCGTATATCATAATATACGATGTGATTTATACGGCACAGTAATGGTACAAGGGATACATTTCTCAAATATTATTCCTATGCGTGCACGTTTGTCGTATGTCTAAATGCCACAACTATTGTACACTGAATATTATTAATAACCTATATTATTATTATTATTATTATTATTGTTGTTGTTGTTGTTGTTGTTGTTGTTGTTGTTGTTGTTGTTGTCGTTGTCGTTGTCGTTGTCGTATTTTGCAGGTAGTTCTCGAACACCTTAGTACCAAACGCGTTGTTTTCACTCGCAAGGGCGTCTCGAGTACGTCCAAAAAACAGTTTATCGAAAACTTTATCGACAAGTACCTACGTTTCACAAAATTATATTTATGGCTTGCAGAGATATCAATCAATTATTTCACACAATCTTACTTACATAGCTTATAATGTAATTATTAAACAAAAAAAATGTTTCTTATATGTTTACTATTATAGGTATATACCAGAATAACAATAGTTATTGAAAGTACTCTCCTCCGCCGTTCTCCGTTATCACAATATTAAATAAGTTTGTATGCATTGTGATTTACAAAGTATGCTCACTCTAATTTTAAACAATTTTAGGGGTAAAATTCTTTTTTTTCAAATGGGTACCCTACATTTAAGTTTTGTTTTGTAAATATTATGAAGCTTTGGTTCAATTGTTTGGAAAATGTTGTCACATTTGAATTTAAACTGAAATGAGTAATTTCTGAGTTTAAATGTCTTATGTACTAATGGTAATGGTCCGAAATGATAATTTTGCATAAAATATAAAGTACATATAAAATGTACTGTATTTTTTCCATTTATTAAATAAATTGAACACCACGATGGGGTATAAGGATTTGATAAGATATAATAGGTAAATCTAAATTAATACTTATAACTATGTTTTTTTTTTTTAAATTAACATGTAATTAAATCAATAAATAATAATAATGTTGTGCATTGTTGGAGATATCTAAATTATCTTTAAACTCTGAATTAAATTTATTTATCTGTTGTACGTTGATGTACTAAAAAAGGAAAGAATATTTTTTAATTATTTTTATGTTTATAAAATACGGAGTGATTCTGAAATGTTAAAGTTTATTCTCTTTGGGAACTTAGGACAGGATAATTTACCATTAATTATAACTCATGTACAAACGCTATTTCGTTGAGCATCCGTCTAGAATCAAACTACTCTAAACCAACTAATTCTGTTGCGATGGTATCCAAAGAAACGTCCACTTGACAGAGCTATAGGTGGTCTCTAATTTATCCTCATAAAGCAACGTTGGTTTTTTTCTGGCTTTTAGTCTAGTTATTATTATACTTGGACATTTCTAACAAATTATAAAATTATAATAAATTAATATTAATGGCTATAGTTAAGTCGAATCATCATTGCTCCATTTCTTCCAAACTGTTATTATAGACTATTATCCTTAGTATGTACTTAAAGTTTAGTATACACCGAGTATCAAATTTAACATTAAACCCAGATCTTAAATTTAAAACTTTTTATATAGAGAAGCTAATTGCTTCTATAAAAGATTCTATAAACGTATGTCACCGCATCCAAAGCTTATTATATTTATCAATATCTGATGATAATCCTAGTCATCTGAAGCGTAAATTTGTCGTGATATCTTACGGTAATGATAAATTAACTTACATCGCTTTTCTCAGTTTATACTTGGCAATATTTTTTGCTTGATTATTATATACTTTATTTATTGTTTAATTTCGATACAGATTGTGTATTAATTATTTAAAAAAAAAGAAACTAAGTTATCAAATATTAAAAATTAAAAAGTGTACAATTATAATGTGGTTTTCATTATCAAACTGTTTTACTACGATATTATATTGAATCACATCCAGTTTATGAATATAAGGTTTTGGAAATAAGATGTTCTCACCAACTTTCAAAATTCCAATGGGTTCATATTAAAAAAGAAGGAATTAGGCTGTACATGATCAGTGAATCACTGAGTAGGTACACGTGTATAGTGTCTGAGGAAAATTTCGGTCCCGCCAATACCACTTTCAATTAATAATACGAAATGGCTTCAACTTTACATTGAACACCTAAGTAATACTGACGTACCATGTCAGTGACTAACAACATTGTGTGTGTTTGTTTACAACCATTTCAACATCATACCGATATTACAAACTCACTCAAAACTATAAGACCACTAGCCTCGCGTTGTATTTAAAATATTTGACGGTTTATAGTTTGCTGAGTCCTTAAAATAATACTCGAAATATCAATTAACATTTTTTTTTCATTCTTTTATTAGGTATTTATTGGCGATATCACATGAGTACTTATACGACGGTTAAGATTTTCATTTTAAACGATAACACCTTGTTTATACGAGAAATATTAATTTAAAAAACCCACGACTCTGGTACTATTATTTCTGTTGGAAACAAATATTTTACTAATGTTCTGTTGAAAACTTTGGAAATCGTTTGATTTACTACATTCATACAATTGTAATATATATGTAAACTATAAAAATAATCACAGATGTTTTGTTCAAAAGTTTGAAAATATTTTTCTGGTATTTAGAAGTTTGACTGATGAAACGGTTTTAAAAGAAAAATACTCAACTATTATTGCAGGTATAATATAAGTTTTCATTCGATGTATAGTGTAATTTTATTTATAAATATTGAATATAAATATATTGGGTATAAATATAATACTGCGTATGGTTTATAATAGTAGAAAGGTTTTTCAGACTTAAGCATGAATCATCTTATGTTGGCGCTTAATGACATAGCTTAGAATTGAAATAATGTAAATATTATTTATATATTATTGATATACAGATGTATGATATAATATGACATATAGTTCTTGAATAATACATTGCCCAATGTTTTTTTTTTTTTAATTGCAATACAACACCATAGTTTGTAGAAAAGTAGATGGTTTATCTGGTTCAAATTATAGGTTGAATTAGTAGGTAGCAACTAATAATGCACTAAGAAATCGAAATCTCTAAAATGTGTGAAAGTGTCAAATTAAAAAAATAATATTTATTTTTTTGTTTTTAATTCAATTGAAAAAAAGATTATAAAAAATTATTACTTCTTAAATAATACATTGCAAAAGACTTGGATATAATCTAAAATCATACAATTGTATAAAAAGTATGATTAACACTGTAACAATTTGTTAGAATTCAGTATGCACGTCAACTAGAATAGACATTTTAAAATTATTGAGATTTATAGTTTTTTTTTCATGTACTGATTCTAACAAAAAGATGACTGTTAAACAAAAAGTCAAATCAACAAATAATCATAATATAATATAGTCATTAATCTACTAAATTGAATATTTTTAAATATAAATACAACTATTTCGAATCAAACAATAGTTTCAAGAATAAAACCAATACTGTGTATAATACATTACACAAGCAGGAAGTAGGTCAGTCTTTATATTTTTTTTAACGTTTGATAAAATATGGTGGTTTGTCCTATAATATGTTTTAATTACTTAAAAATGTACCCTCGCTTATATGTATATTACACCATATGAGTGTTTTAAAAATGTATAAATCATAATTTTTATTACGATGTATTTCCGTCATAATAAATAAGTAACTCTCTCAAATCCATATTGTAGTTAAAAAAAAATCCTTTTAAGTTATACAGACATATAAGTAAACATACGTGTTACATGTTTCCAGCTAGTGTGTATCTCCATGAAAATAAATGCATTGAATGTCCTCTAATACGAAAAGAAAATTAATTTTGTAGCGCATACTCCATAATATTACGAATCACATAATCGGAGGGTTTCCAGTAATATCAGTAACAGTAATGAGAACTAATTTTTGTACTTGAACACATTATTAAATCGTACAAGTGCTTTAAGATATATTACAACAAAAATGATAACAAAATATGTGTCACTTGTCAGTTGTCGAGGTACAATAATTTTATGATAAACCGTCAATAAAGAAAAAAAAACACAAAATATTATATGCACGTTAGTGTTTTGAGTTCGCAAGGTAAGCTGCAGAGATACTTTGGTGTTGGTGTAGCAACCACAACTTGCAGGAGGATACGATCATGCAGCGTCGAACGAACGTCAATATTTTTTTCTCAAACACACCTACACGAATTACTGAAAATACCTACGACTGCATCGGAACGTTTAAATGAACGCCACCGAACTGGTTTATAACGATATTGTAAGAGACAATCGAATAAGGGGGGGGGGAAACGTTAACACGTCATTTCTAACAATATCGGAAGGACGAACACGGCGAACTAAACATTAATGCGCACAGATAGGATGTCGTTTAATGCGCATTCGCATTACTATTGTTATCGTTAATTATTGTTGCCATACAATGTTATGATATTATATTATTTATACGACGGAACAGCGCGTATTAGCGCATTTGTATTATAATATGCGTTTGAGCGCAATGCAGGGGGTGTATTTCATATTTTATTATTCTTGGCGCCGACGGAAAACTGAGATTCAGCAATTAATGTAAGACGCGCCAACTGTGTATAATATATCAGCTAATATCTAATATATATATATATATATTATAAACGGGCAGAGAAATATCAACTCGTAATTAATTAATTTAATAAACACGTCCGGCGGAGTCGGTGGCGAACGTTCAATTACATTAATAAAATAAATGGGATTTAGCTAGTCGGCTGCATGTATACAAAATATTATGTATATAATATACTTATGCGTGTTACATGACGTAAAAAACAACAAGTATTATATAAGTGAGCGTTTCGTCGTTCGGAAGACCTTTGTGCCCATTGTGCCCCGCAGTCGTATACACGTAATAATATTATCCATGTTTATATTACCATGGCACCGCGTATACCTATACGTGTTCTGCAGTTGCGGTCAACGAAACTTTTCACTGGCTCGTATTTTTTTATTTATTTTTTTTTCATAGCAATGTAATAGGTGCATAATTAATATGGCGCATCGGATCATTAGAAAAAAAAAACGTATAGGAAAACGGCAAAGAGTAATGATATGTATTGTGTCTTTACAGTCGACGTGAAAAGTATTTCATTAATTCTTAAATGTATAAATGGAAAACCACTTTTCGGTGCTATAATAATTTTCATAATTACGTGCAAAAAAACTGAGTATAGGAAAACTTTTTAGTTTTTGAATGGTGGTCGCCGGTGGGCCGTAAAGATTGTTTGAAATGTGTCGATAGTTTTTGTGCTGCGCTATACATAAGAAAAACAGTGGTGCTAAATTTGAAAAATGACCTCTATTGAATATAACAGCTGACCTACATAGATGAAATTTCCAATCTATAAGTTACCAAAACTATTTGTGAACTCTTTTCAAAAAAAAAATACTTACGTTGACAAATCTGCAAACAACAATAGAAAAAATGTAATTATTTTTGAAATATGAAAAAATATAATATCATTGTACTCATCATCGTCCATATTTAAAACCATACTCAAAATGTATTGTGATGTGAGTATACAAATACAGTATAAAGACATGTTTATTTTGGTTCATAATTTAATTTTTTTTTTTTTGTTTAAATATTAGACTCTACGCTTCGTGTTAAATGTTGGTGGCTACCTGTACAAATTTCGAGTTCTAAACTTTATTATGCTACAACTAAAAAAATTAAAACGTATTGTTCTGGAAAAAGCTATGTTATAATACATTATGATTATAATGAACTGGTGGTTATTAGATCAAATAAAATAATTGTTTTGCGTTAAATGTACATGGTATTGTTTTAACGTAATTAATTATGACAGCTAGAAGTTTATTACACGGACTTACACATTATTTGGGTTTGTATATTTCGTGTATATTATCTTAAATGAGTTTTTGGAGTAATTAGTGTAATGAAAACTAGTTTTATGCATCAAAGTTTTTGGAAACAGCACAGTACATATTCTAGGTCAAAATATCTAAAACACATTTTACCTCGCTATCCAAACTATGGAAAAGTTTTTGTACATCATTTATACATAGGTATATACTATAATAGTTAAAGTATTAAAATAACAACAAAACGAAAAAAAAAAAAATGTAATTACCGACAATATTTATGAGTATTATTAACGTTGCATTTTATTATTTTTTCATCTCCGTAGAATATCCCAAACAGTAATGATGATATTAATCTGATAAAATATTATGCAATTTTCGAACGGAAAAAAGAAAGAGAAAAAAAAACGGAATCCATTAAAAATATTAATTTCGAAATTAAACCGTGCACAGGGTGGATCACGAGAGTTTATTACGTTTGTATACCATTTTTTTTTTTTTTGTTCAGCGAACATGACCCTACTTTAAAGTGTTTTAAATCATAACGTTGATTTTTTTTTCTGTTTCTCAATTTTTCTAAGTGTCTTAAGGATTTTCTTAGAAAGTCATACAAATCGGTGTACGTTGTGCGTCGTGTATAGCTGTGCGCGTTGCGTATTGTGTTAATCACTGGAAAAAAAAAACAAAAGGCGTTTCATCGTCTCTTATTAACAGCCCACCCCATATTGTTTTTGTACAGGCAACATGGTCGTATAATTCTTGTCGTACCCATACACGGTTCTGTGCGGTGTGATTTTACTGTCGGAGAACTATGGTTTTGTGCGTATACCAATTATTACGTACGGATGAGCATCACTCACTGGAGTAAAAAAAATATACAAAGAACGTCTGTTTGTTTTTATTTTTATTTTTTTTTGGCGGAATGAGTGACGGGGCGGCGAGGCTTAGTCACCCCCGAAAACGTTTTAACCCTCCTAGAAAACTGCAGGGATTTCATTGACGCCGCCGTATAGAGTAAAAATAATGCCGAGTGCTTTTTAGGCTTCTACATGTATATATTTATTTATTATATCGATCGAACGAGCATCTTGACGGTGATTAATGGCCCGCAGTCCTGCCACTGAATACTCCAGTACGATGGTGTAATGGGCACAATAACAATATAATAATTATTAATTTCTCTCGGCGCAAAATATTCACCATCCGCGAATGCGACGGTAATTCCGAAAATATAAGGAAATACTCAACGATCGATACCGTCCTATTCACTCGTACATGCGTACGTTATATGTGTATAAGTTGAGCTCGAATAATGTGTATATGTATGCGTGTGCGTGTGTGTGTGTGTGTGTGTGTGTGTGTGTGTGTGTGTGATAGTGCATTGTTATTGTGCAAAAGTCTTCAATGGAAAAACATTGTACACCTAATGTAATTTAAAATTTTTAAGATTTTTGATTTTAGCTTAGGCTAGTTTGTTTATTCTTTTACAGCCGCAATCGTATCTTCCTCAGTCCCACCGAACGCAATAATAATTATATTATTACGATCACTTTTAACTTCAGTTCAAACAGTCAGTAATCGTGTTTTTAAATATTTTTGTTTTTGAGTTACAACTAAACTAGCTAGACTTGTGGTTAGAATAGGTGAGTATAAATTATTCAGATTGGCCAAAGTGTATTACATTTTTGAAATTATTTATTGAATGCAGTAGAAATGTAGTGACGTCTAGGATTGACGGGTCTGTGTCGAATAATTTTGCACTTTGAACGCAATAATTTTAAAACCATTTGATTGATATTCCTGTACTTAATTTTTCCAATTTCAAGCCTTGATGAACCCATATTTTATGTCTTCATTAATTTTATAGTTTTGATGAGTTAAGACTAGTTGGAATTATTTCAATATACGAACTTGTTTATTATGACACTCGAATTCGATTCCTTGTATAGGTTTAAACTCAAAGAAATACGTTAAGATCTTATGTATAATTGGTCCTGATAATAAAAAACAATTTGTTTTTCATATACCATGGCCGATATTGAATAAAATCATACATCAAACATACAAATATTGCATTATTTCGTTTTATCGTTTAATAGGAATAGGCCCAATTAGTAGTTTTAAAGTGCAGTACCTCAATCCTAAGTAATCCATTTTAATATTGAAGACATCGAGTAAAAACTTAACTTTTATTTTCAGAGAATTATACAATAATGTCCATATATCTTGCATAACTAATACTTGAACTATTAACAGCTATACTCTGTTGGTGCATAATTTTATATCGATTATACATTTTTAAGTACTGAAACTTTTAGTACGAGTTACAATAGGTTACATTAATCATACAATTTACAATAAGTCTGAATTTTATATTCAAACAATTCTGAATAGAAAACCAACAATGAAATACATGTTTAATAAAATCTATCAACTGTGACAAAAACAATTTTATCGTACCTCATTATTGATGTTTTTTTTAAAAAATCACCTTGCCCATTTTATAATAAATGTTCAAAACACGGATATCAAGTTATGCAATGTTTGGGTACCTACTTGTCACAGGAATATAGAAAACCTCCCAAAACTTAGTATTTAATACTAAAGTTGTTTGTAAATATCCAGTCCGAAAAAAAAAGTTATAATACTCGTATTTTTTTCTAAAAAGATTTTGATTTTTGTTGGTTCTTATGTTGGTATTGTTGTATGACGTGTTTGTGTATGTGTGACAAGGAGATGTTGCTAAAAACGCAGGTCACCCATCCGGGATCTAGCGACGCCGGCCGATATCGTTTTGACTATTGATGCCATCACCGATGATATTCGGCTTTGTGCTGTGTAATAGTGATAATAATAATAATAGTAATTACTGCTCACGTGCGAATCAAGCTCACACACACGAACGACCGCACACCGGTCACACTATCCATATCCGAGATATATTGTCATTATGTATAGCCAAAAACCCCCTTTAAAACCAACTCTGCCACTAACCCTTATACCAATTAACGACGGTGTCCCGCTGTGACCGACCGACGCTTTACGTGCATCGACTTCCCCTACCGTGCACACGAGGCTCATTGTATTGTGACCTGAATTAATTTCTACATAAACATGATGATTAACGCTCTAAACATGATGGTTTTCGATGAGATAAGCAAATAATATTTTTTTTTTTTTAAATGTATGTCAATCGGAATGTGACATTTTAGTGTTTTGACAGCCTAAAATCAACGAAAAAATGTACATCCGGACGAGATAACGTTTATTTGGAGACAGCAAACGATTTGTTTCATTTTGCTTTCAGATGTTATTAAACATAATGGAATGTAGTATAGTTGCTGTCGTGCGTGCGAGACAAGGACATATTATTATTGTTCTATCGTCAACGTAATATTATCCGAATATTTTTCTCTTTCAGCGTATTCGATTTATCGCGAATCGTCTTGCTAAATTATAAAACGGTGCTGGTTACTGAAATATTAGCTGCAAAGCAATACAACTTGAGTGCCTATAATACATTTAGTGAGAAAATGTACTCGAAACGTTATTGATTCCAGTGCGACTAACTGTGGGGTGGTGATTCGTAATTACTTTTGGATTTTATTTCAAGTTGCATACACTCTAGTATGCCATTTAATGAGTCTAACGTTATATTTTAAACATTGGTAATATCGATCAAGAAAAAAAAGAGCAAGGGCATTTCGTCAACACTAAACTCTAAGCTGCATAATATACAAGAAGCATGCGTTTACCACATAGCAAAATGATATACTACAACGTCTGCAACTCAATGAAAAAACCTGATAAAAATACTCAAATAAACATTAAACCAGGGATTAAGATTTGATAGTACCATAATATCATATTTTTATTACAAGCCTAACTGCCCTAACGTGTAAGGATTTCATCAATTACTTAAGATGACCTAATAATAATACAACTTAGAAGCCTAAAAAGGCTTCTAAATTACCAAAAATGGAAAAGCCTCTAGTACTTGGGGTTTTCGGTTTACGGTTTCGAAATAGGTCACACATATTCACGCCAATTGCAAGCTAAATATTGGAGTTAAAAAATAACTTAAAGTTTAAAATTCGGAAGAGGGGGAAACGTTTCTACATCCCCCCCTCCCCCCAAACTGGTTTTAATTTTTATACTTGACCTGATACCAAGGAAAATTTCAAAACTAGTCACGCCAAATCACGCTAATTGCACGCTAAATATATAATCAAAAAAATTGTTAAAATTCGAAATGGGGGAGGGGGGGCTGGAGAAACGTACGCGAAGCCACCTCAATCCTTCGATAAAACACTATGTAAATAAACTTAATCGTTACAAATATTTATTCCACATGAAAATGTAACTATTAATATTTATTGACTCTTGGTGGCCACCGAGGTGTTCCAGTATAAAACTAATTAAGTTGTGACATCAAAAATCTGGACCGTTATAATACCATATATCCCAACACTTAGCCATGGTTTCCTAGACTTCGGATTCTATAGGTGGGTAAAATGTACTAGCCATACTTAAAGTCAAAGATAATGTTCTCATGTCTTCAGTTAATTCAGACCATACCGAAGAGACTTGACTACAATCAACTAATTTATAACTTGCTGTGTAATTATGACCACATACGAAACCTAAAACTGTCTAATTGAATATAAAACTACCAAAAAAAATCAAATCAAATCAAATCAAATCACTGTTAGGCTATCAATATACTAAATCAATCATTTGTAAGTTATTGAGTCTCAATATAACTTATAAAACGTGTACAAGTATATAAGGTAATACGTAAATTGTATAGTTTAGGTATATATGTTGATAAAACAAAAACGTTGTAATCAATTTCCTAGGATTGTATTGTTTCATGAGGTGGCACGGTGAAATACCTCACATCATTTATAACTTTAAAAATAAAATAAATTACTTCAACTTCATGAAATCAAATAAAATATCAGGCATTGATATCTTTCTTTCTTGAGCTGCTGTCCAGAAATGTAGTAAAGATATCACAATGTTACAGACCAATATGCACATCATTTAGGGCTCATAATATGAGCAATATTATAAACTGTTGACCAATTATTAAAGAATAGGACATTATTCATGAGCTGGTGAGGGTAAATTCAATTTAAAGTTTACAAAAGATGACAATTTCCGTTGACATACGTTCAAGTATGCACTTATCAGCGACAGACAGAGGGTTCCACATATAACTGACACATATTTTAATGTTGGTTAGACACTTGAGAGCTAGAAAGCTTACATATATACCTTAGCGTTTTTTTTACGAAGGGCCTAGAAACTCAAGTGGTTTATAATATTTATAATATATGGTATTTAAATGAGTTTTGGGACATATAGATCAGATGATTGTAAAAACCAGGTCTTGCATTCTAGGGGATTGAAGTGTTATACTATTCGTACGAAAAAATTATATTGGAGATCGACATTTGATGGAGATTGTCTTTTGTGACTTTGAATTAATTAACTCCTGGCCAAGTGTATATTATCCCCGTAGTAAAAACCTGTCAAAATTCTTCTGTATCCCTCAAAAGTCGTGGAACCATTTGATTCATAAATGCAATTACTTGACGTCAGATATTTAAAATATATTAAATATATTGTTTTAGGCTGATATTAAGTGTAAATCAAGCAACGCTCGACTGATAGTCACGATAAATGACAATGGTTGAAGAAAGTACTTTTTACTTATGTGATTAAAATTTAAATGGTAAGCATTAAAAGCATATAATATACAAAAACCAAGTGTAAAATATTATATAACTTGGTGTAAGCCATTTATCGACAAGTCTTCGAATTTTTTTGGTGGCTTGCAAGTCGCAACTAACACCATTTCAACAATATAATCCTACATTAAATACAAAACAAACATTTTGGGATAGTTATTATTGACTAAGCCGCAGCACAAATACCTAAAAATATTTTTGAAGAAATAAAGTATTAACAATAGATGTGTGTTTAACATGGATGTATCTTGACGTGCATCATGATATGCGTTTTTATTCAGATTATATTTTTTTCTTTGAGTGGTTGTAATACTACACCTATATTATATTTTATGGATGTTTGTTTTATTCATAGTTTAACGCATATAATACAAAGTTTATTTATTTGCTATCGACTTATATAATGTGACGTTACACCCCGAGGAAACACTTTCGTAAATCACTTTTCTTCATGCATCTCCGTGGAATATAGCGACTTTGTGATGATCCGTAGATTTAGAACAATAGAGTTAACGATAAGTTTTTATTCTACTTTTTGAAATTTTCTCTTGGGAAATTCTGAGTTTATATGTACAATGTCTGCGTACCTACGTTCATGTTAAAGTTGCTTGGTTCAAAAGTTTATTTTCGTTTGCAACAACTGAAACTCATAATTGAATAACTAGATGAAAAATTAAAATTAAATTTCACGTTTGCAATTCTAATAAATAGTTTCTTTGTAAGTTTATTAAACTCAAATGTTTCGAATGTATTGTCAAAGCGTGCATATTATTTTTTGTACATAATGATTCAAGAAGAATTAATCAAATTAGTCCATGTTTATCTACATTATTTATTGTAATCACATAATGTATGAATAATTTAATTTATACTATATTAAATCATGTTTTTAATTAAGAGAACCAATCAAGCAAAATAATAATAGCAATATTGTGTCTTAGAAACACAATATATCTGTGAAAATAGTTAGTTTCATAGTTTTTATCGATATTTGTTCATATTTAATAAATATACTTTTAATAAAGCTGAAAAATAAGTTAAATATTTTTATTTGAAATAAAACCACATAATATACCTGCTGCATAATGTTGAAATAAAATTTATTATGAAGCGTACTAAAAATTAAATCTTAAACCAATTATAACTTACTTGCCATCGGGGTACCAATGATATCTACGACAAATTTTCAATTTGGTGTATACTTTCGACATATTTTATTTTGTATTTTATTGATTATATTAAGTATTAACCATATTGTTCAACGTAAAAAATTTAAAATAGTACCTACTCTCTGTATCTTTGTTTAAAACTCTAAAACAATATCAATTGTATACTTATGCGATACATCATTATAAAAACAACGATTTGTCTCATAAAATTCGGATGGAGCCATAAAAACAACAATAAAACCATGGGAAAATTCTATTAACTATTACAAATACGTTACATACCAACTCATAGTTGATAAATATTATAACGTAGTATACATAACATTCGTCACAGAGAGTACCGGCTGTAGTTTATTATTTTCTGCAGGTAGAAAAAACCATCTACCTAAATACCTAAACAAAACAAACCGCTTTTATGATTTACGCGACCAAGCATAATTATTATATTATTCCGACGCATTTTCGTTTCGCTGTTAATCGTTTGTATTGTATTAATTTTAAATTCTTATTCTGTCCCTGTTATTGTTATTGTTTTTTTTTTTTTTTTTAACGCATATATTATGATATATAAAATGTTTATGTATTTATATACATATATACCTCGTATATTGTTTTTTAACTACCCTTTTTTCGGTTCAGAAGGTTCTGGAAAATCTGATGTCATGAAAAACTGTGTGACAACACAGCTTGTTGGCCATTTATCTGGAGTGTAACGAGCTGTATAAAAACGAGCTGCGGTTCCCCGTCTGCAGACGCCTCTTTCCACCATACACCACAGCCCTGATCGTGGTCGACCTCGTTGGTACGAAAATGCGCGATGGGCGCACGCGCGCCTTTACAGCTTAACCACCGGATAAATGATTGTAAAAACGATAATTCATTTTTAATCTCTTAACTGTGTTTTTTTCCATTACCATTCTTCATCACTACCCCGGCCCAGTCACACAGCGAGCCCTCCTGTCTGCCTTTTTTGGGGTGGACGGAGAGGGGCTCCAGTCCCGTCCGACCTCACGTAAAGTCGTGGCGCTACATTTCGATTCCGCCAGCACAAACGTCCCTTGGCGATAATTTATTTTAAATACTCATATAGAGGTACCTCGAATACACTAGTACACGCATACGTGCATACCAACACATAATTCCGTTAGTATAATACTTAAACGGGTATCTGCCATGATAATAGTATGTACTAAAAATAATCACGAATAACATAAAAAAAAAAAATTAATAAATAAAATAAAATCTACTTTTATAGTCACATGCCACTCGACGTATCACTCTAGCGACCTCCACTTCGGAAAACGAAAAAAAAAAATATAATTAACTCAATTTACGAGTATAATATAGTTTCTAACATAAAATACAGAAGAGTTATCGCGAAAATGTATTGCTCATGTATCAAAATAATCACTCATCCTGTAAAAATTAATATAACGCAGTATACCCGTAGATCAGATATTAGTATAATAATATAATTACATTTAATGAACTATTGTCTGCATTCCTAAATGAGTCACAAATTTCAATTTTTACAGTTGCCAACACGAGTTTATTTTTAAACTTGAAAGAATTGATAATATACCTAGTTTTAATACGGGTCTATACTCTATAAGAATATATTTGGAAAAACACTAAAATTCAGGCACACTTTATACTTGAAGTAGGCCATGGCTTTTGTCGGACCAGTGAATGTGTTAGTAGCAGGGCTTCTTTAATGATGGCCGAAATATAAAATACTGTTTAATAAAATGTTATGTATTATATGCCCCCAGGAAAAATCTTAATCAACTTTTTACGACGTTTAAAAATGACAGGAAATAACAATTTACTACTTTTCAGACGTTATATTTAGTGTAAAGCTTTTACTACGAAACAATTATAAATAAACTTAAAATATAATATTCATGTAATACTAGAAAACAGTAAACACATATTATTTAAAAAATCAGTTTGTTTTTGTTTCTATTCACATAATTATATGAAATCAGTACAAATTAACAATTAAAAAATAATTTACATATTTTCACTACTTGTATTGTTTTAATTGCTTTTCTTGAATATTATGAATTTCATTTTCTGTAGCACAATTTTTTTCCGAGAATTTTAATGCATAAAATAGTCATAATTTATAAGTTTATCACTAATAAATATAGATATTTAATGTTTGGACGGGCGAAGTATTATAATATTCAAAATATTTTGCTGGGTGCCCATGTGTCAAACTACTCCACTCAACTAAACAGTGAATTCCTAACCTATATAAGTTATGAATTATAACTGAAGTTTCAAGTTGAATTTATATACCTAACTAATTTGTACGGCATGTGTAAATAGGTTTTTCAAATATTGATGGAATGTCACATTTATGTATTTATGGACTGGGAAGTGGAAACAAATAAATAAACAATTGTATTTTTTAAATTGGACAAAAAAGTGTTGTTTTTCGATTTGTCTGAAAATATTCATACTTTAAAGCTGTTTACGTAATTTTTTAAGTTCAATTTTTCTTAAGCTTAACTCTTTTTGTGTAATTGATACACATTTGGAACTTTATGAATTTATTAAGCTTCTTTATTCAGTAACAACTTAAAAAAAATAATAATTATTGATATCATCAAAAACTTGATACCTTACATAAAAAATTATCAAAATACAATTACATCTAATAGTTCAAAATTCGATTTATGTAAATTGAAAAAAATGAATTCATTTATTTAAAATTTAAATACTAAGATGTTAAAAAGTTATAGAAAAATCAGTATTGATCTTAGAAAATCATCCTATAAATTTGATAATACCCTATTATTTTAAAATAGTTATCCGCTGAACCTATATTATTATGTGAACACTAATAACGTATTGTTGATATTTTTGTAAGGTCATTGTATTGGACTAATGTACATGGAATAATACAAATATTTAATTAACTATGTACAAACTCAAACATATTTTCTGGAATCATATAAAATGTACACAACAATTTTTTTATGCAATATATATTTTGTATTCAATAATATTATTTAATGTGAAACGGCACTTTGGATAGGCAATTTAGCTACATATTTTTAATTGTGGATTAATTTCTCCGTTTTTCATTCCAATTCCAATGTCATGATTTGATAAAATACTACATAAAAGTGAGATAGTAGTAAAATCGTATAATTTCGAGAGAATTTTATATTTTAAGATGACTGAGTGCAAATTAAGTTAATTCATAATAAAGGAATATGAGATATTGATTATACATTTTTCGATTTTAAATTAAAACGTCTTAACATTAAATATGTTATTGTTTATGAAACAGTTGAATTGGAAAAAATTAAATGTTTACTTGCTATCCAAGATCTCCACTAAATGCCTGAAAAAAATCATCCAAAACTAGATTCATCATCTTCACTAGTTGTGGTTGTTAAAATGGTTTTAGTGGTCAATTAAAATATACATAAGATTTTTATTATTTCAGATTCATAAACTATTTTATAAATACAAACTAAAATGTTATTTAACATTGGTATTGTTATATTGACGATAAGGTGTTACAGAAATACCTGACAAATTAAATAACTTCTTTTCGAATCTAAAGTATATAATTTATTTGACGCTTTTGCTTTAAGTGCAAAATAACTTTTTTACTATACTCATAATAAAAAAAATTTAGACTTGACTAAATTTGTTTTGGTAAAATTAAAAAAAGCCGATTTGTAAAAACAATTTATGGACAAATTTTGATGAAAAAAATGTTTATTCAAGTCTCGAGTAGTCTAAATTTCTTACAATTTTTCAAGACAACAATATATTTTTGGAGTATATTGATTTGAAACGTAAAAATATTTTTCAAAATATTCTTTTTTTCTTTTTTCTTATTCCTGACGTAAGTTTATTTCTCAAGTTATTTGTTAAATATTTTTACATAATTTTCATAATTTTTGTCATAACTTTAAATAGTATATATATTTTATTTTATTTGTGATGTCTTTCAATTACATCCTTTCTAATACAATGATATTTCATTGTGATAATTTTAAATTATCTACTTCAAAAATAAAATAATAACAAAGTTAATAATTTAGTATACTTTTTTTAGCACGTGAATAATTTATTTTTAACTTAAATTACTCGTAAAATATTTAAACTATATTAAATCGAAAAAATAATTTATTAAATAATATTTGAGTTAAATACTTTGAATTTATTGACCCTGCTGACAGGCTAAACTTAATTTAACGCAGAAAGTGTAGTTATTCGATTATAATACTTGTTTAATTTAAAAAAAAATTTTTATTTTTCTTAATTTTTGTTTTTTGGTTGTTAAAATTTAAAATAATTTTAATTGTATACCTAGGTACTTAATGCCTCTGTGATTTTTATTTCAAATTTGTATTTTTTTTTGGTGGAATTTTTTCGCAATGTATTTTATGTTGATAAGTATCACAAATAGACATTTCTTATCAACCCAGATAAGTAAGTAAAAAGTATTCTATATTACATTACGATTATGAAAAAATAATAAAAAGCGATAAAAATAAATTATAATAAATCAAATTTAGATGAAATAATAACTGAGGAAACCAATATTAACGAAATTGATTGTTATTTTGATATTACCATAGCATATATATTAGTTAAATTCAATTTTTTTTTTAAATTATAATAAAATTATTTTTTTTTATATTTGGAACGACAAGTTACAAGTTTTAAATAATATTTATTCATTTTGTCTTCTGAATCTCACATTGAATGCCTATTTTGAGTACTTATTTTAGAGGCAATTCCATAAAAATATATTTTATCCTGTCTAGCTAATGGTACAAAAAATGGTATTTAAAAATTCTGTTTTTTATTATGTAAATAGCTACAAGTCTTATTGCTTTTGGAAAAATGTGTGATACTTCGAACATTGTTTTTCTCGTATAAATTGTTGTTGATATTCGATGGTGCTTTTTTAGAGCTCCTTGAACTACAATATTATACTATCATACTCACATAGTCGTATAAGGACGTTATCAAATTTCAATTGCATCTAAATTATTTCACAAGTCTTAAGGAGTTGTGTGTTTGAAGTTATTTACTGAGAATCTCCAATGGAATTTTTGATTAAACTAATATTTTTTGCATCACGTTGGTGTCAAGCGACCGGAAGTCAGTTGTTAATTTAAATAAGCGTAACCTAATATCTGAGTGTACACTTTACACGTATGGGACTAGATGAAATAACTGGTTGAAACCAAAAAATAGGACACAATTTTTTAATAAAATAGTAAAATACCCATGTAACCAACCAACTAAATACAACCGAGAGTCACAATACGAATACAACCGAAATATTTGCATATAGTTGATCTTCTTCGTGTACGAGGATTAGCTGATATTTTCTTAGTATTATGGATGAGGCGTACATTAATGATATTAATTAATAATAATAATAATACCAATGTGTGTATGTTGTGTTATAAGCATTTGAGTTAAAATACTGAAATTATAACCGTCTACATAGTATTATACAAGCTATTAGATTTTTTAACCGCAAGTCATATTTTAGGAAAATTAAAACTGTACAGCTGGTAAAATACATCAAGTATAATAATATAGGATATCAACCTCGATACACATAAAATATGGTTTTTATTTTTATAGTAATATGTTTCGTAGAAAGTGATTGAGAATATTCGTAACACCGACGTTTTTTTTCGAGAAACTTTTAACAAATTATAATTTTATTGTATTCGCCATAGGTGAAGTGAGCGAAAATAATATCGGTTTGAGACTCGCGTTGTTATGGGACGACGAGACGATGAACTGATGACGATTTCGGTTAAAAACATTGTGGACCCCCCTCCGAAAACGTAGTTGACCATGTATACCAGCTAGAACGTGTCGTGTAAAACATATCAGTTGCGTATTTCAATATAGAGGCACGTATAATGTAATACTCTGTCGGGGTGGATGGCATTTACAAGCAGCTCTTACGACTGTATAGTGTCGGTGTCATCGCCCTGGCATTGCTGCGCCGATCCCTAGTTATCACAATTAATCAAATGCCTATAAATGTCAAGGGCTCTATACACAATATATTATCATACCATCGTGATATACATACGAGTGCGCAGTTATACCGTTATTGGAGTGTGACGGCCGTTTGAGTGGGTCGCACATAATACCATACGGGAATGTGCTGAAGTATATGTCTTAGTGTTTTGACAAAGAATCATTGTTAAGGGGTGGTTTTCCGAGGAGGGGAGCAAGCCGGGCACGTCCCGTATCGTATTCGTTTCGAAATCCCGCTGTTTAATATATACATATATATATATATATTGTGTACATGTAGGTGCAGTATATGATATAAATAAAAAAATATGTCAAGGGCAGGACAACGTGCGAGGGGCATCGAATTCTGCTCCGGGGTAAAAAGGATCCTTATCCGGGTTTGGTGTTAACGAGAAACGGTAAAGTCGTATTGCGCGCACTGTAATACATCATGACAAATGTATATATTTTAAATGCGTCGTCGGGTTATAAATGCAAATTTGAAGACGGAGGATGTACACACGTGCGTGATGGCTTTCCGACTTTAAGTTGTGACATGCGCAAAGTACACATGAGTGGGAAACTTTGAAGCAGGTCTTCCTATATACTCGATAATAATTCGTATTGGCAATCAATTGATTATTAACTGAGCAACAATCATCGAAAACCATATATTAAAATAAACATTTTTAATTAAGAGGTTCCTTAATTACATAATCCTATTATCATATTTAGTGTGGTTTTTTAATTACAGAGGATTCACTTAGTGATACAACCAATATTTATTTTACATAGAACCTGTTTTCTCTGACGTGGAATATTAATAGTACAGCGTATTAATGACTAACAATTTTAATATAAAATAGAATATACAGAATATTGCATCTGTTTGAAAAAAAATATCATTAACAATAACAATAAGTAATAATTACAGTTGTTACATTTTAATATTAGTCCTCTTCAATAAACTGTAAACAATTTGGTAATTATACTCTACGAATACGGTTTGCCGTTTGGGTTCTAGTAAAATGACGTTTTGGTACATTCAAATCAATCGAAACGAAAACCCGAATTAAACAATTACTGAAAAATATCACTTTTCTAGAAAATCCAGGACTCGCGGCATTTTTCATTATCTCGAAGTCTTCGAACATTTTACCGCAAAAATTCTATCCGTACAATAGCAGCATTGTTTCCCATTGTTGACATAATGAAAACTGTAAAACAGACATAACGCAGGCAAGAATAAATAAAAGTCACGCCTGCAGTTTATAAAAACCTAGAACATCAAAGCAACAAAACGACGGCGTCGCAATTGTGCGGATACTTTTGTCATTCGTTTCGAATCAACGTTCGATAATAATTATTAATCGTTACGATGTACAACCACACACCTATTATAATACTGCATCGCGGATTCCGCAGGAGTTCTCTGCAAAGCCGTCGTAACCAAAGTCATTTTTACACCACAGTTCAAAGAAAAAAAAAACCGATCGGAATAATTGTTATTTTAAGCGCATATCAAAACTACCGCCCCCATCCTCATGTCACGCTGTCTATGCCTAGGCATAGCTCTGTGCTCCCGTCTATATTCTGCAGTCTATGATTACCTACTACTATTATTATTATTATTATTATTATTATTATTATTATTATTATTATTATTGTTATCATTATACGTACGCTGTCACGGTAATCGTGTGCCCGTATTTACGGTAATATATTATTATTATGCAGTAGGTGTATTATATACGCACGCGCGTCCACCGCTATAACGATGATTGATACCGTTTATCAACGCGTTTAACGCGCCTCGGCAGCGACCGGCACCGATTTAACTCGGCCATATCATAGTGTTATACACCTCGGGGCGGTGATCGATTACGACGACCATTTGATCCTCTCCGTTCGTTCGTCTGTCAGTTTGTCCGTCTGTCTCTCTCTCGCACTCACTCTCTCTCTTTCTTTTCCTCCCTCGGTCCCGCCACGCCACTACTCCATTGGCGACCAACCGTAATCGATCAAAGCATGTTATTATTATTATTATTATTGGATATACATAGATAGACGAGAAAAACGATGAAAAAATCAAATTTATTAAACGCTTGTCGCAAAAATGGAGGCGAAAATAAAAATAAAAATGTAAACATTGTTACGGAGTTTACCCGCGTCATATACAACATGTATTATAATAATAATAATAATAATAATAATAATAATACAGTGTATGATGTGTAATATACCAAAGTGGGTCACATAATATGATAACTAAATTATTATGATAACAATACCCGGTATAGTGTTATAGATAAATATTAATATAGTTAGCCGTAGTATCTATTGCAAATTCACAACGCGAGTACTATTCCACGACGTTAACGTTTTCAGGCGATTCGTGCACCAAAGATTTCTACGAAGGGGTGCAATCTATAAATCAAATTATATGAACGGACGGAAAAGTGTGTACTATAGAAGCGAATTTCCTGAGTATTCTGTCCTAAACACTCGCTGAATAAAAACAAATCATTTTTTTTTTTTTTTTTAATACTATTAAAATGTCACGAAAAATAAAAAATAAAGCTTCTAATGACATTCTTTGACAAGGTCTTAATTATTATTGTCAAAACAGTACGTGGCCAAACCTGTTGGCCATTCTTCATCATAATGCATCTAGCACTGAGTATAGTTTCAAGAAAATGGTCAAGGTCATTGTCTGACAATAATTTTTTCGTTTCAATTTATGATAAATAAACGATTTCTGTGATCCTAAAAATATAATTTAACAGCAATGCATACTTCATTTATGACAGAAATGCATACAAATGTAAGATATTATGATAATCAGGATACGTATTATATTTTTAGTAGGTAACCCAATGTCATTATTCATGCTTTTTTATTTGAATCTAAGTGCGAAAACTCCCCTCACCCTCCCTTTCCAAATTCGTAAATGGCACAGATAACATTTATTAATTTACCGAGTCCCAACCTACTTTGAATGCTGAGTGCTTATGACTCATTGCGACGGTAAAACGGCATAATGTATACCTACAGCCGTTCGTTGTATTTCTCGCTATAGTATTCGAAGGTACATGTAATTAAGTATTATGAATATTGTCATATCATTATATAGGTTCAATACACATTATGATATAACAAACGTGTAACTCAGAGCGACCTGCTGAATTGACGTTTCATACTCGCGTTAACAAACGATAATAAACCAACACGAGTAATAATATATCAGTGTGTCATTAAATACGATTCAATCAGCTTACAAACAATAATTATATTATGCGTGTTAACGCAAAGTAAATTATTTCGTGTTGTGGTAGGTACCTGCGTTATGTACCCACAACAAAGGACACAAATCCATGTGCGTTCTGTATTATACTCTTGACGTAAAAAGAACTTAAGAATGGCATGGAATAAAAATACCAGATTCTCGATTATATTAATGATTATTTAGTACCGAAAAATGATGTACATTTCGTACCAATTTCATACAGGTACGCCAGCTATAAAAAACTACGAGTTACCAAGCTCTATTGCTTATTTAGTATACGCTTTAGACTGTGGAGCATGATAACATTTAATTTTTCGACACAAAGAAAATTGCTTGTATAAAGATAAAGTTAAATTACTTAAACGCGGTACCATAATGGTCCCCAGTATCGTTCGCCGTCTCTTTATTATTTCTAAATAATATTTCAAGATAAATGTATAATACCTACTTGACTGTTGAAAACTTCTTAATATTCAGTACATAGAAAATAAGTCAATTGTTCGACTAAAAAGTATAAAAAATTGTTTCATGTTTAAACAGAATTATTAATTTAAATTGATTTGATACATAGAAGAACTCGACTAGAAATTGTGTAGCGTAATTAAATATTATTTTCTATTATTATTCCAATTAAAATATTAAATGAAAAATGTAACTATTGCATTTTTTTCTTGCAAAACTTTAAAAGCCTTTAATATGCCAAGTTAAACATTGGAATAATAATAGTATAAAAAACAATTTTATATCATTTACATTTTGAAAAATATAACTCAATTAAGTATTGAGTTTAAAAAAGGTACTTGTATTTCATTTAAATGTTTGAACAAATACATATTATATTATTAAAATCAACAGTATTTTAAATTTTTATTCGATATTTTGGGTTTTTTTTTTACATATTTTATATAATATACATATTTTAGCCTATCTGTTTCATATAAATAATTATACCACTAGAATTATCTTTCATAACCGAACTGTTAAGAAAAATCAAACTTGTGATTCAAAATCAATTATTTATGTTATAATATTTAAACCATTCATGAACGAATTAAAAGTACCTTACCCAATAAGTTAAATTTCAAAATTATTCAAAAACCTTATGTTATCAACATCCTTTTAACAACTAACTTGATATATTATGTCTCAATGTTTCTTCATAATCAAAATACCATATTTGACAACAAATCATTTTGCTGCAGTATTAATGCTTAACAGAAAAATAAATTATTTTAATCACAATGATATAAAATATATTTAACAATATTATAGGATGGCAGACAGAATCGTTTTTCGTGTTAACAATAATTTTATATCATGGAACTCAAATTTAACCCATCCCTTAAAATTACATCTACAGTACATCAGAGCAACTTCTCTGGTTTTTGGTATGCATTTTGCCTTTTAATAATTTGAATGTGTTATGCCCAGGAGACAGATCTGGCTCAATTATTTCTGCATACCTCTCTAAATGTGCTTAAATAACTGAATCAGTGGTTTCGTTAGTAAAATTATTTTCTATAAGTTTTCAAAACATATAAATATAATACAATATGCACGGGATTTATTACTTTTAATTATTGGTCATAATATACTGTAAATCTAAGAGACCAGAGAGTTTCAAAAGTCAAATTTAAGTGTTTAGTTAATATCTAACCTCATTTTTATCTAGGTAAATAACAAACCATTCTGTAGTATTTAGGTGTATAAAAACATTATTAAATAAATTATAATAAATGCACATAACTATAAAATTATAGTTAAGATGATTCATTATGTAAATAAAATGTATAAAAATGAATGTTTGTCTGTAGGTTTGTCTCTAGTGCCTTATTTCTAAGTGACTGGACGATTAGTCATCACATATATTTTTTTTTAAAATTATTTTACTATTTTATTTACACTGTTTTGTGCCCATGAGTGTTGAGAATCGTTATTGCCGTTTCAATAGAATATATGACTTGCAATGGATCCGCCAATGAGCTATTTTATAAAATAAAGAAGACAAATGAGAGATGAACCCTCTGAAAAAACTATGTCACTTAATTGAAACAACATTTTTTTGGGAATACATTTTTTTAAATGCTCCGTACGACTTCTTAATTTATATTTCTGATTTCAATATTGAATATTTCATTAACAATTTTTTAATCAGCTAATAAAGAATTAAAATGATATAATAAGTTTTATTTATTTTAATTTTTTAGTATACAATCATGAACGTGGTTCAAAATGTTCTAATAATACCTAGTAGAATTTAACATGACAGTTTCAAATTAGTAATTACAAAAATAATTGTTCAAACCGACTAGTAGAAAAGTAAAAAGTAAATATTTGCAAAATGGATGTATTCGCATCTGTATTTAAATACAATTTTAAAAATATCTTTTACAACACTGATTTTGAGAAAAACGTACAAAATAATAATACTATTATTTTTTTTTACATAATATTATAATGAATGTTGTAAGTGTGATTATATTATATTAGGTTTATTCAAACGTATTATGGAGGATAATCGCCATTTCAATATTGACGTGCTGGGAATTTGATTGTGCTTTCCGTTTATTGAATCTAACTTAATTACCATAAAATAAATACTTTGTACACAAATTACTACTGCAACAGGTAATAATATGTAATATTACAAGCTGAAGTGTACATTTAGGTGAAAAATACTTATTTTATATTTTTATACTGTTCAGGATATGTCCGGCTGGTTTGACAGTTATACACTGAAATAACATCGTGTCACATGTTCCTCATACGCCACATGAACCACTTGGTAAAATGGTCTAGTATGTTATCAAAACATTGTAATAATATCATCCGCAACGCGTATATAGTTTATATTATAATAACACATTATGATATTATACAAAATTGCAATATAGTGTTTTGACAAAAATGCTTCTCCAAATGATATGGTCGCGGTGGGTGTGATAAATATTAAAATTTTAAAAACAAAACGGAACGGACAAACGCAGCCTGACAAGGCCAACAGAGATAGGATCGAAAAATATCACTCAAAAGCCTGGCGCCGATCTCCCACGGGAATCGTCCAGGCAAATCGGACGCTGTTACCAAAAGGGAAAAAAATATATAAATAACGAAAATATACACACGATTATAACAATATTAAATTATATATTCGCAAGTATCTAAATGTATAATATGTGTGTGTAATATACTAATATATTATAATGATATCACGTAATTACAACAGTAGAAAAAAAAAAGTGTCAAAACAAGCCTTTTACCGGCAGCATCAAAATAAAAAATAACCTATAGAGTTAACGTTTTGAACTCACATGCATATGATATATTATTATATACGAAGGCTATTATAGCTGGGTTCATGCGCTATGTAATAATAAAAACCCTGGAATATGCGTTCTTGAAATATTTTCTAAAAACAAAATTTAATTAAAAAAATCAACAGGAAGTTTATGTAAAAACCTTGACCTAACCTAACAGACAAAACGTAAAAATAAAATAAATATATTTCCCCCATGTTTACATGTATAGGTATCCTTTTCGTAATTTCTCTTATCGCATACAAGTAAAAGATAAAACATGTCAGTATCACCAACTCCATTTTTCCCCATAGTTATTAACACACAGGCATTTGCTAAATTATAAAAATGCACTGTTGTAATAGGTATACTCTATTTGTCTGATAAAAAGAGTGAGCCGCCGTCGTGGGACGTCTGGTAAATGTGAAACATCGAAATTATTTTGTGAAGAAAATACGCATGGAAATTGAAAAGATTTTTAAAGGAAATAAACATGACATAACCGAAAACAAAATATTCAGATTTTTTTAAGAAAAATTATTCTTTATTTAAGGTGTATTAGATGTTTCCAGTAAACAAATGTTTTATTTGGATACACATAAAACTATTTTTTTAATCTGTTCGCAACAGTTTTGCTTAAGACGTTCTGAAACATATTAATGCTGAAAAATAACCACATTAACGTGAAAAAAAAAGAATATCTCATATGTTATGAAAATAACGTGACCGAATAAAATATTATTTTCAATAAGTATATTTGAAAACAATTGGAAAATTGATTTCTTTATGTAGGACATTAATTGCTTTTATTGTCACTGCGTACAAGTTGCACGACACGTAACAATAATATATCACAGAAAAAAAATGATTCATGATTCAGTCAGTTTTTTTATTTTTATTTTTTTTTAATAATTATTGAGAATACAACCGTTTTGTATATTTCCATCGATCGTTTCCAAATATATTGGTACGTTATATGAGTGCAATCAAACTCTACATTTCTACACACACTCGCAGCAGTGGTAACCGCAATCGAAATATAGTTTAATACCGTAAATATTCCGTGATATGTGTCCGTAAATGGAAAAAAGTAATATACTGCGTATAAATTATTAGTGAGCAATTTTGTGTTTTATTTATACAAAAAAAAATTCCGTCACGTCCACGATTTTTTTTTCTCATAAATTTTAACCAAAATAAAACGAACAGAAATATTATCAGCTTAAAAATAATGTTGACTACTTTTAACTATACTTGCACAATTGTCAACTATGTTTATCCTTTTTGTAACTTTTAAAACGTTTAACAACTATACCTGTTTTATTTTATCAACATTTTTGTATTAGGCAGATTAATATGGAACAGATGTAGAATTAAATATTAATTTAATCAAGACAGTATATTTCAGTAGCATTCTGTCTTCTATAAGTTAATCAACTAAATCGAATTTATTAGTTGTAGGTAATTGGGATTCAAATTAATTTCCTCAAAAAAATTATCTTATATCATCACCTTTAATGAACACCAAGAAGAAAATATAAGGAACCGATTAAAACGGAAACTTATTTAATTTTTCAATTCATTTGAACTTATGTAAATCACGACATAAATCTTAACAATATAGTTTCATAGAAGTTGTTATTCAATACATTTAATTATGAAAAAATTATGATAACTGTAAAAACATTTTCCACCACAATTAAAAAATATATATTTTCAAATGTTTGTGTTTGCTTACTAAATAATTGATAAAATTAATAAATAAACGCTCTAAAAAGTGTCCAAAATGCCATCATTAAAAAAAATGTAAGAACCTTCATTTTATTATAAGTTAGGTATGCACAATTTTCAAATCTAACATGTTTTTAAACTTCAAAAGATATTTATTTAACTGTTTAATATTATTAACTATGTATTTTATTTTTTAGTAAAATTAGCAGTAAATACATTTTTAAACTTTAAAAAACCTTAAATTTATGTAGTCATTTTTTATAATCATCGTTAGGTTCGTATTTTAAAGATAATAAGAATAGATTCATAAAAAATAAGTGATCAATTGCTATGTTCACAACGTATATTTGATTTCAGATAAAAATGTTAATGCTTATTTAATTTAAGCTAATTTTAAAATGTTTAATTTAATAAAATATTTTAATGAGTACAGGTATTATATTATAATATAGGTACTGTAAAGTTTGAATATGCTGATCATTTATCCAATTAAATATAAACGAATAAAATGTCAACAAAATAAAAAAAGCGTATAACTATTTTAATTTGTTAAAATATATTTATGATGACATAAATTATTTGCCAATGAAATTATATAAATTAAATCATATTTTAATGAACTTGTTAATTTTTTATGTTTCTCGGAAATCAATTTAAAATTATTACTCAATCGAAGTATAAAATGTAGAAAATCATTTGCATTGGTCACAATTAATGTTATCGAGTTACCAATTGGTGTATATAATATAATTTTTATTATATATTATTATTTTACACTTTACGAGTAAAAAAAATTATGATGTGATTGCACTACAGTGATAAATAATATTTTTATACCAGCATATTCATTATGTAATTATACACGCCGTAACGGTTCGACGGACTTTACCTACCTCATTGTAAGTTTAAAAAAAAGTAAAACACGCACATTATAATAATAAATTATGATATGTTTATTGATTATGTTTTTATGGCACTGATAAGTACATTGAGATAATCATATGCGTGTATTACACTAAAACAATATTATTATTATATTATTAAATTGCGTACAATGGTGTATGAACGTTTAGGCAATGTCGTGTTTTCTTGGGGAAACATTAGACAAGATCCATGACCACGTATATCGTATCATTTTTTATGCAGGCACATTGTAATACGTTATAAAATAATAAAATAATATTACTATACATTCATACCTTACGCGACTAGGAGAAAATGTAAATTTTCCACTCTCAAAACTTAGTCGTAAATATTGTTTGGGTAAATATCTATAGGTACACAGAATAACGAAGCCATGCGCGTGATCTCATTGCTGATGGATGATACGATTTGGATCGCTTTAAGCACAATATATGTATATACGACCGATGGTTTAATGGAAAAGGTAGTTCCTTTTTTTGGTTTATTGTGTTATTTATATTTGTGTGGGACCTTTTTTTTATTATTTATTTTTATATTCTTGTTATTTTTCAACCGAAGACCGAAAACAAGACAATTCCATTTTCACTTGGATTGAATTTATCGTTTCCGGTTTACTTAGTACTCTCAGAAAAGCAAGCTTGTAATTTATACACAGAGACTCATTTACGTATGGTGCACTTTTGTTATTGTATTTAGCTTGAAAAACATCTTAGTAACTCTATAATAGATGATAGTCAATAATGTGGTGGTTATATATATATATAATATATATATCGTTACAAAGTGTGTCTGTGTTTGATACCAAGCCATAAACAAATTAATCATAATTTTTGTAAAAAAAAAAAACGGTAATGCGTAAGACATATAGGAACAGTGCCAGTTAGACATGAAAATTAACAAATATTCAATTCTCCTGACATCATTCGGTGCAAATTTTACTAAATGATATGTCACAAAAATCTACCACAGAATTGTGTAACAGACGAATTTCTGTAAGTTCGTCACCACCGACGAGCATCGCCAATCACTAATTTTGGTACTGAATTTAGGTTGGATGTTCATTGATATTAGACATTCACCGCCGACTTTATGATTCCATACATTTTTCATTTATAATTAATATATGTCAATTTTGAGTACCAAAAAATAAATAATAATACTCTAACTAAACTATGCGTACTCAGTTCGAATAACATAAGAGAGGCCATCATGATTTTCAAAAATAGTGATCACTAATATCCAGTAGGCACGATTTCCCTATCAAAAAATCATACAACATCTAAAATCTAAATCACAATAAGTCAATGAATGTTTATTTGCATCAAACATTTGAGATTTTATGATCATTAATACTGAATTATTCAAATGTAAATTTTACCACAACTTTCAAATAAATAAATCGACAATTAAATCAATAAATGGGATACAACTTCAAACATGTTATCAGTTTGTCAAAGTGATAAATTACGCTTAATACTAATGAAACATCCGTTAAATGATACAACTACTTATAAAGTTAACTTATATTGGAAAACTGAATTGGTTGGATGGAGCAGGAAATTATTCTAAACTAAATTATAAAATAATTATTAAAGATACAATTTTATTAATCGTTATAAAACTAATTTTCCCATTCAAACTTTATGCATTTTGTGAAAACTACATAGGTACTTGAGATAAATCGAAAGAAATATTTAATTACTTCAATGATTACTTTACTAATACAGTAGTACAGCAAAAACATGTATTATAAACATATAAGATAAACGATGCATAGTATAAAGACTACGTTCTAAACAGAATTCAAATACCTCTGACATTTTCTTTGATAAATATTGTTAAATTAATAATGAATTAATCATGAAAGCTACCAAAGCATTAAGATATGATATTTCACGTAGATTAAATACAATCTTATAGTATAAAATATGATCTAATTAAATATATATTTATTAACTAGCTGTCCCCTCCAGCGTCGCACGAACAAATATTTGTATTTTTTTAAAGTGTTTAGTCTGCGGTATTCATACGGTGAATTTAATGCTTCGTGGGTTAGCTTATCTGGGGATTTTTGGTATGTGAAAAGTGTAAAATCAAAAACCAGGCTTTAGGGTCATTTATGAAATAACTATGAATGAAAATTTAATTTCAGAACTGAGTGTGAAACGTATGTCTTGAGGTAAGGGACGTCGGTCGACACAAATGGGTTGAGGCGTCTAGTAGATAGACGTTCACTCGTTTATATACAAACATTCCCCAGGCATATTGATCGTATAAGTGCAATCCACCTGCAGTGGTTGTGAATTAAACTGTGTGCGTGTCTGATGTTTGATAGTTTTCGTCGTTAATTTTATTATTAAAACCCATCAAAATATTTGACGAAAATACATCTGTATATTTTACCAATGATTCCAGTAAATGAATTGCCGCCGTCGTATGCTGTTGTAAATATTGCCTATCTACTAACATGGTACACATGGCTTTATTAACATAATATTATTTTAATATGCCAAGCGACAACGGTGAGATAATATTATTAATGAATGTGAAAGCGCGATCATCAAATAGTTACCAACATTTAAAACTAGGCACACATTGATTGTATGTCAAATATAATAATTTTAAATATTTTAATTTTAATTACAGCCTTATATTATTGTATTACCGAATTCATAGCACATAACTATAATATACCTCATATGAGATTACCGACGTATGGCTACCGTATATCATGGAAGACCGCCATCTCCTCTCTCGCAGGGTTAATTAAATATATAAAAATAATATTTAACTATATAATAATATGTTCGATACATATTATGAAGTTTCACCACGCTGCCACGCCTGTCGACTTACGAGTGTACAGTTTGCGGACTCGTCAATAACCGCTGCAACGCTTTAGGGGAAACTTTACGAAACTAGACAGATTCGTGATGCATGTTATCTATCTAACTTCATGCATAAAAATTTGATAGAATATGACAAGCTTATCATCATCAGTGGCTTCTGAAACATGTTAATCGAAGGCCAAAATACATCGTGTATTCGAGGATTGCATAAAATACTATTGCCGTAGAAGATTATTTATGTACATGGGTGAAATAATATTAAATATTATAATTTATAAACACACAAACAATACATATAATGTTCGTTATTTTATTTCAATAGAGTTCTGGATTGGAATGTTCACTCTTCGTTAAATATTTCAATGATACATGTTTTTTAAAAAAATTTTTTATTATCCAGATATATGTAGATGGTTATCGTTATTACAAATGATTGCTGATTACAAATATCAGACATCGATAAAGATTGATTTATCAACATTGATAGACGTAGGTAGTTCATAAATAACCTTGTTAACAATGTAGATGATAAATAAATGGGAATATAAAATGGGGCTATATCAATACTAGATGGATTTGTGCTCTTTTTTTGCAGAAGAGAAATAGTATATTATTATTATCTATTTCACTTTCTATCATGGGGTATATTTTCATTGTGTAGAAATTCCATAGTGTTAAGGTCAAAATAGCCTTTTATAATATATATCCATTATTTTATTATCTGTGGTGAATGGATATAACTGTATCAGTAGTCACTCATCATTCCGGTCTAAATTATTTACTATCCCTCTTGGGTTCAAATTATGGTGTTAGTATTTTAGTTTGTAGAAAATCATTTTATTTTTTAGCAATGATTATAAAATAATACTAATAGTAAAAATGAATAACTATTCAATAGCACCACTGTAACTGCACAAATATAAAATCAAGATTTCAACAATAATTAAAACAAAATGACAATTATATTAAGTATAAACAATTACATTAAGTAACACATAGGTAAATACTGAATAACAAGTATAAAAAACAAAATGTTTTACGATAGTATGTGTTTATATTTATGAGTTTGTGACTTATGAGTTGTGCTTGTGACTTTATGTAATAATATTTATACAACTATTTCTACATTGCATGTTAATCATTTATAATGTTTAATACAAAACAAATGCTTTAAAAAATTATTTCACTTTAGTATATAAACAGTTATAACAGTTATAATTTTTTAACTATACATACATTAAGGTAGGCCAATTATTTATCAGGTTTCTATGATAAATATTTTATGAATAATGAAAATATAACAAAGAGTTTTTGCTTATTTTACTTTTCAATAATGGTCAATACTCAGGTACTTATTTCCACATTTTTAATTATACTTCAAATTCTTGTCCACGTAATTGACTAAACTCTATCAACAATTCAAGAAAAATCATAAAAATTCATAAATGCGAGTTTCTTTAGAAATGATTGTTTTTCTTATTAATTACGTTTAAGAAATTACAAGGTCACTTCTAAAGTAGGTACTACTAATTTTACTGCTCGATGCACGTTACTTACATAATACTTTATTGTATCAACTCGAAATATTTTTCTACTTTAGACATATTTGTCACACATGGTGCGTATGTAACTTATTATCGTACAATAAGTATTTTGGCAAATTGTTATCAACCTGAAATAATTGTAAACAGTACTTTTAGCAACTATAATATTTTTTCAATAAAGCGTATTGAGTGGTTTTGAGTATTTGCTTTTTATGAAATATTAAAATATTAATGATTTGTTAAATATGGAATGCGAAGTCTCAATTATTTTATTTTAGACGATAAGACTATCCCAATCTCTGATCTATAAAATAAAAATTTATAATATCTAAAGAAGGTCAAAATGTTGTGGCTGATGTTTATAAATTATTAAATATTAACTTTCCGGAAATTAATTATGACAAAACCTGCTGTGTGCCGTTTTCAATTTCTAAAATTAAAAGTTTTAAATTAAATGAGGTTTTAAAAGTTCATGATATTAAAAAAAAAACATAATGAAAACACATTTTATAATTTTATTTACAACTGTAAATATTAATGTATTAAGTTAATGAACTCTAAATATTTCTGGAATAACTTGCAGTAATTTGATATTTTTTTAAAACGGGATATTCATATTGGCATTAATGTCAACTCTTAAGAAAATTATGAGCATTATCTGTAAATTTAAAGCTTTTAATAGTTTTTTATTGTCTAAATACTACATATGGTTGATTTAAGAGTTATTGTGCTCTCGCGTAATTTGTATGCCTGAGGAGATGCATATTAAATTAATTTAAAAAAGGTAAGCACATCGATTAATATGTATTACCTTAATCAGAATAACAAAAAAAAAAAAAAAATGCTTAAGCACTGAATTCCTCTATAATGAATGTAACGCTTTGGACCTAAATCAATTACATGCAAAAACATAAAACATATATTGAATTATAATTATAATTTTTATAAAATTGGTATTATATTAATAAGGACAATATTTTCCTCAGTCACAAGTATAATTTATGAAATAATTAGAAAATTCTAAAGTTCTACACGGGATTCAGTAAATAATTTATAAATAATTTATATTATATTATAACTTGATATTAATATATCTATGAACGATTTTACGATTTTGTTATTTACATACTTAAGTGATACTCGTGAAAGTATAAGCATACAATCTACATGGCAGTTGAACATTTTTGTGCGTGCTCGAAGTTAGTGATTAAATATATTACCAATTTCCACTACAATAAATGTATTAAATATTAATTGTTAAATTAATGTTATTTAACTATAGTGTTTTCTAAATGAATGCTTTGACCAATTAAAAAGTATTGTGGGGACTTACGTCTCTCTATTAAATATAAACTGTAAGTACAATATCAGCACCCAAATCCAAAATTGTATCAACATACAGTGATAATTAGAAATATTTGACTGTTTTTTTTTTAAGATTAGTAGCTTTGCAGTTCCTTACATGATATTTGATATTATTTTATTACTGGGGGTTCATTGTTAGAGCATGGCAGAAACCTACGGGTGCCCAATAGAAATTCTGCCAAACACAAACACACACGTGTATGATACGAGAAAAAAATTGTTAGCACTAAAATTAAGTGATCTCAAGAGTCATATTATTTTATTTTAAAAACTTCCTTATGTTATGCCTCTGTATTGAATACAGTATACATTTCTGTTAAAATAATGAAAAGATTTTTAATTATTGTATTTTGTATTTTACTATTATTAGGTAGTATATTATGTGACTGTATTTTTTAACTGTTGTTTACTTAATTTAAAGTATTAACTTAATAAAACAAAGTTTTCTTTTGTAGAAAAAAAAGTTAAAAATCATAAGCAGTTATTATTTATAATGTAACATTTACAATTTACATAATATTATATAGTATAAACAATATTAAACTACCAACAGCCTGTCAAAGTGTTGAATGTCCTTTATCTTTATTTCAATAGAGTTCGATAAAACATAATATACTAAATATACAACTGTATAAATTTCCTTTTAGAATTACTATTTCACAACAACATATTAATATAAAATCTCACAACTTTTAGATTAGGCGATCTCTTCTTAAAAAATAAGAAAATACCGAAAATGATCACAAAATACGCAGCTGGGTTATATGACTTTGGAATATGTTTTTTGCCCGAACCTGGACACCGTAAAAAGTATAATAATTTTGTGTGGATATTGAAGATGCCTCATCTCTATTATTACTCGCTTTCGTATGTAAGTCTATGTAGTCATACATTATAACGAAATTGAACTTACTATATTCGAGTGTTACCATGATTATAGCAGTACTATGCATCGCAAATACTCAGTACACACGTCCGAATAATGAAATCCGTACAATTAGTAATTACTGGTTGAACCTATGTATAATGTACATTGTACACATAATCAGTATATAATATATACATAATTTACCCTTTGTGTAAAATGTAAATTATACGTAGACGTGACAATTCGACGAAACACGTTTTAAATCTAGTCGAGGTTGAATATTTATTGTGGTACTATGTACATATTTTACTTGTTATCGATTTTTTTTTTTTGTTTTTTTTTGTTTATTTACAAATTTAATTTTGATGATTGAAATTCAAAACATATTATTATTATAATACCAGGTCAAATATTCGGCGTTCTACGTGAAAAACTATATTGAACAAATTTAAAACTTATTTTCTCTTAACCTCTAAGAATTTCTAAGTTATAAATAGGTACTTAACAATATGGTGGGTTGATAAGTTCCTAGAAATATCTACATTGTCAAGAAATGATAGTAAGACATAAATATAAAATGTACATACATAAAGTCGTATTCAATCTTAAAATATGTTTTAAATAGTTATCATTGAAAATTCAAAAAACGTAAATTATTTTTATCCATTAATTACATTTTGATTATTTTCTTCTTTACCTTCTGAGGAACATATTGTTTATAAATATATTTATGCCTAAAACTAGAGGTGAACTAAAGCTTTTAGGTATTACAATATTGTTTGATACTTAATGAGGGTTTATGAACAACTGTTATGCAGCATCGTTCGACAGTAATAATGAATCTTATACAAGAATTTATATTAACAAAGCCAAACGCTTAATTTGACTATAGGACCAGGCTGTGTACAATCGTCTGACTGACTGTTTCAATTGGCACAAAAAGCACTTCGCGTATCAGTGAACTTTCAAAATATTCTAGGTACTTTTCAAATACATGCTTGATTAAACTTACTTGTGGTTTTATATTGGTTAGCATCAACACAATCTAATTGAAAAATATTTGTGATCAATCAAAACAATTACAGAACCACTCTTTCTACAGCAACGTGTTGCCTCTGCTTTAAATCCAGAAAATTGCATGTCTATAAATATTTTTCCTTCTCAAATCATTAACACACATTACACTTTGAAGATCGTCCACTTTATCGGTTGCCAAAAATCGAATGGTCTACTTCCACGTTTGATTCAATCCCTCCTGGCAGCTTAACGATTACACGGTCAGAATAAACCAACATGTATTGATTATCATTACCTGTCCACATGAACATGTTGAGTGGATTGCTCAGTATCCAACCTCGATCCAAATCCAACGGATTAACTCTCATAAAGTTAGCATAAAAAATATAACAGAAACAAATGATTATTTCCAACAAATGCGTTGGTTATTGTAGAATTACTTCCCTAATTTGTTGGTGTTTTTTTCAGTGGTGAACCATGATCTTTGGTTTTTTGGATTCAAAAGTTGCATGCTACATTGCTTTCATAGTTTGTAATTAAAACACGAAAATCCTAATCTTACACCTATTATTTTTATTTTTAGTACATTTAAATATACAATTATGTACATTTCATATTATTCACAATTTAAAATGTATTATCGAAATCACCCATTAATCAACCACGGCTATGCGGCGTACATACACCTATCACATTAATATTGAAAACATGGTCAATCCATGAACAAGGTTTACCAACACTAGGTGTTAAGGTAAATTGCAGAATTATTACTTTCCAATATCAGTTACCTTTTTTATAATAATATTATAACTGATTACTCCATGTTAGGTCTTCTTGTTATAACTATTAAAAATTCTCTCATCTAAACCATCTTACTCGTAGATATGTATGTTTTCTCTCCTATTAACTGATTAGTAATGTAGAATATATCAAATTGGTGATACAAAAATGATTATGAAACTTAAATATCATAATATTACAGTTTATATTATATTGTACACATTACACACCTATTATGATGCATCAGTTTATTTTTATTGTTAACAGTATTATTTGATTTGATTTTATAATCGTTGTTCAGACAAGATAAATATTAATAATAATGAATATATCATAAAATAAAAAAATGTACACGTTCATAAAATAAATAAAAATACTTATAAAAGCAATAATTATTTCCTCAATGACTGCAATGATCACGATCCATGAACGATGCTTGTGATAATCTGAAAACAATATAATATTATCATAATTATTGTTGTTGTTTTATATCTGCGAAAACTCCTTCTAGTTAAACATATTATAATTATATCAATGAATTCGCCTACATGGTACCTAGTATAATAATATGATATTCATCGAATACTATGTGCTTCGTTGATATTTCATGTAATAATATATAATTATACATCCAAACAGAGCTTCCAAGGAGTGTGCATATTGCCTTCAATATAATAATATTCTAACTGAAAGGTCAAAAATAATACTAATAATGGTAATAATAATATAGTAAATGAGTTTGTGAGTTGATGAAAGTCAACTTTCCTGCTGGAGGATCGGACACGATGTGGCTGCAGTCGAGCACATCTCGCGATTTAAAAACCGACCGGAGAAAGGCGAAAAAGAAAAGTCCATTATGCGCTGGCACGTAGCCAAGATTTTCTTGAGGGGGTGCTTTCGTGCGTTTTAAAACCCCAAACACACACGTGCGTAAACACGCACACGTCCACGCACCAAACTCTTTGACCTCGCGTTTCTTTGGTAAACTCCAATGAGTGTATACACAGGATGGTTAGAGTGATGTTTGTTTGTAGTGGAGGGGTTGTAAAAAAGGGGATCGAGATTGAAACTAACACGTGCGAAACAAAGCTACAGAAGTTGATTTTTCATCAGACCTAATCGATGCGTAGGTCGTGTCCTCTCCCCCTCATTTCAATTTTTAATATTTCTTTTTTGCCTACATTTAACATGAAAAACATATTATAATGCATTTGCATTCCACATTTTTAATTCCTAATTCAATTGTTATTCTGTAGGTAAGGTTAAATCAAAATGTATTCGTAGGTTGTATGTCTTCAAACTCCAAACCACTCCCTGAAACATAAATGTTCTTTAAAAGTTTCCAACTTCAATATTATTTTACTATGAATTTGAAAAACCAGTCCTGAAACTGTATTGTATTCCAATCGAATTCAAAATAACGCATTTCTTCAGATATCAACTCAAGTTATGTAACATAATTAACAAGTTATTATTCCCAGCTATTAATAAGAACATTGGCGTAAATACTGCCATACTGGGTGGTGCACTTGAACCACTTAATATTATGTAACTGGTGCGGAGATATGAATTTCCACCTACTAAACTCTAGTCCTATTAAGACATAAAACTGTTTCATTGTTTTGTTGAACCATTTGGAAAAATATATAACGCAACTGAACAGGCGAAGACGTTATTTAATAATATCTTATCATACTCGTAAATTTAACTGAAGAGTCGTTATCATAGACTAGGGATGGAAAATCTGTGGTACGTGTACCCAACATGAAATGCAAAAAATAAAGTTGACAGAGTTACTAACTAGTAATGTTATTTTTATTATTAGATCTCCCAATTACATGTATTTAAATTAAAAGTGTTTTTCTATATTTCTATTTTTTGTTTTAATTTTAGGTTTTGCTTAAAATTGATCTATTTTATAAACACACAATATAATTATATATAATATGTATATAGATATTCAATTAAAAATTTGTTCTTGCTGATTTCAACAAAAATATTTAGATACTGTTCTCAATCATATTTTATCGAACAATTTCGTTATGATTATGCTTAGATGTATACTCACCTATGACTTTATGGATATTCGTCAGTTTCCTGATTTGGTCATCATCTTCAACATCTGATTGCTGTCACTTGTAGACAATTTTGGAGGTTACTTAAAAGTTTAAATAGTACTAATAGTTAGTGTTAGGACTTATCTAGATAAATTTATCTAGATAATTATTATTTTATCTTTTATCTTATCTAGATAAATAAATATAAGTTATCTATGTATTTATTTTAGATAAATATTTAACTTATCTAGATAAATTTAAAAGATACATTTTTTGGTGAAAACTAGATAGATCTATACCAAAATGTTTCATTTTTATTCTTATTATCTCAGGCACTATTTGTACGTAAAATAACATCCAGTGCTCTACAAAATTTAATATAAGTATGACGTTTTTCTGAAAATACTATAAATTATTCCTATTTAGTACTTATTACTTATTAATTATTACTAAGCACACTACATGCGTTCGACCAACATTTAAAAATATAATGTAATAATAAATAAATGTGTGTGTGTACTGTGTAGTGTGTAAAATACGTAGAATTTTATTAGATAAGATAGCGGTGGTCGGCGGACCCGTTTGAACGCCGCGCGCCACTCGCCATGACGTGCCGTTTAACCAAAATGTATCTTTTAAGATTTTTAATATTAAAAAAACTAAACATCGTAGTGCAATTCTAATACTTGCATCATCTTAAACACATAAAACCACATAATTAAACATAAATAAAATTTCAAAATAAAATATTTAGGTTGATAAATCGTTGTGTGAAGCGAGAAACTTTTACACGTATTACGTAAATATATATATATATTCCCTAAAGTCCCTTGGACCTTATTGGTTCCTTATATTATTATATATGTTGAAGTTAATGTTTGGTGAATGGTGATACACAACATGATATATTAAGTTAAGTCGAGAATAAACATATTATATAGGCATGTACTTACATGACGGTAAGTAATTATGTTTTTTTAAATTTTAATTTCTATAATTATCTGTTATTTATCTGAATAAAATATTTTTATCTTTTATCTTTTTGGTAGATGAATTTAATTTGTTTATCTTTTATCTGTATCTTAGATAAAATTTAGTGTTGTTATCTTTATCTTTATCCAGATGATTTTTTTGTTATCTGTTCCTAACACTGCTAATAGTAGGTAGTGACTTGAAATAGCAAAAAGAAAAATAGTTTTTTACTGATGTAATTCCAAACTGATGGAATACATTCCCTTGGATATTCAGATGAAATTAATTGGTTTTTTTTTTTTGGGGGGGGGGGGGGCTAAACTAAATAACTATAATAATTGTTTATTATTCGACGTCGATACCGACTTGCCTGGAAGCATCTATGGTTTCGAGTTTGATTGCTATTTATTTTCAGCCAGCGACGATAGAAACATTCGTTCGCAGAGTTAAGGTTGTTTTCGCAAAATATTTCATAATTTAAGGGGATTTATAATAAATTAATAAAAAAAAATAAGTGTGATTATTGGTGGGAACAACCACCGTAGGATTATTCGTACTGTTACGAGTATGTCTTCGAGTGTGGATTACACTTTTCTGAGTATTCAGGTAAAAATTCAACCATAATGATTAAGTTGTTTTTTTTTTAAATTTAATTTTAACGAACTCATTGCCGTTTAACTGTGAAAACAATCTTCGTCGTTGTCGTGGCCGTCACGCACACTCGTGCATCCCTCTCGCTGTAGTGTTATACTATACATATATTATAATACTGTAAGGCTCTGTGTAGAGGTTTTTTTTTGTTTGTTCATTTTTTTTCAGTTTAATTTATTTTGGCCTCAGGGTCCTATTATAATTGTATAACGATAGTATATACATACATACCATATATTAAGTGCACACATACAAACTTGAATGTTTTGAACGTTGCCGGGTATTACATAAGTATGGAACACGGACCGCATAATATTGCAATTTGCAACGGTGTACTTATACGTGAAGTCTGTGCTGAACCATCGTTAAATATTATTTGTTACTTTTTTTTTTATAAATATATTATTTAATAGTGTACCATATAAATATTTACACCTAAATCCATAGTCGGTACAAATGAACAACCGGATGTATTTCAAACGGAAATACGTTTAAAATCATACGATATACCAAGCATCACAACGATCGTGAATCACCTCCACAAAAATAAAATGTTTGTTTTCAGATGATGTATTTTCTACTCTGTAAACTTTGAATTGTATTCTCATACGTCCACGAGGTACAACGTACAGTGCAGTATACATTATATTAACTACATTAAAGTATTTATGTGTGCCAACTGTGTATTTCATAATTTCTATAAGCCCCGATAGAAATACGATTTACCATGGAGGCTCGTCTTTTAATTAAACAATTGTAATTCGCCCCAAGTATTGTTTGCTAGAGAATTATTAACAGAGCAAATATGTACATACTAAATGTAGCTAGCTATAGTTTTCAGGGGAAAAATATGAGTTGTTGATAACGATAACAATACATTTATGTGAAAAAAGCATTTCAAACTGATCAATGCTTTCGAACGTAATAGTATTACGATGATCTGTGATTTATTTCTATTTTTTATTAGAATATTAAGTTTTAAAAATACAATAAACTTATGAAATAAACAACTTTTTTATGATGATCGTTTTTAATTACGTATTCATTACGGCAGGAAAAAAGTTTGTGAAATATAGCTAACTTTGATTTAGATTAATTATTGAGTAATAATATTTTATTAGACATTCATCCTAATAAGTAAAATTTCCGATGTTCATTCCGTTCTAAATAAGTTGTCATAATTATTATTATGGACAGTGTTCACAGATTTAGTACTCGTAAATTATGACCTCATAAGGTAGGTAGTTTCTATCTTTTTCTATAATCTATAATATTATGGGGTACAGGCGTACACGAATAAAAATTGTATTAAACACAACAATATATTTTATGAAGTATATTTTCTTCTTGATGGACTGATCTAAGGATTTTAGTATACAAATTATTTAGAATATGAGCGTCAATGAGATCTGGAGATTTGGTAACATCTCAAAATAATTATAAAATGTTGATCAACCAAAATGTAGTGCGAAAGTATAATAAAGACTTTACATATTTTGTAGAACTTATATGAAATCATACAAAATAGTCAATATCTTTATTTTGTAGTTCGATAATGCATTATATGCTATGAATGTGCTATTTTCCGAATTTCGGACACCAACGGTTTGAATACCATGTTTTGAATAAGAGAATTACTGCGTTCTTAGGTCCTTTACATGCTAATGTGTAATACTAAAAATAAAAGGTATTATTATTTCTGTAGGAAATACAAGATTACGTTTTGGGGGAATATTTTTGTTAGCTTTGTTCTATAAAACCAAGGAGCTGAGTATTAAACTTTTTAAAAATATTTTAATGATCTGAATGAAAAATAAAAAAACTTAAAAGTCCTGGTTGTCACATATACTGTAGCATAACTCGCCGTTGAACTGATAGGTGAATATAAGTCGATATCAGGTTCACTGAACTGTCGTTCATATTACGAAGCACGGACACATATTAATTTATTAAAAACATAATATACGAGTAATAACATGAAAATATACTTACAAATCAACCAGTGTAATATTCTACTCACATGTTTTCGGAACGAGTCAATTTACAAATTTCTCGTCCATCACACTTATGATCTACCAATAATTGTTACATATCGGCTATCAATTCAACAAGGTGGAAATGAATTGAAGTTTCCAAGGGGAGCTAAACCGTTTCATACCAAACAGGTCCGTGATTCGTGAAGGCTTACTCTCCCACAGAAACCTTTAGAAACTTTTTAATCGATAACCTTCCATCTCAATTATGAAAAAGTGTTAATATACCAAGTTATTATTTAATACTTAAAGTCTCACAAACTATTACAGCAGTACGAACTTATACTCTAGACAAATCTAAAGCTGTAATTGACACTTTTTAGTTTTTTCATAGCTGCAAAATAATTACGAAATCACCCCTTGGTGTATCTTATACAGAGGTTGGAAATAATTCAACATAAGATGGTAATTTAAAATAATCATCTGAACTGCAAAAATATTTAAAAATATAAAAAAGTAGATAAAAAGTTTACATGATCAGAATTTTCAATACGTACCTAATAACTTTTTGTGTTCATGTTTTATATTTCAATATTATTGTTGTCGTTATCTACTAGTTCGTTTATGTTTATAATATTAAATGGCATATGAAATAATTTATTTTTTTTACAATAATATTCTAAAATACGTAATAAATTGTTGTTTACGTCGTGCATGTACAAGTGGATAAAAATTCGACGTCTCAAATTGTTATAACTTAATATTAATTAAAATAAATGTATACTTAATAATTATAAGACTCATATTTAAATGTATTTATTTAAATTATTACTGTCATTTATCCCAATTACAGCATGTATTTTTAAGATTAAACATTCGGAAAAATAAAAAAATAAAAATATGCATATGTAGGTAATAATAGAAAGACACTTTCTTAGGTAATATAAAAATAAGTAAACAAAAATATATACGTATACCTACATATATGTCTTATTCAGTGTACATATGTTTAGTAATAATAAAGTTATAAGAGTAGCAATAATAATAATAATATTTATAACAAATACAAAATAAATTAAAATAAAATAAAATAAAATGTCATATAATTTATTCAATATTTTTGTTCATGGAACAATATTAGAAAAAATAGTTTAAATAATTCACAATAATTATTTGCCTTATAATATTTATACAAAGTGTACAAAATAGTTATCGTCCATATAATCATTAAATGGTACATGGTCATATTATGTATTTTCGTTAAAATTCGTTATCTGGGAATCAAGTTCATGAAAAGATTGATTTCTTTTTCTTTTTAAGTGGATGCCACATACATACTTCCAAAACCTGAAAGTGGGTAAGTGATTATTTTAACAAAATCAATTTTGGTTAGCTTCCATCTATTCATTGAAAATGCTAAAAAATAATTAATTTTTGAGTTTTGCATATTGTGTATAACATGTTTAAAAAACGTTTGGCTGTGAGTAGATTTTAACAGTTTTTAGAAATTGTTTGACGTAAGGTAATTTCATAAAAATAATAATCGTACCGAAAGAGCTTCACATCTCATAACCTAGGAATTGGTTTTGACACGTCTCGTGTGACATGAAAACTATTGACGACTTCTCAAACTTTCATTGGCAACAACTCATAACCGTAACTATAGGTACTCGCATTTATACCACAAATGTTTGCTACCTATACAACTATAAAACAGCCTCAATTAAATAATCTCCTCGGGAAAAAAAATCCCACTTCACCGCAAAGCTTACTCAAAATATATCCAGAACAGAAAACCATCACTGCTGTAGACTGTCACAATACTTTTAGCGTATTATAAAAGTATAGGTCCTGTATACCGTCGTAAGTTCTTTAACTGTCCACCCATATAGTTTTATAATTTGGTACGTCAATCGCGGTACATGGTGGTTACCGTATGATTATTTAATGATATCAAGGTCTTACAGGTGTGTCGCCCATCGGTTGGAAAACTACGCGATCGGGGAGTTTGTCGTTCGGAGGCATAAAATACAAGCGTCGTTTCGAAAACGGTTCCCACCGACTCGGAAAGGTCTCTTTGAACCGATGCGACGAACACGGCCGCGTCCGTGTATTTTAATATTATTATAAATTAGTGGGTCGGTGTACCGGTTGTTTGCGGACGGACCGACCTAACCCGACCAGATACCGTAGTGGTACATAATGGCGCCACCGTGTCCGTTCGTCGGTACACGTAGTGCGGTAGGTACTTACATATCGTACATGTATATATAGGTACACGGCCACAGCGCGTAACATAAACGCGACCGTAGTAGTGGTTGTCAGCTCCAATTTATTCTAATGGTGTTTTAGTGTAATGTATAATTAATAGCGACGTCCTACCGACGACGATGACAACGACTGGTTTCTTCTCAAATAAAAAAACGCACACAGCCGTACGAATTATTGTTATTATTATTATTATTATTATTATTATTATTATTATTATTATTATTATTATTATTATTATTATTATTATTATTATTATTGTAGTGCAGGTATGGCGTATATTGTCATCGATAGTCAACCGTTGTACAACGTTATGGTAATTATTATTAAATCGCCGTTGTTCGTTTGAACGGAACAATATTCTTACGCAACAGCAAGATATTATTATCATTACATACAGGTGTTTGGTGAGGGGGAGAAGTGAGGAGGACGAGGAACCTTTTTTGCGTGCACAGTAAAAACAAACCGACTACAGCTCGGAATTGTTCAATTCGTGTCTGACGTCGGACCGACCCTTCGAGTGCAGCACGTGGTCGGCCGACTGAAATGCCCATTGTTGTCGAGAATATGTATAATGTAATATTATTTACCTATCTACCTACCTACCTGTGTAGGAAAACGTTTGCGTTGCTTGCAATATGAATTATGCGTGTGCGTGAGTTCTCGGACACGGTGGCGCGGCGGCGTCCGCTACTCGTAAATAATAAGAACAATAATAACAACGACATTGGCAATAATAATAATAATAATAATAATAATAATAATAATAATTATGGAAAAAATATATATAATAAAACACCTCGGTGACAAATGCCTTCTGGCGACGGTTGTTCAAACCGAAATCGATATTTCCCCGCGTTTCGAGTTCCAACGCGGTCTCGTATAATACCTATGCAGATTATTATTATTATTCAGCTCGTTTTTCTACACCGTTTGAAGTATCATAATCAAAAAAGTGAACGAGTTCAAAGTTCGTCTAACGAGAGGGAACTGGCGAGGAGGAAAAAAAACGAAGAGGCAAAGAAAAACTAAAATAAAAGTTGTTGTAAATCGAAAATCATAAATTTCATCTGCAAAGTTTTACTTCCATATCCTCCGGGCATTTCCGAACGAAGAGGGTAAGTGCCTGCGACACGATATTCGTACTTCGAGAATACGCCGAATCGATTTGGCCGACACTTTAGACGCACATATGCGAGCTATAATATTCTGAGGAATATTTTAGTCCGAGCAAAATGTGTAGGTGTACACTTCCAAAACGTATTCAATCAAACTTACAAAATAGGAAATCGTATTAAGTTATTCGCAAAAAAATAATCATGTTTAAGTTGTATGCGCTTCACCGTAAATATTAATAACATTACAGAGCGTCGAACATGCCTGAATTATTAATACGTCACACTGAAGCAGAGCTTTTCGTACTAATGACTCGTTTTCAATAACATATAGCATGCGCGATGTAAACTCGAATGTGTGTTTGTTTTCAAAAAGGTCGTTATACCTGCAATACTTCGTGACAAATTATTTATATTCAGAATGTTGTTCGATTTCAAACTAAATTTTAATTCAACATCATTATATGAATAAGTATGCGACGAACGTACCTGTTGGAAATTATTTTTAAAAAATACAAGGTTATTGCATTATTGAACTATACACATAACTCATCTTTCAATATTAAAATATTTTATTAATACAAATAAAATGCACAGCGAATACACATATTACATTTATCACACATATTATCAAACAGAAAATTTTAATACATCTCATCATTAGCTTCTTTTGATCGCCGTCGCGATATTCTTTAGTTTATATTTGATATAACTGTTATTTTTTTTTTTTTTTATAATTTATTTAAGGCTTCAAATACATCGTTTTTTAGCCTACAATGGTTTACAAAATTAGGTTACATTTTTTTTATTGATATGCTTGATTGCGCTAGTGCGAAGTATAGTTGACCCATTGTTTTAAATGTTTGATGTAAGATCGGCTATCTTGATGAAGTCCAATATCCTTTTTTCTTCTCCGTAGTTGAACGCTTCTTTGAATGAGATTGTGTTTAAGTTTGATTTCGTTCGGACTTTCTGGTAGTTGGGTGGCATTCTAAGAATATATTATGTTTGACGGTGAGTTCGCTGAGGTACGTTTCACACTTGGGTTCAGGCTGAAAACTATTATTGTTATTAGTAGGACACCTATTGGCTATTATTTCTTTCTTGTGTAAGTAATATTAGTTATGGCAAGATATTAATTACCAATTTGCATTTCACATGGATCTACTTATCTGCTGTGAAAGTATCCGAGTGAATAATTAAGTAACACATCCAAGTACTTACTTGATTTCTTATTTATTTGTCACATTGGGAATTGCCCATCAATTTGCACCAAATTTACCTGTGTCAACATTTTCCCTAACGACTTGGTTCAATTCGTATATTTTAAGGACACCGCGTACCTACCTAGTCACACTTTTAAATATTCTTATTGATTAGTTGTTTTCATAAATCTATATAGCTTTTAAAGTTTTGTACATTATTGAGTAGACAGACTGAAAACAAGTTTTATATCAGTTTTATTATGTTTTATGATGTAAGTACCAGGTACTCTGTTATCGGATATCGTTATTTGTCAAATCATCGAATAAGAACGATCGTAGTATAATTTTATCAGACATTCGTTTAGTTACACTACGTCACTACATAGGTACGTAATATTCTCGTCAGTATTTCGTTTATTTTAACAGTTTAATTAATAATAATGGAATGTACGACAAGCAAAATAGGAGAAAAAATAGTTGTATACAATGGTCTGGTGTATATTGGAGTATACTTCTTCTGATATGTTGAAATGTGGTAAAAAATATGCACAGCAAAACAATAAGACAAAATATAACTGCAGCATAGCGTGTAAGAGTGTAGCTGTCGAAGACATAATATACAAATATATCAGTTTATTTATTTATTTGTTTTTTTTTTTTTATTTGAAATAAGCCTCTACAACTATGGCCACTGGCAACAAAGAGTTTAAATTGTTTACATGTTACATATTAAATATTATTTATTAGTTTGGATTTAAAAATAAATGTTATAACGTGTCCTATATGTTGTCCGGGTGGAGGCTTCCGATAAAATGCTAGAGATGCCCGCTTCTTATATCAGTTTATTATAATTTATAAGAAATGTGCTTATGGTTTTTAAAAAAATTGTATTGGTACTTATTATTCATTGTTGTTTGAAAAAATAAGTACTTCTAATATTATTTTTAATAACTCGTATTAACAATTATTATGATTTAAAAATTGTAATAAAATTAAAATTTAATGTTCTTACTTTTTTTTAAATTTTTGTCGTGTCTTTAGAACATATGAATTGAACCAATTCGTGAGTGCAAAATGTATACACAGGAAAATTTAAGCAAATGGACTGTCGGAAAAAACATACCTTTTTTATTTTTAGTGTCTGTACCCAAAACGAACTCATTTTTTTTTTGTCGCAAATGGACGATGACCGTTACAATACTAATAGGCATAAACTGTAGACTGTGGGTTATCATCATTCATCAATGATCAATTATGTTCAAAAACAATTCATTTTCAGTGGGTCTTCTTAAGCATATAAAACCATTAAATTAGTAGAAAAAATATTTCTCTTTATTACTCATCATCCATAATATGAAAATAACTTTATAAGTACTTATTTAATTTTCAGAATGAATAAAATAATCAATTTTTTTTTTTATTTACAGATAGCGATATTTTAATACAAAATATTATGTGGATCCATTTGTTATGCAATTAACAATAAACGACAATAACAGAAATGTTGAATAAAATACAAAACTATGAAGTTCCTAATTAAAAAAATTAAAAATTAAAAAAATAAATAAATATGATTAAATAAGAAAGTGGTTATCGTTGACAATAGACATTGAATTTCGCATCGACTCGCTTTTAATGTAAATGCTTTTGAATTGGGAAAATTAAAGGCCATAAGCATACAGGTAAAACATTGTGAGATTTTAAACTTTATAAGCGATTATTGAAAAGGAAATTCTATACTATAGACTCTATAGCATTAGATAACATACCTCTTAGAAAATTATAGCTTAATTTCCATCTAAGGTGGTTAGCTAAAGAGCGTAAGCCAAGAATATTTATGACAAATAGTATGGACTATAGGTACATTAATATCACAGAATAATAATATTGTTCTCTGGTAATATGTTAATTTATTAAGACATGAAATGATGTCATACACTGTGCATGCTATGCATTCAATAAAAACAATATTACGCATAGAATATCCTAGACTTTTATCCCTAGCCGTTAAATTAATAAATATTATTATATTCTATATAATATTGTTGTGACATATTTTTTAATTCACCGATTGAAATATGATTTCCACTGAAGCGTATTCGATATATAGCCAGCATATTGTACGAAAATATTTTTAAAAACTGATTTTGAAATGTATTTATTTTGCCAGAAATGGCTTTTTAAAAACTATAAAATTAAATTTATGATTATTATTGGTTATTGATTGTTATTATTCGTTCAATCGTTTGATTACAATACATATTGTTACATTTAGAGATTATTACTTAAGACTTTTTTGAGTCGAAATTTACATAAAAATGTATCAGTTTATACCTACCTAGCTTTTGAAAATATCGTGCAATTGAATTTAGTTGGTTTTTGGTATCCACCTTAAAAGTAATATCCTACTTTTCAGCTATTATACATAATATACAGAACAGATCTCGTGTCTTCGATTTGCCAGTTCTTTTTTTTCGAGAGTCTGAAAAATAATTATTATCGATTGGGGAGGGTGGGGGGGGGGGTTGAACAATAGTATCTTTTATAATACTATTTACACATAGGTTATAGCTCAAAAATCGTCCAACAGTCTAAACATAGACACCTCACCGAAATGTAATATGTTCTTTTACGGCTTTACCATGATATTATATACATACATATAATTATTTAAAGTCTGGTGACAATCGAACAGTAACTTCAGCAGCCGTTCTGGACAGTCAAACACGTTTCACGTTTGACATGGGTCGTGACAAGCATAAAGTTTTCCAGTTTGTCGTTTGTCTGCTGGACGGTACACAATCGTTAAAATGTGTTCCTTTTAGTAGTAATTGATTAATATAAAAGAAAAAGTAGAACTGTGAGGAATATTTTTTTTATTCCTATATACTTGCTTGTTGTCCAACTTTCTCAAGTTGTTATATTTATATTTTAAGTTGTTGTTCAAATGTATGACAGTGTTTAAATAACATTATTATATTTATATTATTTGTATTTATAGTTAAACACTATTTAATGTTTATAGTCAGGAATATCAACAAAAATGCACTATTCGATTACAATTTATGTATTACTATTTACTATAATATAGGGATAGTTAATATAGATTGCACTTTGAATTTATGAAAATAAAAATAAATCTTTTTCTGTGCGACATACTCAGCAAAACTAGTTTGAACTAATACCTATTAAAATATAAAATAATAAATTAATGAACTTTGAGAAAAAAAATTCTACTTGAAATTCATAGGTATATATAAAAATTCGATACGATTAAGTTATGTCAATAAGGTCAGTGATTATATTGATTGTGTGCATTTTTTTTTATAATGTTCTTGTATACGGATGATATTTAACATCATATATAATTTATTTTTTATGTTACCACACACACTAAAAACAATTATAAATTAATTTATACGACACTTTAATACATCATAAGTCATAACTTATTTTCTACGCGTATATTTAATTGTTTTCTAGTGACTTTCAGCTTTTTATTCAAAGTTTAATTCAGTATGACAAAAATTACAGAATCGAGTTTATTAAAAGTGTCTGGAATTAATTTTCCAAGACGTTACGAAAAATAGAATGAAAACGTTCACATTGTCAGCGCTTAGCAGTAAATAATTTTATATTAATTCTGAAGAAACAAACAATTAATAAATTATTATTATTATTATGCACATAAGTAGGTATGTATTATGTTATATATTGAAATCATGGACAATGCGTGTTGAAACTTTTATGTTGGTCTATTCAACTGGTTATTAATATTTTAAAACCAAAAAGAGCTTTTATTATTACACTCTACAATTGTCAACAATTCGGTTTTTTTTTTTAATTATTCTTTTACCCGGTTATTATCACTATTGCGGTATAATATTATTGTATGTAGTTTTTATTTGTTATCACTTATCAAACTTTTAACCGATTCTGTAAAAGACGAGGCTCAGTATAATATGTTGTCAGCACATTCCTTGTTGTGCAAAGAAAATTCTTGCGAATATCGTTTCACTGGATATAATTTATTGAGTAGTGCGACAACCACAGTCGACGAGTATGTTTCCCACACCGTGGACGTAGTGTGTTCCATTTTGACACATATTTTTATCGGCGTGGAGCATAGTAATAGGCAGCGCTGGTTACAGTCTCGGGTGCAAAACTGCTATCGGAAATTGTTTGTTCCAAATTGAATATTTTTATGTCGCTGGTGCGAACAGTGGGTCGCTTTGGTGTGTGTGTGTGTGTGTGTGTGTGTATAAAGTTATTATAGGTATATTATTATTCCAGTGCCTGCTTGACGAATTGCCTCTATGATTACCGGGCAAGGTTTTACGATGCCGCCGACTGTTAGGATTTATGGTTCCACCACCGTCGGATATAGGCAAATGTTTTGGCGACAGCGTTTTAAAATATATTCCACCGAGTCACACGTAATAATATTATTTGCGGACAATTTATAATAATATAATAAATTGTCCGTGAATAATATTTTGAAAATCCGAATATATTTATCATAAAATATAATATAATATACTTACCACGTATTAAATTTAAGCGCCTATATATAACAAGCACTTGCCATTTTGAATTTGGGTAAATTTAATATGGATTTACAATAGGTCCATGAGCCCAAATAGTCCGTCTACTTATATAATATTATTGACAAACTTGAATAATGAATATATTGATAATAATATGTTGTATTGAAATCCAAATGACTATATTATTATATTGTAATTAATAAAACGGTTTTAATAATGCGTATTATACTGCTATATATGTAATATGTATATATATGTATAATATGTATATAATATATACAATGGCCTGCTGCAGCTAATGGATATGCATACATTTTTATTAGAAAACTTTCGTTTGAATTCAGTGAGAACAAAATGTTTAGCAAATATACATTATTATCGGATCGGAATGCCACAATAAATTATAAGTATTTTACAGTCTTACATATTTAAAAAAAAAATACATGTCTGGTGCTAATACTCAGAGTAAAATGTGAATTTATCAATGGTAATAGTATATGCTGCCTTAAATATTACCATTCAACAATACTATTGAAGGTGTCTTATTTACAATGTATTAACCGATAGCAGATTGGATACCTAGTTACATAAAATAGGTGATATTATTATTTAAATAAAAATAAAATGACACGCATTGCCTTTCTGGTTGCTGTTCTGGTTGCAATGATCAACTGAACAATATATTGTACTGGTCGGCTATGCTCAATATTTCAATAAAAGCAACAATACAATATTTATTACATTATCCCAATTTAAACAATTTCATTTCTGTTTTGCTGAGACTTTCATTTCATAAACATGAATTCTATCTATACGCCATTATAATTTCGTTTAAGTTTCTTGATAATATATTAGTTTATATAGTTAGGTACCCACAGAGAGGTTCATTAATGAAAGTCTAATCTTAACGTAGAATGTTAAAAACTGGACCATTATAATAGTAAGGTACCTAACATTAAGTCTCTATTTTCTTTTTAATCTTTACATGCATTACTAACTAAATAAATAATTACATGATCATATTAAACTTGGTTGTTTATATATATATATTGCCCATAAGACACTGAGTCTATTTCATTTTCAACACTTTTTGTTTGTTTAATATACATGTTTTTTTTTTAATTTCACAGTAAATATAATTTGTTTTCTTTTGATTGATGAAGAAACATATTTTCATAAATAACTTTGAATATCACATTAATATGATGGAAACCCATTTTTAAGACTGCCTTAGCTAGTCATAAATTAAGTTTAAATAATATCAGAAAAATATACCTATATTTATAAAATTGAATGTTAAAAATTATTTAGAAGTGTTTTAAATTCCGAGCAAATCATTAATTATTTAACTATAACGCTATAGTGAGCAACAAAAAAGACTTAAATTGTATATAATTTTTCTATCTACAGCTATCATATTTTTACTAATATTCAAATTTAATTTAATTATTTTTTTCAACTCTATTTTTACTAATTTTTCAAACAAAATATTTAACTGGTCGGAAATACAAAAAAAATGAAAAACGCTCTCCTTCAAAAGTTGAAACTTACTTGTTGAAACAATAATTTTGAATACTAGTCGATGATATTGCTCCGTCACTGTGTAATGTGTATGTCTCGTCACATAATATTATGAATTTATGGTGTAATATCGTATAATTTCATTGCCATGTGCGTACTAAGGGACTTAAACGAAAAAGATCGGACCTATAAACCGGCGGCGGGTTTGGCCATTCACGGTTATCGTTCAACCCGAAGCACCGGACTTACAAACTATGTATTATTATACTACCCTGCACCCACATTATCGGGCTGAATACCTATACCTATTTGTTATGGTGATTGGATGTGAACGGGAAGTCAAAAAACTGAAAACGGAATCGCTTACGGGACGTACACTTTTACCCCGACATCCCAGATACCTATCGAAAACGACTGCGCTCGCCAGCACCGTGGCGGAGAAGAGGGTGGAAAAAATTTGAACAACTATCGGACTTACACAGTGGGCGTGGCCATGAAATTGAAATATTTATACCTTGCAGTAGTAGTACTGTATACACAACGATAGGATATTATGTTCTATTTATTGTAGTAGGTGTTGCAGCTATTATATTATTATTTTACGCGGGCGCGTGTCTGATATTTTATGTCTACTATACGTGACGTGAAAAAAACATGTCCGCGAGGGAGCTGTATTATTATAACGACGACGGCGGATGCAGAAACAGGTGCGAAAAGAACATTGGGAGGAATAACGACGATTGGGTCGAACACATAATATCGGGACGGTGATCAAAGAAAACGGAAAAACGACGACGGCGACGGCGATGACAACGAGAGTAATAGTAATAATAATAACAGCAACAACAACGCCAAAAGTAATGTCTGATCGCGAATAACAGTCGGACTACGAAATCGCGAACAGACCCGTTTGTGTGTGTTATATTTTTTTGTTCGAGGCTCAAAAAATATAACAACCTTGAGAAGAAAAAATAAAACCACTTTTTTTTTATATCTGTGAATTTGTACTTTTATTCATTTTTCGACTTTTATAGGCACGCCGATTCCACGAAATCGTAACGTTTTCGACATTCACTGCAATGTTCATTACCGTGCACTGTTTTTTTTTCTTCAAAATATATGTATGATGGCATCATGCTCTGAACTCTGTAAAATGTAATACGAGCACTGTATCGAACGGTTTGAGTCCGATGCACATAAGACAAGATATAAAATGCATCAATTCGTATCCAATACAAAATATCCCGATGCACTGGTTAGTCAAATTAACAGTAAAATTGCAACATAGTTAATTTAATATTATTATTACACTTTGTAATTATGATTGAAAAAAATTACCAACTACAAATTATTTATGAAATCAATTGTGTTATGTAATCTTCCACCAGTAAATAGTGATTTCATTTTAGTAGAATTAAATAATAATTCAAAACGTTCAGCGTAGTTGGTGTAAGTAACTTGTTTAGTTTTAATAATAACTAGTAAGTAATAACTGTATCAATTGTATTTGATTTTATAAAATAATTTGATATTTACTTTAAAACTCGATAAAGCATAATATTTTTTTAAATAGTGTGTACAAAAATTATTTGTGATATTTTATGTAAATACATATTGAAACTAATATTATCAAATGTGCATTTTCATAAGTTGTGTATGGTCTACACTGATTTTACTATAGCTATTTGTACTTCTTTGGTTACATACAACTTTTTTTTATTAAATTTCTAAACAATCATACTAACCAATGCATATGTAGTAAATCCTAGAGATATCAATGAAAACGTTAACATTTACCTATAAATCAGGTTTTTATGATAATATATTTATGTATTTACTTGAATAAAATATTCAACAAAAACAGTTTTAATGATTTCAATTTGCAATTCAATTTTACTGTCCGGCCATCAATATTTTTCTACTCTCCTCGCCTATTCATCGAAATATATATACATATACGTTATAACCGTGGAGGTCATTAGTAAATCCATAAAAAGCAAATTCCATTGTTGCGAATATGTTACTAAAATATTGCGCACTCTTAAAGTTATACGCTTGGGCAGAAATCCGTTTTTTCTTAACTCAATATTTTTATGAGTCAATTGTTCGCGTTCTATTGTCAATATTGATCACCAACGATTTTAATACGACCCATAATTGTTATTCCTGTGAATTATTTTTCATTATGAAACTATTATCTGCTCATTGCAATCTTACCATAAATATTATTTGACATCACTACCATCAGCCAATATGCGCTACGATATTGCGTAAGAGTGTTGTTGTAATTGGTTTATAATAATTATAACATTGGGGCTTGAATTTCCTTTTCATCAACTTATATAAGTAAAGACTAATGACTGTAATGAATAATCACTGAAAAGTATGCTTTTCATTAATTATGAAAAACGTTGCGACTTGTCTAATGTCTATGTTATGTTTGTATTAAGATTGCAGTCGAGTAGAAATAAGCGTTTAAGTAAATAATGAAAAAAAAAAAAAATATACGCAAATTAATTCTAGTTTTGTCGAAATACCTCAGAGCTCTTTGATCAATATGCAAGTGCTCAGGTACATTTTATCGGAGTAAAATGTTAATATTTAATACTGCAGCGTGTTTTACAATATGATACGAGTGCGTGCCGGTATGACACTATCTGTGTACAACTATCTATTAATAATGCACTGTACAAGTGGACGGTCAACGATTTTAACAGTGACATTGAACGACAGACCGTTACGGGAAGACTCCCGGTTTAGCGACACCCGCCGCCCGCCAGTTTAATGATTCGACTAACCAAGACCAAGTATACCTACGCAGTATGGTGGGTGGTGCGAACCTTTTATTTGTCCCGAGGCTATTATAATATATTTTTTATACCATGACCGCCCACGCCCATCTCATTTCGGATATAACTGAGTGCTGAGAAAAATAATAATTGGTATATTATGTATTAGGTACTGATAATACTACTGTCGTACTATGTATAAAAATCGATCGTCGCTGTTGTCCAAATTGCTGTCAGAGAACTGTGTGCTCTTCGACTAACCTCTTAAGTGGCTGGTAAAACGACGGTGGCTATTTTACTATCAAACCAGTAAACGTGCATTATTACCTTCCCACTCGCCATATCTGGAAGAGGACTTCCATTTTTTTTCTACTACCAACTATTGACTATTGAAGCAGTATACATTCTATTACTTGCCATCGTCGATTTTCGTTTTCGGTCTTTAATATTATTGAACGTCGTCATTAATGTCACGTCATTCAAGTTCTGCCTTTTTCATTATGTGTTTCCGAAAAACAACATATTATGAACCTTTTCTCAGTTTATATTTCGACATAAGGTGAACAATTGAAATTTATAGCCAATGCAAAAATATGTGTCTTGACATGTTGTGAAATGAAGTATAGGTACAGCAGCTATTGCACACTTTTTGTATAAGTAATCTATGGTGTCCGAAAAATCAAATTAAACTCAAAATTCATATATAGATATCCAAACGTTTCGATCTCCCGATCTTAAACATTTTTCCAAATTAATTTATTGAGACGACTTTAGTACTTTATTTACTAGGTAGATAAATCATTATTTGGTGGTATATTTTGAAATAACTTATTAATTTGAACAAAAAAATTTTTTAAAGCAATATTTAGATTTTAATAAGTACGAATCTATTTAAAAATGCTCATAAAATATTTGAAAAAAGATCAAACCTTTAACATTTAAAATGTTTTTACGGCTATATTTATAAACGTTACCTAACAAAAATAATGAGATTTAAAAAAATTATAAACATTAACTATATGACATAAATACATTGTTTTACAAACAAAATTTTTCCAAAACCCTAATTTACAAATTGGTTATTTTGAAATTATCAAAAACGAATTATATGAAATTTAAATTATTTTATTTTTAGTATAAAAACGTGCAATATTTTATAGGTAATACTGGTAGAGCGAGTTTCTATAAGTGATATAAACAAAAAAATAATAAAACATTATTACCTAGGTTAGAGCAAAAGTTGTTTCATTTGCAAGGTATTCCTGTTACACCATGTACAATATAGTAAATTATAGGGAATTCGAATTTATTTATTCTCCCCCTCCGCAGTTAAAAGTATAAGAGACATAGAGACGCCGTTTCACTCGAAGTCTGTCATTATACGAATATATATATATATATATATATTATATATATGTATGTATGTAGCAAACGAAAAGTGGGAGGGGCTTGATAAGTTCTAGCACATAATATATATATACATGTAACGTTATTCAGACGGACGCGATATACATAATATATATACTCTCGCACACATGCGGAGTGTTTAGTAATGAGAGGGTTATTGTGCGATAAAAGTTTAGCACGAAATCTCGAGCAGAACGTTTCGTGCAGTCGGTTTGAAGTTTGGATTTTGAGTTTCGTGTGTGCTCGTATTATAGTCGTATGTAAATCGCGGGGTCTGAGACGCACCACGGGGACACTCTTCGAGTCGTGTACCCTTGTAGCTGCCAACCGTATTGATCGGAAGTCCCGGATCGTCGTCCGTTATAGTTTGTTATGCCACAGCGGAGAGCTCGACCGCAATCGCGTCGAATTCGGATACGTAATAATACAAAATATAGTCGTAATTCTAATGAGTTATAATAAGAACTGTTGTTGTTGTTGTTGTCGTTATTATTATTATTATTATTATTATTATTATTATTATTATTATCATTATTATACCATAGCTGCAGGTAAGCGCCCGTCTCTGTAGTCGAGACTTGCAGCAACTTTCCACTTTATGCTGTTATAATTAAATGCATTCGAATTCCGCGAAAATTATTATAATACATGTTATTTCACGCGAAATTCAATAACTCGGATGTCTTCAGCAGTTCAGCTTCAATAATTGTAATTTAGTCTACGTTAAGGTCAGGTTATTGGTAACATGTGCGCATGCGTTTGAATAATAATTTTGTTGAGGTCTTAGAATTGTTGAAATTGATAGTTATTCAACGTCATTGAACTTAATAATACAACGGTGCATTTTTATTTATATTTTTAATTTTACCTATTTTGTGATATTATTACCTCTCGCTGAATGTCATAATGATGTATGCGCAAAATAAAAAAAACCCTTTCGCGAACTTTAATTAAACCGGAGGAAAAATCCATTATACGTGACTCTTGTTACCATTGAAAAAGACGCTATATGCAAACGTTGTTTTAGATAAAAGTGCACATATAGTGTGTAGGAGCCGTAATAAAAAGTTTCTAACTGCAGTCGTAACGAATAATTATATTATTTTACGTGTTTCGTAGGTTTTTTAGACTTGCAACGGATTTCAGAAAAAAAGGTTTACGGCACGAGAATACACGCGTTATCGTGCAGACTCGTTATAAAACGTTCGTAGACCGACTGCAAAAAAATCTGTATCGTTCGTAAAACTTGAAACATTTTGACAATTTTCATGCGTGTATAATATTGTACACTTTGAATACACAATAAGAGCACTCCTTGTCTTTCTCGACATTTATTAATGTCGTACGTGAATAATATACAGCTCGATGGAAGACAATTTTCTCGCCATTTGGGATTACCCGGTAAATGACATTTTTTTTTTACATAACAAGTATAATATATTATAACATTTATAGTCATTTCGACTAAATCTCATATTATGCCGATGATCGAATGTGAACAACTACTACTTAGTACAATATTTTTATCGATCGAAAAATAAAATAACGTCGTAAAAATGTTAACCCCTATAGTAGCAATTTGCACAGTTATTTAGCCGTTAATGATTTATAACAAAGTTCACGTTTATCTTCAACACTCACTAGAAATCTTCATGAAATCTAATCTCTATTATTTTTTACTATTTGCGCATTGATGAAGGTACCTAAAATATTAGATAATCATATTTTTAAACGAGCTCCATGAATTTCAATACAATCTACCACAATATTTGTTATTTTTCTTGAGAAGTAATGCGTCATATTAAAGTGTACAGAACTTCAATCAATCGGTATCTAATACTCTGCAGGTTAACGATATAAAATCCCCACTCAATAAAAATCCAAATATTCTGTCTGTATCTGAGAAATATTTTGGCAGCGGTAGTTACACAATAACCATGATTTCAGACAAAAGTGGAAATAGAGCATCCTGAGAAAATTGGCTTTCAGTAGGTGAAACTTTTCTTAAACTTTAACTGGGTCCTCCCGCACCAAACGTTGAAAAAATTTTCTACATGTTTCTCGTTTAAGTTTGCTACCCATAATTTGTTTTCAGTTTTCTTTATGTAGAAAGTAAGTCCTGATCTAAAGAACCTACCACCATTTTCACATGCCTACCCCAATGTTTCCCTGAACACCGTTCAACAACCGTAGTATTTTTATTGTTAGTGAAAAAATTTACTTCATTTCACTTTTTAATTTTTGGATTCATTTAAAATAATCCACATAAAAATCACTAAAAATTGTCTTAATCGAAGAATATAAAAATGAAATAAAAAGTGGATCATTGAGAAAATAAACAAATTGCATTATTTGACAATTATAATAATACAAATATTTTAATTGTTACATTAACCTTAAATAGCGTTAAATGATTGAACTCAGAAAAATATGTTATCAAAATAATACAGCAATTCATATTAAACAAGTAATATTCTTTAAAAAACAAAAAACCAATTTAAAACTTTTTCGAGGCGGTACTCTACTGTTAGATAACTGTGATTAAGGTTTCTCGTGATTGTGTCTATTCCTAGGATTATTTATTATTGGAATTATCTGCTTTCCAAGAAATAGTAGGTATCTAATTTTTTTAGTGGTGACATGTCGTTTTCTTGCTGAATTACATAATATAATATGCATATATTCTACACAACTGTTAAACTAATATTCTAATATTTTAGTATCACAATGAATGTGTGCATAACATAAAAAAAAATAATTACATACTAAAAATGATATCTGATATATTGAAAAATAATACTTAACAAAATAGGTGTGTGAATAAAATAGCCTATGAGAGTTTTACATAATAAAATATCATTACTTGTGTAGTTGTGTCCAAGATATTTTACAACAGCACTTTTTTTTATACTTAAATTTAAAATGCCTACCAGTATTTGAAAAGTTACATCAGATTTTTTATACGATACAATTATTTGTTTCGTTCAAAAGTAACAAAAAGAAGATATTTAACGTTGTTAAAAATATCATATGGAAAAGGAAAATGATTTCAGATTTGTTTTTATAATATGTGACCTTTATTGAAAAAAAATGTAGTAACAATGTTTTTACAGCTTGATTGAATTGAAACCATCATCTCAGAATAGACATCCACAACATGCCTTTAGGATTTTACTATCTAAGAATTTACTAATACTACTTGTTCCCAAATTAAATCTCATATCATAATAACAGTAGGTAATTATTCATAATTCATAATATGAAACCTTGACTAATCTCAACTAATTATTAATTTTACAATAATAAATTAAAAATCCTAAATAAATCATTTGATACATTTCATATATGTTAGAAAATATAAATTACTATAATATAACAACAAAATTAACTTCATTTAAATTTCCATTAAAATTCATATCAGTTTTGATCGAAAAAAATTGTAATATTAAGTATCGTATGTGTTTAAGTTAAAATAAATAATTATTTTTCAATCTGAAAGGTCTTAATATGTAATTTTGATTGTGTACCTACAGCACATCGTTTAGTTAGTTGTGTACATTATATTATGATAATTGGGTATAAAAAAAATTATTATTTTGTATTGTGATATAAAGTTGAAACATCATTAAAAATAAACGTATTATGTGCTATTTTTTTTCAATGTAGTTACACCGTGAATAACCATACTTGATTTATATAAATATGTAACAAATTCGTTGTATGTGACGGAATAAATAATTCAATATTACACATAGAATTAATAATGGATATACATTTATTTGGAGGATAGTACACCATTCACAGTGTTTACATGGATAAGAATCAGTTATCATATAAAATAAGAATTAATTTCAAGAATTGAATCAATTAATTTCAAAATTAAAATGTTCAATAGGCTCAGAAAAACAAGAAATTGCTATCAATGATATTTACATAAGTATAACACAATTTTGGAATGTTTATTTTGGATGTAAAGTCGATATTATGTATTACAATGTTATACCATTATATTTTGTTGCATATTAGTTTTAATGAAAATAGAGTGAGAAGATATACACAGATTATACTTTATGAATGAAAGAAAAACTAATCGAAATCATACGAAATTCAATACGAGAACCGTTGGTCCTTAACCTTGCTATCATATTTTATTTTGGGAATTCATTCGACTGTATCGTCATACGTTTAATGTTTACAATTTTTCCAAGTAAGCCCATTTTACGGTACCTAAAGGCATATAGAAGAGATTTTTTGTATTTACAATCATCCGCGCACAGATCCCGTTATAGTAAACTGTTCGGTGCACGGCCCGCAATGAAAGATTAGAATTTAGATACAGCTGGTATACCACTTTATACCTATAACCTGAGTACCAACCACCACGTAGTTGCCACGCGGACTCCGCGAACTGGTGCGCAGTATCGACGAGCAGTGTGGCGTCGGTTAGCCGCACACTGATTATTATTTATTATACCAATACATAATATATTACATAAATTATGTATATTGTGTATATATATATATATATATATATATATATATTATGTATGTCGTAAGTATATTTTATTATATATATATATATTTTTTTTTTTTCCAGTTTATTGTATAGTGATTGATTACGACGTTGCGTTCATACGCGCGAGCGGACTGCAAAGTCATCTCGGTCGGGGGCTGCGAAACGAGAGACTCGAAGAGAGTGGAAAACATAGAAAAAAATACGAAGAATAAAAAAAAAACGACGGCATGGGGTGCATATGCGTATCGTACTGCAGCAGTTACGACGTATTCGTATATATATATTGCAGTACACAGTTGATACGAACGTGCGCCTGTAGGTGAGCATATACGTGCAAGTATGTGATTTTTTAAGACACCAGATTACTCGGTTTGTGTTTTTGAAATAGAGATACAATGTTTTTGTTGGTAGTTTTTACCGTAGTCGATAATTTAATTGTACTGTGGTATGTTTTCCAAACATTGTTTTTATCAAGAATGCCGAAACATATAATATTGAATAGCACCGATACGACGAAGCGAAATGTTCTTATAAAAATGTCGATATTATGGCGAACATAATGTAGAACATACAAACAGCAAACTAATTAGACAGCAAAAGTTAGTACATTGTTTACCTGATTAAATGAAAATATCTGAATTTCAAAGCCTTCGAGAGTTTAAGATACCGAAATAGAAAAGTTATAAAAATGTAATTCAGCAATAAAGATCAGGTGATAATATTTAAATTAAACATAAGATATCAATGAGGTGAATCCAATACCATGCACTAGTGGTATAATGATTCAAATCCAAAAACAAATTAAAAAATGTTACATTTAATACAAAAATATAAAAATATTTTGTGTTCAAAATAACTTTTATGTGATATCCATGTTGGTAGTAGTGAATTGGAGTGTTGAGTTAATAACAGGCTATCTTAAAAAATATTGTAATTTTTTAGACAAAAGTATTAAGTTTTTCTCAAACAACGGGTTCCGAACCCGTGACCATCATCACTATTTGACTAACAATTACCATCCTAGGTTAGGTTACATAATCCTACGCATTAAAACATTTTCCAGGGTTATCGCACATGTGATAAAATCAAAAAAAAAAAAAATATATATATATATACATGCTCAGGTCCTTAAAAAACGAAGAAGAGATTGAAGTCTTACATAAAATATACATTGCTCAGTCTTCCAATGGTACCCGCCGCCATAACAATAGTCAACAGGATTTGACTACAAAAACGTTAAAAAGAAATCACCCCCGTACAAAAACTTACCCACCCACATATATGAGGTTGCCTATTTTATATGACGCGATGCATATACCTGTGTACGATAATATATATTATCCGAGCTGCGCGGGCGGGTGTGCAACGGATATACATGCACGCCCCCCCCTCGTCCCCGTGCTTCGGGGGCTGCGATACCCGTCCACCACCCCAAAAGCCCGCCCCCGGGGGAGCAATGACGGGAAATTATAATAATTCTCGGGAGCGGTGCGCATTGTGTGCTGCAGTGTGCGAAATTTGTCAACGACAGGCTCAATCTTCTGGGAATCGTTTTACGTCCGCCGCGCGCTGCGGAAACATTGCGCGCAATAAGTCCCGCTGCCGCGATATAAATGACCCGACTATTTATTTTAACCGTTATGAAACCGCTCCGCTCCGGTGCGGCGGAGGCGATCAGATTTTATTGTCGAGGGGCCTCCGCCGAGCGGAATAAACGCCATAGCGGAATCTCGTGTGCCACTATCGCCGGCGTGTATTCCTGCGTTGTTTTTTTCTTATTTTTTTTCATTCCTATTTTCCGTCGTATCTCGTGCGGGGAAGCGGTACGCCGGCGCACACGTCCTAGGTGCCTACTACTAGCTATATTATCGCTCGTGTATCGTCGACTGCCCACGGGGGGGGGGGAATAATAACAATAATAAAATGACCAGAAACTGGGTATCCGTTCGATAACGTCGATGACCTACGACCCGTCCCCTCCCACCACCCTCCCCGTTTTGCCCACGCACTTTTCGGAGGCGACTTTCTCCCCCGCACATTTTACCGCCGACGACGGTGTGCGTAAGTACGGTACATAATATGTTATAGAAACGTCGGGTGTATCGCCGAGTCACGACGGCACTTTTCCGTTTTGTTCGGGGACGAGTAAGATCCACGGCGGCAAGCGGAGCGGTGGGCGTGGGTGGGTTAGGATTTTCCGAGTGAATCGCGTCAAAACCGACAAAACCTATATATATATATACATCGGTGAGTGAGTGTGCGTGTGTGGGCGTGTGTGTGTAAAATAGCATGCTTTTAGCTGCGCGCCACCCCTACATTCGGCGGCAAAGTAGCAGTAGTGAGTTAAACAAGGACGCGACGCACACGGAATATAATAATAATTTCCCGCGCAGGTACGACGACGATTGAGTATACAACAATATATGTGTGTGTGTGTGTGTGTGTGTGTAGAGCATGCACCCAGTACACGTGTACGTTAAATACAGGGCAGACCAGCCATTTTGGAAATGTGAGGGTGACGAAATTCCTCGCTCCCCACCACGCCACTACACGTACGTATCTGTATACTAGCTGTTATAAGTGTGTAGAAAGTTTGATAACCCCTAGATTTGGGCATCACACATGCGACCCTAATAGATTTATTAAATGCTTTAGGTGTTCTGGTTACGCGTTATGGTTCAATGTATTGTCTTTGAGATTTGTGTGTTGTTCTGTAATACAAATATCAATATAAGGTCCCCGAACGTTCTGGGTACACGATATTATGCCAAGTATTACTCTGTTTTATTTCAGTTTTTTGGAAATGTAATAATATCGTATCAAATTATATATGATAGGGTTTCACTCTAGAAACTGTCAATGGTCTATCATGGCAGTGTGCAAAAGTTAAATTTGTATTCCTATGCAAATAAATAATGGAGAAAACCCTTAAACCCTATTAACGCTTAAGTTGATAAGCTGATGGCCTAAAAAAAGAACAAACGATTCTTGTTTGCTTTCATAAATTGTATTGATTTAGTGAATTGAAATAAGTTATAACTAGAAAACTATAAAGGATTATTTTATGGAAACGTTTTTTTTTAACATTTTATTAAAAATGACTACCAAGTTCACCTTTAATAGCAATAAATCCTATACGAATAATTTAAGTAATTAAGTATTTGAAACATCTTTATAATTCTATCTTGTAAATCCTAAAAATAAAAAAATAAAATATCACTTTCGATCCGTCTCTGAGTCAGCAAAACATTTTTTAAATGTTTTTTTTTATTTATGATTTTAATAAATATAATAAAGTTACTACTTCTTGTTCTTTCATACATAAAAGTAAAATTAATGCAATTTTTTTACGACTACAGTGTTTTTTTTTATTGACTTTATTACCATTTCACATCACATGCCGTAATAGAAGAAGCTTGAATGGCATAAAAATTAGTGTTCAACTTAATTATTAGGTTTTTTTAATGTTTAGTAGTAAAAAAAAGTTATCTTACTCGAATATAATAAATTATAACGACGTAGAAAAATAATATCTTCTAGATCGGCAGTTGAGCTGACGATGTTACATACTAGCACACACTCAAGTCAAAGTGGCAATCAAAATAATTACTTATCGATAGAATAAACCTTGGTTATTGGGATGTGAGTGTAATTTAGATAAGCCAATTATCATTGGCAATGCGTATGAAAATAATAATAAACTTACGTGTTTTAAGAAAAATGTGACATAGAACTAAAAAAAAATTAAAAACAGCTTAAATAAGGGAAATAAAAGATGATCTATAGTGTGTCAAAATATAAAGTTCCTATTTACAAATTATTATGAAAAATTGTATAACTATAGCCAAATATTAAATATTAAATATTAAATTAGCAAGAATTTACTAAGAAATATTATATTAAATTAATTTACGTCTTACCAAATTTACATTGACTTATATTTAAAAAAAAATGAATGAGAATAAAATCTGTTATATGCTAATATTTAATTGCAACTTTCTATTGTATACAAATATAGCTGTATACAACAGCAACAATAAAAAAATATAAATATCACACAGCAAACGTATTATATATATATTTTTTTTCTTAATAAATTAAATTAATTGTGACAACGAGAGATACATCATACCTAATATAATATAATTGTAAATTATATTGAATAGCATAAGTTTTTATATTTAAAAAAACCTTAAACCACAAACATTGCAAGCACATTTAGTAATATCTACTTCGTTACACTAAGCTTCCACATACCTAATAATAATTTTGGTCAATTGCTGGATGTGACTGGATACATTTTGTTCGTCGATTATTTACTGTTGATCCGATTTTAAGAATTTTGTCCTTCATTCCTGGTCTTTCATCGGTGTCTATGCAATTACAAAACAAGTATACCTACATTTCAATATAATTTATATAAATATAGAACTATCCTATTGCTTACATGCAGAATTTCAAAAACTGATTGTCAGAATTTTTAAATGTACTCACCTAAAGACCATATTTCTTAACTGTCAAGATTTTTTTTACGATCTATAAAGTGTAGATCTATGGAGATACAAACTTTTATTTTTCAAATGAGCACCCCTTTTCTATAGAATTAATGGACGTTGCTACTGAAAATATCAACATTTTAAAATTAATATTAGACGTGTAGTTCTTAGGTTATGTAATTGTGTGTACTAAGAATAATATATCATTCAAAATTAGTTTGTTTAAAATATTTTTAATAATTAATAATATTAAGCTATCAATAGACTTTGTATTTTTTTTAAAAATGGTAAAGTATGATAAATACTAGATAAAATTTAACTGATATTTTATATTTAAGTAGACCATTTTAAAGGATTATTATCCTTAGTTTAAAAGTTTGAACATCTGAGAAACTACTAGATGCAATGTTTAATTAGCAACATCAGATTTAAATAAGAAAAAATTCACTAAATAATTTAAAGTAAAAAAGGAAGTTACTATTGGAAAAATAAAATGTTATCTCTACAGCAGAACGCTCTTAAAGTAATAAAAAACTGTCAATGATTTTAAAACATGAAACTTAAGTATATTTCAAATTTAAAAAAAAAACAGAATTTTTATAAATGTATTGTTAAAAAAAGGGGCTAACATTATTAGTGAATTATCCTGAATAATTATAATATACTAGCTGATCCGTGCACTTCGTTACCCGTTAAAAATTCCATCTCTACATAAGAGACTTGATTGTGATAATGTGAGCAGTATATTATCAGTTAGGCAATCTACCAGTGGTAAACGTTATTTTTCCGTACAAATTATTTCGAAAGAATATTTTTGTAAAATAACTTAAAAATCCAAAATTTCTGTAAGTGTGGGGATATGCAGTGGAGCACTGTGAACGATGCCGGCCTATAAAAATAACAAAATAACCAAATATTCACTTTTTCCCTAGTCTTCGCCGCCTATAAATTAAATTTGTAAAAATGTATGTGGTTCGTTTGGCTTCAGTTAGGTTGCCCTCAATTCCACTTTGTGTTAAACTTGGCCTTTGATTTTGACTGTTGATAATTTGCTTAAATATCTCTTAAATGACACCTTAACCCATTCGGCCACCACTGCTGTTGGAATTATGTTAGCGTAATAAGATTGTTACGCCCATTCAGTAAACCCACGTTAAAATTTTGACTATAATAATATTATTTTTTTAATTTTTAATTTTTATGTCAGCAATATTATACATTAATGGATCATTTTTAATTTGTTTTTTTAGTATGACAGTAACAAATTTAGACAATATTGGCATTTACTTTTTCAAATAATGATTAAATTAACTAAACATTCATGTTATGAGAAATTCAGGTATTAAATAAATGATTGATAATTAGTAAAATAAAATAAAATTGTACACACGCAGTTTTTCTGGTAACACCAACAACGGAAAATGGAAAATGAATAATTATAAAACAATAATCTAATAATCATATTTCATATAAATAAAACCTAAATTTGATCTCTACTATCGACTATTGCGTTCTATGTAAAAAAAAGAGAGGGTATTTACGGCTATAAATAATAACGATGTGAAAATTATCACTTTACAAAATTTAAACTTTACTTTATTTAGTGAAACATAATAATATTAATACCTAATATTCAATACACGACATATTTCTCCATGTTGATCAATTTTTTTGATGTTGGCCGTAAGGCTGGGGGCCCCATTTTAACGATTAATTATGTTATATGGACAGTTTTATAAGCTAAAGCTTGCTGTAGCTTTTTCAATTCGAAAAAACATTCCGGAACTCAAATAATAAATCATCAAAAAAATTTTTAAAAAAAGGATTTTACCGAAATTGTTTATGGTAAAAATTTTTTTTCTTGACAATTACGAACAGTTAAAAAAATTTGAGCCAAATCGGTCCAGCCGTTCTCAATTGATGAATTGTTATACATTTTTGGCTCCATTTTTATATATATAGATTATTATAGAACATTTTTGTAGTAATGAGGTTTGGCTGAAACAATATTTCTCAGTTTCAGCTGGTAGTGAAATGCCGAAAAAAGAGACATTCGGAAAACACTTTTCAATAAATTTATTGCAGGTACTCATAAGCTATTATATTATGGCAGACGGTGGTTCTGTGTTCGAAATCAAAAATAATGTTGACGTAACGAAGCGTTGGTTGATATGCACTTGGTCGGTTTCAAAAAGCTTAACATGGTTTGGTCGAATGCAACATCGTGTACTTGGAGCATCTATGTTTTTTTTTATGTGAATTGTCCACACCATAACGATTACTGTAAAATACAATAATACGTTAGTCGATGAGCGCGAATTAGTTGACGTAAAAAAGAAACAGCCACCAAAATATTTCACATCAATATTTTACTATGGGACTTGAATAAAATAAAAAATTTAAAAAATAAAAATAAACTGAGTTGTGAATAATAATTTTGTCTCAGTGTAAGGGTCATCGAGGTACCCGTGTAGCTAAATTGCCTATACACATTGCCGTGTGACCGTAATACTGTATCTTCAAAATGCATTTAAAATAAAATGTATATCACACCAAAAGCGTACCTACAGCACCGAGTGTATCCATTATGGTCACAAATACACTTTAGTATTTTTCACACTAAATTACAAGTGATAATAAATACAAATTAGTCATATTTTAAGTCACATTATACCACCACGGCAAACCGTGTTTAGGCCTTGGCATATTTATTATGGTTTGTAGTAATATTTGCGTGCCTGGGTATAAACTGTTATACGTACATGATAATATTATTAAAATTTTAATGTTATGAGTCAGCAACTACCTATAATTGATTACAGCAGTCGACTGACTTTTCTCAGACTCAGACGTGTTTCGTTGTTGAAAAACGCGTCATAAGTTCGGTTAGCACCATAGGGTTTTTAATTATTTGTCTACCTTTCTGGTTGAGTGTATATTCGTGACCACAATACACGAGACGTCATTCACAAACAGCGTAGGTACCGACACCGTAAAGGCACGCCTGTATATATTTTTATAAGTGTTTCGACTCCCGTGCGTTTAATTGAAATTCGGTTTTTGCATATAACGATTACTCTACGGTTACATAATAATAATATTAAGTTGATCTGGCCGGTAAACACAGAGCGCGAGTGGCGTGTGAGTGTAATTTTGACATCACATTATTTTATCCAAAGTTTGTATAATTACTTGTTCGCCACATTGCAGTTGCCGTGTCCACAGTTTGACATTTTTCCAACGATTTTCTTTTATCCGGTTTGCCTAAGGACACGTTTTGAAATATAACACGTTAGAAGACGCGCTGTATCAGTAAAATAATATTGTTCTAGTCTGTCCACAGAATTCTGTCAATCTGTTGGAGAAAAGCAGGAAAGATCGGGACTTCGTTCGGTTACACGAATACCACGAATTTGAATATATATTGACTTATATAAAACACTATATCGTATCGAGGGAGACGCAATCTAAATGCATTAAGCCATTGCGGAATACCACTACTCATTAGGGTGTCAATGTCAACGATAATTGCATCTGTTCATGGGATCACGGGATTTATTTAGTAAGTAGAGTTCAATGCTAATTACGATTGAACTGTTAAATTGAATGTTTGAATGTATATATTATAATGTATATTGTATGTGCATAAAACATTCTATGCTTATAACTGAAGATAAAAAGAGAATTTAACACATCTCGTTTGGTTTATAATATTGGTTATTTGTGCCTTTTTAGTTCACACAGTTTGTTGAAATTGGTTTTAATCCCAACAAAAATATTTGGAAATCAATATAATATGTGATTTAGCTATTTAAATACAGAATTTAACGTTTAATAATAAATACATACCTACTTAAGTACTTTACCAAGTTGAACGTTTGATTAAAAAAGCCAACAATCTTCGATTGTTGGCTTTGACGTTGTATTGTATGATCAACAGGTGTGCAATAATATAATTACATTTTAAGAAATTTGAAAAAAATCATGACAGTTCACTTAGATGTTTATGTCATTTTTCATACATCCAGTACTTCGACAAAACACGAGTAAACAATATTGAAATTTACTTCTAGTAATAATTTAAAGTTTATGATTAAAATTAGATAATAATTCAAATTTCGAACATATCAATTCGACTGACTTTCAATCATTCCAACACAGAATGCACATTTTTAAATATTTATTCACTTGATCCACTAAAATACATTTTTGATAAAACTATTTATTTATTCTCAAACAAAATGGGCAAACTCCATTATTTACCTGTACATAAAAACATTGTGCGATTCATCTATAGTCCACAACACACAATATTTTATTTCAGAACCAAAATATAATTTCTAAACTTGTTTTGGTCCTCATTTTATTAATAGCGGTTATTACAAAAATAAATAATAAAACATTACCCCATAAATCAATAAAATTGACATTTATATAACACGTGATTTTTAAGGTGCCTATAGTTACTATAGTATAGTATAATGGTTAAAAAGTGGTGTGAGATATATTGATGTTGACATAAACTAAACAGGCACCCTTCGGGTCACCCTGTGCCAGTCATTGCGTGGGGTAACAATCCATTCACATCAAAACCAGAGAGGAATTTATTTTATTTTTTAAGTAAACACTGAATAATTCAATAGATTATTATACTAACTATTGTGTTTTCCATTTCAGAAATGTGTAAATACAATCGTGGATTGCATATTTTTAAAATAAAATTGAGGGTACATAATATACGTATACGCCTATAATATTATATATATTATGAAATATGATACCCAATAAATGTATATAGAAGAGACCTGCAGTATTACCGTCTATTGAACAAATACTAGTATAGGTACGTATTGCAGTTTTACATTTTTGAATACAACAACTACGCAGTTTTATAAGCTGCAACGCATGTAAAAATCTAAATTATAAACTTTTTTTCAGTGTTTATTCAAACTTGATCCAAAATAATAGGCAAAGGTATATTATTTATAATTCACTTCAGAACGTTGAAATGTCCAACTTCAGGTACGTGAAAAAAACAAAAATATATAAAGGAAGAAAAACTATAAACATTCATTTTGTGTATCGAACCAAAGATGATGTCTTCAATAAACATTCACTTGCGGAGAATAATATGAAAATGCTTTTTTTTTGTATCAATCAGTATTTTATTTTAGAAAATTTTTCCAAATGGGAAAATGAGATTGAAATATAACTAAAAGTTTACAAGACATAAAGATTTTCTTTGATTTATTCAACTCTTCAAAATCGGCCAAGCTTTAGAATGAAAAACACACCTAAACCTAACAAGGTATAAATTATTAGATTAGTTACCGCTGAACTACGACTAAGCTATTATTTTCACCTCATCAACATAATAATATAGAATTATAATCAGCTTATGAATACTACTAGTTGATTTTAATTAAAATCAAATTTTAACCAGAAGTGATTTTCACGTGTTTCAAATCAGCTCAAACTCAAACTCAAACTGGTCGATGAATATAAAATATCAGGTCAATACATCAGAGCTCATACATAAGTTTGTTCACCCATAATACAACTAAATTATACAATGTGCAAGTATGAAACAAAATAATATCATATACTGTAGGCGCAAAATATTATATATTATGTACTTATGTAGAGCATATAATGTACCTACAAAAAAAGTAATATCAAATATTTAAATATTTCATGACGATGTTCGTAGAGAGGAATTAGTATTGAAAGAGAGGGGGTACATTATGTCTAATATAAATCTCAAGGTTGTTTACCGTCCCTACATTAATAATATACATATAAAAAAATATTTATATAATATGTATAAAAATAGGTTTTGGGGTTTTTCATTTCATAAGCATATAGAAATGTTTTTGGAATTGCTGCATCTATCGATATTATTGTACGTGAATACTTTTCCATTCGGGAAATATGTACAAGGAACACAAATTGACTGTGATCTTAAAACTCTAAAATAAAATATAACATTATATTATACTTTAGACAAAATGGTATGATTTTAATAAACTCGCCTTGAAAGTATACCATTATACAACATCAAATTCGACTGCATTTCAACTGGATCATGCTCATTAAACTTCATCTTGTTCGAATAACTATTTTTCAACCAACGCGAAGAACTGTCGGCAGTAGTGATAAATAGGAAAATGTTCAGTACATGGGGGCAGACCCTAGTACATCTCCACTCAAACCCGTATTTTCAAAACATTATACATTGTTAAAAAAAAAAACAACAAGAAAAAACATAATATTATGTTATTAAAATATTCTAACAACTAATATGATCCCCCGACCCCTCCAACCAAGTCACTGGAACCGTCGCTACGAATACCTATTACGTTTTGAGTTTCCTCGAAGATATGATAAAAATTCGTCCGTGGTTACGTGAGGACGAAAATTAGATTTATATTCTGCTGATTAACACGACTATATTGTTCGGCCACTTTTCGGCGACATCTACACGAGACTTGAAAATCCGTTCGGGAGAAAACGGTACTTGTACAGCGAAGAAACGGCATGGGATAGACACGGCAATAGACAGATTTTCAGGGGTGAAACAATCGTGTGGACTATGTTGACGAAACTTCTTCGCTTGTCACTTTGTATATGTAAAAAAGTATAAAACCGAAAACCGTGTGTGAGTGTTTAGCAAGTCAGTCACCCAAAATGAAAATCCATTTACACGTAACTTGGTGGTTTATTTTCGTAAATCGAAACAAAATGCATGGTAGTACCAACATTTATTGATTGAATTTCAGGATGAAAAGTACCCTATGTATTCGCCTTTGATCATCAAGATCGGTTCAACGGTTGGAGGCTCCATAGTCATGAAATGATGGACATTCGTTTTTAATATTCGATTAATTATTACAATAGTACCATTGTTATATTTATATCAAAAATAAATATTACAAATATTTTTAAACATTTCAAATAGATGGGTTAAAATTTATTCAAAGTTAATATAAATTAATAAGATGACGTATTCATCGTTAAAAAAATATTAAAATTTGACGAAAATGACAAGTATATACTGCTATTCCTTTACTTGATACCAATAATAGAATCTATTTCATCAAAAACTGGTTTTGTGTAAACATTTCCATTTTTTCACCCCCTACCCCAATTACTAAGAACAATACGGAGACATTATCACTTATATTCTCTCAAACTACCACTAAGATAAAATTTCCTCTCAGATAAGATATTGAAGTTGAATATTGAAGTATTTTGACTTATATATAAGTAAAACGTAAAACTAAGAAAAAAAACACACATAGGTAATAGTTGTAAAATGAATATATTCATCGTTCCACAAAAAATCTAATAAGTAGGGCTCGGATTTTAATGTAAAGTACATAGTTTTTTGGTTGATCTCAGACAACGCTTTCCAAGTATACAATTCGTTTCATGTAACTAGGGTTTCAAAGCTAAAAATGTTATTTTGCATATTTTGCATATTTTGACGTTTTCTTCATTTTGTTGTTCTTAATGCATATTTATTCAATATATCATAATATAAATTTAGCCTATGAATAATATTATCTAAAGATAAATGATTTTCTAGATGTTTATATTGTTCTCATATAATAGGTTTATCGGTTATTCGGTTCCATACACATTGCCAATATGTATGTTTCGATTCAATTTTTATCTTATCTTAATATTATTGGCTGTGGAGCGTCACCCTTATTTGGATAAATAATAGACAATTAGACAGTTTGAGTTACATCGCCGTCGTATTACGCATGTTTTTATAATATGTTCGTAATTTTACTAGTGTTAAATAATGTGTTGAATAATGCCCAAAATAAAATAATCAACTTCTCCTCGCTTGCGCATCACATAAACGAATTTGGCAGAGACGTTTCTATATCAGATGCAACTTTTTTTATTCTGTACTAATTTGTAATATTAAATTCGCTGCTGGGAAAAAATGTTTGATTCAGCAACATATATCAAGAGAAAAAAATATTGATGCATTGACAACGATGAAAAAAAAATGAAAACCCATAACAACTTTTAAATGACATATTAAGCAATGTTAATTATTTATTTAATAAAGAACTTTGTATGGCTATGCTATCTTCAAACATTCCATTCAATAAATTGAACTAAAAATTAGTTTTTTTTAGTAAAATAATAATTTTATCTTATTTATATATTCCGAATTAAAATACCAAATAGTATAAAAAAAATATATGGCCTTTTTAAGGTCATTATCGTAGTAAAATGCATGAAGGGTATTTATATCTATTTTTAGATCATATTTGTGTATTTTTAAGGGCAATGGAATTCGGGCACTACCAATAATGTTTAAAACAATGTAGGTACACAACACGTGTTAGCTGGAATATGATTAGTTTTAAACTCCAACATTTAACATTTAATCACCAATTGTTTTGTTTATGATATATAAATGTGAAATATGATATATAAAGTATATGATTGATTGCTTTAAATTGGATTTCATTTAAATTTCAAATTGTATGAAAATAGAGATTATGTAATTGTAATTGTATAGGTTTTGATTACTTTACTAGGCATTATAAAAGTGTACTATTTGACGTGTCTTGAGAGAAATAAATTGTACAATATTATTGTATAAATCTTCAATACTGACAGTCCGTTTTAAAAATTAGCATTTATTGGAAGATTATATTTGGAATAATATATGAGACAAGCATTAATTAAATATTGTATTGTACTAGGCTACACATATTAAAGAAATATTACTTTAGTCATAAAGGTAACACTATTTATTTTATTACATTATGTTTTGAAAATACATTTGTGTTTGTAGTCAAACAAGACGGACGGTTGCGATTTATCGTCGATAAAACATGAGTTTTCAAACAATAATCCGGGGGGCCATCGTCCTGGGTAATAATACCCATCCGACCCAAGTCGGGGATAATGGGTGGAGAACTATGTACGCGCCCCTTCGCCGCCAGCGTAAACAACGCTTTCCATCACTTTTAGGTGTCACGAGTCTGGAATGAAAGACAGGAGGTTATTTTTAAGTTATTTTTCGTTCGGAAAAGCAATTATCGTTACGTATCTTCATACGCACAGTAGGTATTGTGCCCATATATTATCATGTTCATTACCTACAGACGAGTTTCCCATCCAGTCCACGCGTTTCGTCCAGAAGTATTTTCCACGCATGCGTGTATGCTATATTTTATTTTTTTCATCTCGGTTCATTATCGTTTCACAAAGCGGCGGCCGGGGGCCTCTTATTCGCGGTGTACAATGTACATTACAATATTATATTATTATTATTCCCGAGGCGGTGGATCACGTGATATGGCCGTGTCGAGCGCACTCGTCGCGACGGAAACGCAAAAAAATAAAAAAAAATACTCGGGATCGCGACATCGACAATAATATTATATATATTATTTGAATATATAATTGCGATACTCGTTTGTCGGTCACGGAATCATTTATTACCCGCAGTCGGTGCCATCGACGAGTACGCGAGATGAAAAAATCGAGTCAGCGTTTTTTAACACCGATTTAATATAATTGTATACCTACAGCCTACGTACCAATAAAATTTAATCCACAATAAGTACCCAATCGGCCTTTATACCTGGCATCGAAAAGAACATCATCATCGGTTTGTTCTGTCCAACGTTATTTTCTCCTTTAATGTCGCCCCATCTCGAAACAATATTTTTTTGTTATTTTATCGTTTAACGTTCGCACAGCAATATTCAGCATTAATTATTATTCTATTAATAATTATAACAATACTTTCTATTACGAACAAAATCTCGGTAGACGACTTCCGCTTAAGCTCCGAATGACTCGAGGTACACGACTACGACTTATATGGCTTTCCGGTTATTCGTCTTGTTTTAAAAAATGGTCTACGCTCTGTAAAACGGAAAATTACGGCTAGCCCTATATTATTATCATGTACTCGCATCAAAATATATTATAAACTAGGTATTCGATAACACTCCATATTATAATATTATAAAGCAATAATTTAGTCGCGTTTTTGTGGTCGTGCAAAACACGGATCGAATTGCAAAATATATATCGCCCACCGTCTACAGGTGGAAATTACGTTTTTTTCAGCTTGGGATATTGTAAATACAATATATTATACCATTATAGCTCGCAACGTCAATTCATATTATTGTTGAATTCTAAAATTTTCCGTTTTATTCGTTACGAGATTCAAGCCACATTGGCACTCAAGCAGCCGTAATTGTTGACAACTATCATTACATTTATCACTGGTCACCTCGTAGAATATTATTGACTTACATCACGATATTCCCGGTTAATATTATTAGTGTCCACATACGGCCCGTAGATACTGACATCATACATTTTAAAAATCGTTGCAATTCTTAGGATTCCTTTATTTTTCACTCTTTTTGTCAATGTGTATATCATTCTATTGTGTGATTAAAAATTATGATTAAATAAAACACCCTCAGAAGTTGAAATATTATATTATCATAATATTATGTCCAGCATAATTTTTAGTTTTTGGTGAGTATTTAAACAAAGAATGATATGTCAGCATTTTAATATAATATTGTGTATATATTATGTTTGTTTTGCTGCTCAGAATAAGGTATTTTGACGTGTGTTTTTTTTTCAAATTAAATTTATTTATTCTTTAATTAATTTTCATGCCGCGTTTAAGCGTATTACTATGTTATGTTTACAAGTCGTTTTATAACCGGATTTGAATTTAATTTCAAATTTCTATAACCGTATTAGTATAACGAATTATTTAGTTCCAAAATTACAATTGACTCATTGTTTACAAATATACAAAATATAAATTATAACTAATGCATATCCCCATATTCAATGTATTCAGTGTTTACGGTTCACTTAATGACTTTTGATATTCATCAAAACACATGCACCTTTACTCACCATTGTTATCATGTAACTATAAGTATTACGTATAATATAATGCATGTATTTGTTTACTATCATAAATTAATAACCATGTGTGAATATTATTTAAATTATTGTTTGTATACAAATTATACCTGGTATTGTAGGTATCTGTTTACTGAATTTTGAAATAAACACGCATCGACAAACCAACATAGAATTATTATGACATAAAAATTACTTATCCGCAGTTCATAATATTTTCATTTCAACTTAAATGGAAATGAAAATTGTATAACTCTCACAAGGTCAATAAACTACTTTACACATAATACATCAAAATATTATATATTGTTTTGAAAAGTTGAAAGAAGGGTGTTTCAATTATTTGCCAAAAAACTTTATCATATAAGGTATGTATATAGACACAGCGTAGCATATAAATTTGTTTGAATTAATTGATTTGGAGTTCAACCATTTGAAAATAACGTAATGTATATATATTTATGCTCATTCTGTATAGTACAGAACAAATAAAAGCGTTTTCGAAACAAAAGTTTGATGGAAATTCATTTATTTTGATTAGAGCTGTGACGATTTACATATTCAATCAAAATGTTGTCACGATAGTAAAATATATAATTGTATCATAATAATGTCATATGTATTGCATATGTACATATTATTATTTAAACTTTTACTATTTAGTACAATGTAAAATATGTATAATGACTTGAACACAGTATACTATTATGTTAAACCAAATACTCAGAAATATTCAAAGTGATTTGTTGTACGTTAGTTACACATATGAATACGGTACCTATGTGAACAGTCGTGTACAATAATATTAAATATAATATTATACAAACAATCGAGTTTAAATCATTGTACATCAGACAAGAATCGTAGATAATATTGTGAAAATCGTTATGAACAGTAAACATTTCATTTGCAGACGTGTCGAATAGTAATATATAGTAGGTATAAGCATATTATTATACTATTTAGTGATTTTTCTACACTTTGATATTATGCGTCACATTAAAAGGCTTTCCCGTGAGTATAACTTATTTTGCTCGTTGCGTCGTTTGCCTGCGGCTACGATTTCATCTGGTCAGAGGATCAAAAGGTTCAATTTGGATACTGGCACAAATACGCGTATACATATTATATAACTGTGTGTCTGCGTATATTGTATTTGATCGCTAAGTACTATTTTGTATTCGGATATTAATCGGGAGGTATAGCGGCCCTGGGTTAGAGCTGGTAACACACCACCAACGTGTGTGTAGGCATACTATGCCTTTTGGCTTTTAGTGTGTATTACTGCAGCACCCCCGCGTATTCCGCCCATATCATATTAATATATGAACTTAAATCAAACGATTTATCGTATTAATATATATATATTTTACCACAGTATATAGACAGCAAAATTGGTTTTCTTCGATTCTCCGAACACGTGAAAATACGTATTATTTTATTATACATATGAACTAACATTAGTTTATAAATGATAAGGAAAACTTCATAACCACAACGTAGAGCGAGGAAATCGATACGTGCCGTGGCTGAACCCTATAGCTATATCGTTTCACTCGAGCAATAATGTGTGTAGGTATGTGTAATTTCTTCTTCGCAAACAAGACTAACGTGATAATAATTTTGTATTTTGCTCTGCGGAAAGCTTGATTATTTTTAGACAAATCTGTTGGAGGAAAACCACTGAAATGTGGTTTAAGACAAACCCTCGTAGCAGGTATCAAAAATAGCCCGTCCCACATAAATATCGTACGTCATGCGTGTACAAATGTATTTATAAAAACAAACAACGACTAAATCGTTAATTGATAGACTCGACTAACTGAGAAAATATAAGGACTACATTATATCTTATTGGAATTCTTCAAAGAAGTGCATTGCTTAAACATTCGAATACACTTCATTACAAATACAATTTTCACCTAGTAGGTACTTTCTATAATATTGTATTTTTTATTTGGTAACAGCGAAACCCCGCCTCATTTATACCACAAAAAAGCACAAATATTTTAGTTAAATGAACTTGAAGGGTTGATAACATGACACATTCTAATTAATCTAGTATCTACGATATAGGTCAGATTCCGAAAAAAAATGTGATTGATTATTACATTATATGATGTAACATACACAGTGTCCAGTACGATTTTATTTTCTACTAAAGCTAGGTTCAGACATTTTTTATTTCCCCCTCGTTTGTTATTTCAACACTTTAACTCGCAAATAGGTACTACATTTACTTGTACTGCAGACAAATACAATGATTTTAAACCCACCGATGATAATAGAGTAGCTGCTGATAAGTTATGATAGGGAACTGTAATAAATATGAGATTCACATTGAAGTAGAAAATTACGTAGAAGATGAACTATTGAGATTATTAAAATTAAAAAAAAATACAACTGCTTTTAATACTTACTTAATTTCAGCTTGAACAGGCCCAAGAACTATACACAAATTTGTTTAGCACGGGACCAGTAGCCCCACACCCTAAACAATATAAGCATGGAAATCGGAAATATTTAGTCTTTTAATATGTTGAATATATTATTATGTTAATAATTGTTCTCCGAAGATGAATATTACTAACAAATTTAAATCCATAATTGAAGTGACTTTATTGATGTTTTACCCTAAGTGGCTTAGTTGACGGGAGTGTGATTTGAAAAGTGAGATGAGCAGAGGATAAGAAACTTTTCCATTTGGAGAGTGGTGACATAATATGCTCTTATGGGGCCACACAATATTATAGACTTTATAGAACCGTAGAATAATAGTGATACTATTTTATATGTACCTACCATGTTTACTAGTGATGTATAACTTATGTGTCACCGAGACTTACGCGAGACTGTATTAAATATTAAATGAAAACTGTTTCCATCGATAAAAAAAAAAGGCGAAAACAATAAAATAATGTAACAAAACTTTGTCGATTTTGTAATTTGGTTTGTTACAATAATATTGGATAAGTATATTTTATAATCGTTACAATAATATTATTGTTAATATTCGTATACGTGAAATACACGATAATATTATCGGTATTTAATATTATCGTTAAGTGAATCATTATTACGGTACAAGAACTTCCGATTAAAATGCGGGACATAGTGTCTTATGTGACGACCTGTGTTCGAGGTAAGGAGCGTACATTTTTCTGTTTTCATAAAATGCCAGGATTCGTTAACACCGGCGCAGACGGTTTATTGCGAGATGCCCGCCGAGTTCAACACACACGCTTACACGACTACACACGGCGAGCCTGTGTGTTATTATTATTATTATTATTATTATTATTATTCTACACTAGCTCCAAGTTTTTCTACATAAATATATTATACAAGACGCACAATGAACAGTAGTCCTTCAAACAGACTCGCTTGCAGCCAAAGCCGATGACACGAACGGTTTTTTTTCTCTCCACGCATCATACACCATGTATACGCAGTGGATGTTTATTATATAGTACCTATGTATATGAAAAAGGAAAAAATGTTTTCCAGTGCTCATCGCCGAGTACGCCTGATACAATATATTATACATAATATAGAACAACATCGCATGGAAACACGACAACGCCCACCCGCGAAATCCCGTCCTCGTCGGCCCATTATAGTAGCACACGGAAAAATATAGACACGGATTCGGCATATCACAATAATAATAATAATATCATCAGGTATAGGCATACACGTGAAATTATTTCATTTTACGATACGTCACCGTAATCGAGTGTGTGCGTGTGTGTGTGTGTGTGTGTGTGTGAGAGAGAGGAGAGAGAGAGAGAGACAGCGAGCTTTATATTATAATATAATAATAATATGTCATAGTACCCATATAAATTATAAAGTCTTGTCTGGGAAACGATAAAATCACGACAACAGGCTTCAGCAGCTGCAGGACTTCGATAACGAGGGCCCCGTGTTATTACGGCACAATAATAATATACAATAACCGCACTATAAAATAACATAATATTTATATATATATACGATTTAAACAATAATATGTCCGATAATACGCGATACTCGTACGCGTTTTTGATCGGCTAGCATGCGATGGCGTCGTGACGGCGTTCGCGTGCGTTTAGTAACATTTTTTTTTTTTAATTTTCTCGTAGGTATCCCGCACACCGCAGTCGACTGTGATTTTGAGACACCGTTATCACACGAATTCGACAAGCTATATAGAGCAAGCTGAATTTTTAGCCACCCGATTTAGTCTTGAACCAATTATAAGTAGTCGGTGTAATAGGAGATTCGGTGGCCCAAATTAGTGTACATCATCAAATAGTTCCCGATTGCCACTTAATGTTATAATTGTTTTTACGCTTGCGATGTTGCAAAGATTTGTTGTTATTTCAAAATAATTAGATAGTAGGATCTCATTTTTGGGCCAACGCATAATCTCGTTCCGGTTGTATTATTCTTCTTTTACGGTGTAACGTGGTCGGGGATGACCAGTTAAAATATAAGACATTCAGGGAAGATGGTAGTTTCTTATGGATATAATTTTTTATTTATTATTATTTAACGTGAGTGACAAAAGGATCTTAATATTACAAATGAATGCGATTGGCTCAAACAGTTATTAATACATATGAAACGTATTGTTACTTACAACTAACATAAATCATAGTAATTCCTGGTCTCTGAGTTCCGGAGATGGTGATCACGGAGAACTGCAGCCGTCTCTTACATACAACCTATTTGGCCTACTAGCCCTCTAATACTAATTCGTGAGACTTATTTATAAAAGGAGGGACTTAATATCTAGTCAGCACACTGTACATTAAATGTTTATGAGGTATATAATAAATATGTACATATGTGCCTACTAAACATATTATATTGACCAAATATAATATTGGGTAATGATGTAACCGTCGTTACAAAGGTTAGGCCTATAATATAAATACTCAATCAAGTAAAAACAAAAAATGTTTTTTGCTAGTATATAGATATTACGTAGATTATAATTAACTATCTTTGGATGTGTTATGTCTCAGGTAGCTTATTGCAGGATATGTAATATAAAATAATATTCACTAAAAAAACATTATACATAAAATGTAAGGTTTATTTTCAAAAATTAAGTCCCTTTAAAATTTTACTAAATAATTCTAAGTTATAAAATCGCACACACTATACGTTTCAATAATATAATGATGTTCATGAAACACTTGACCTGGTTCTAGTGTAGTTAAACCAATCCAGTAGCATAATATAATATCTGTCCTCGTTTTTTTTCCTGAAAAAAAAAGAAAGATTAATTTTGGTAACTAAAATTTGCCACATCTGAGGAGATTCGGTACCAATCATTCTTAAGGAGTTTAATAATATATGCAACTTTTTTAGTGAATCTGTGTATGCCGTGAAATGCAATGTGTATTAAAACTAGTATAATAGAATTCTACGGACTAGTATAAATATCTATTTTATTATGTATCTAATATTTCGTCTAAAATTATAAATATTTAGCCGATTGCTGTTACTCTAGTTATCTGATACAATAGTTTCTGAAAACATTTGAATTCGTTATGAAATTTTTTTTTTAAATCAAATAGTATACCTAAACATTTAAAAATTCGTCATGTTCAACATTTATAATATTATACTTTTGACGAGGTTTAAGAATTCAATTTCAAAAAAGAGAAATAGTCGTTTGAAAGTAAACTTCATGAACTTTTGTTCGACAACTAGTACAATAGTCAGTCCAATACAATTGGTAAACGATACGAATATTTTGATGGTAAACATCACAGCCGGGTTCAAATTCCCTAAGGCGATCATACATATTCCGCCTACACGTCTTTTGATCTTTTAATCCTTTTCTTAGATACAAAGTAGCGTAAATACACAATGCAACATCATGGAGGATTCGCAGCCGATGACAAAATATTATAACATTGGACTCGGTTATGGATTTTAAAATTAAAATAAAAAACGGATGACGTCGAGTACCATCTAATATACCGGCCACGCATCGACTCGATGCAAATTCGCGCGGCGTCACGTCACGACGACGTCGTCATGCCATAATCGAATTTCGTCTGATTTCATTAATTTTTCTTTATTCGGGCGGAACGCGAAGAGAGAGTCCTTAACTCCTGATGGTCGGCAGCACTCGGCGATGGTTATCGTCCACGCAGCCAGGATACCATGCGTTTGACACATAGTAATATTATTATTGCATTTCGGTATGACAATAATTTAAAACATAATGCAATGTACATATATTATTTTATTGTTACGCGTTGAGTTAAATTACAGGACCGCCGAGAGGGGCGCCGCCGCAATGTGTGCGGTCCGCTGCAGCGGGTCCCGGCGGCATGCGTCGGTGTCATCTCCGGTCTAACGATTATACTACTACCAGGGTTGATGAAATTAAGTAGCTCCTCGCAATAGATGTGTAATTTTGTTCTTTGTTTCACCCGTCGTCGTTTTATTACCCGTCGACCGCCGCGGTGTACACATCAAATGGCTTAAATTATAATATAAGGTATGCAGGACCGCGCGTTAAGGATCGCCGCATGGGGGCTGCCCGCAATAAGATCAACCCATGCGTCGCAGTTTCATTATGAATAATAATATTATATATTGACACACACACACACACACACGTATATTTTATAAATTATATATTATAATATGGTGTATAATAAATCGGTTACGATGACAACGGATCGTAGAGTATATAGCTTGGAAGGCAACATGAGTTTGGGAAAAAAAATGAGAAATATTTTGAAATCTATTATATTATTAATATTATTATTATTGTTATATTATAATAGTATATACATTTAACATATTTCATTTTGCTATATGCGCACACCCGTTATTAAACATTTCACATGACTGTAGTACTATTGTAATTTATAATGTAGGCTCAATATTTTAATGTATTAGATATTCTATGATGTGTTCCATATCATTATAATAACATAATATATTATTGTGTTGTAGGTATAGTTAGAGAAGCGGGTGTGTAGTTGGACAAATGTTATAGGAACGGCAAAAGGCATTCGGCCGAACGTCGTCCCACGGTCGCACAAATTACGTACAAAATAAAACAAACGATATGTGTTCAATATTATTATTATTAATAATATAATCCAAACAATAACAATGCATAATAGTATTATTGATGATATTACAAAAGGAAATACCCATAATCACTCTCAATATTGACATAGGTAGTAAATATTATAATTATATGCATAACACCTACGTGAATTTACAACTTACGAAGCGGCAACAAAAAAAAAAAAAATTTAACCTACTTCAATAAAGGCACGTACGTGACCACGTGTCATTTTTAAAAACTAAAAAACATCGCGTACTACACTTATGTAAAAACAGGCTTATCAAATTGTTGAACGATTTTTGCGATGTAAAAAAATTGTTTTATATTTGTTTAAGTCTAGACGTATAATAATATTATAAGGTCAACAATTCTGCACAATTTAATGACGAGTTTATTCAAAGAATAGTTAACTCAACCGTTTGTCGTTATAACATTTTAATGTGAATTATAATTGTTTTATGTATGTCATTAATCAACTACATTTTGCAATACACACTAAGTGTATAGGTAACTATAATTTGGCATTATCACGAAAACGAAATTAAACTGTATCAACAATTATTCCGATGTGGGGGTTGTATTGTGTTTGAAAATGTTTTCCACGGAAAAACAGGGTAACAGACGTGGACAAATGTTCTAAATACACAACCACAACTCTATAATATAGTTGTATGAAATAACTACCTATACTTTTGGTCACTCCTTTACCAGTCGATTTCGCACCGTACATTTTATGAATTACAAATTTCAAACGTACAATATTTGTTGAGTATCTTTAGTAGGACTGTTATAATATACAAATGACAGGTGACAGCGCCCTAAGTGGAACACCTCCGGTTTGCATTTAACGGTTCGCAAATGTTTTCAGCCCAAACATAATATGAATAATTTATTATTGTACTTGGGAGAAGAAAAAAATTAATATTCCACTTCAGACGGCGTAATATTTGAACACAATATTTTTCATAATATTATTATTACTATCATTATATTCAAACTTAATAATACGGAATACGTCTTACACTTTTACAGTTTTGAGTTGAATGTTGTGAAAAAGACACCATCACACTGATGCTGGGAGAGCGATCGATATGGCGGTACACTGCAGTATATTCCGAAATCCGAAAACCCTAAATCATGTCTTATATTTGCTGTAGAGGGGCGTAATTTGCTAGAAGACTGTCTCTGATGATACGGGTTTATCTCCATTGAGCGACTTCTTTTTTATTATACTTATGCAAATATTAACTCATTACAGCGGTGTAATATTGTAATCTTACTATGTCCTGTGGTAACGGACACCTCTCAGTTATTCCAGTTCAAATTATTCAAAATATCCAATCTAAATTCAAGTCCTAAAATCGTCTGGCTGGGTATTCATTATTATTCCATACTTTGAATTACTACGATTATGGCTGGTTACGGGTAGGTTAGAAAACACAATTTTCGACCGCAGCATAGTGGGTTTATTTTGTATTATCATCATCATTATTATTATTATTATTATTATTATTATTATTATTATTATTATTATAACTTCATGAATTTGGACATCATAATTTTAATCGCAAAACAATGCTTTATTATTCAGTACTCTTGTTCAATAAATATACATACAATATATTTACGATTACAAATCCTAGATGTTGAAATGAATTGCTTATTTTTAGAAAACATAGTAATTATTCAAAATAGTAAAAAATCGGAACAATTGTTCTGCTGCACAGTAGGTTTCGAGTGCACCTCAACATTTAGTAGGCCAATATCTACGTAGATATGTTAAATTTGAATTCATTGCATAAATAATACGGTTTTGAGTGGAGAACGATTGTCAGCCTATATATTCTATGGATATTTTACTCTAAATAATATTTTGTATTGCAGCAGCCTATAAGTAGTTTGTTTTTCTATTACAGTGATGGTTTTCCAACAAAAAAACTATTATTTTATGATATTATTTCTATCTGTTATTAACTTATAGTTCAGTACTAACCTCCCGCGGAGTCATGTAAAGAAGTTTGTGACATAAATAGCTTATAAATAGTCTAAACATTTTGAAAATATGGTGTTAAGAAAATAATAATTTACGTAGTGGTGAAAAATGTCAATATTCTAAGAGTAATTGTTAAGTCATTGTGTAATTACAACAAGTTACATAACTAAAATCATTATTTTTCATTTAAAAATTATTTTTGTCGAAATTTGAACTTGAAATGCCAATGAGAAGATTGTGTAGTTTTGTATTTTTAAGACGTTTGAATTTATATAAGAACACCTTATCACAAGTGTATTTTTAAGTGAAATATTTATGAAAGTTGAAATATGTATTAACTGTGAACAACAAATCGTTGTAAAACCAAAACAGACAATGCTCCATTCAGAATCCAAATAATTTTAGGAATAGGTTATGGTACCTGACTTCAAAACCTTCTAATCACAATCTGTAAATACATAATGTGGATAACGTAATAAGATAGATCGACCACTATCAGATTTCACTATAGCGTTTCTTTGATTCATTGAAGCGACATAATTATTATTCATGTTAAATCATACACAATTGAAAAGTTCACACTAATCAGCATTTTTCGGAAAATTGAAAATTAAATATAAAACATAATCACGTTATGATATAAATTGTCAAATTATAGTAAATATTAATTCGTTTCGCTGGATATTCATTAGTTTACGCTTTCAACAAATTTGTAGATAAAAATAATTTTTTTGTTCGTTATAGTAATATAAAAAATATAAGTTATTTTTAGTATCACTGTTTATAACATACATACAGCGGGTAAACATACAAGTAAAGTAGATGTTTAATATACTACACAGCCAATGATAAAGTAAAAGAGAAACCACTATGATCTGCATCATCATTCATCTAAAATGTATAAAAAAAAATCGACCACCATAACCGATTAATGATGATTATTTACAATATAGTGTTATGTAGTAGGCACCGTAAAAGAATGTGAACATTACATATTAATTAGTGTAAGAATCGTGCCATGTTTACCAGACACGACAATGGCGAGTTATATTTTTTTAATTAAAACAAAAAAAAAAACCGTACACATCACGCTACCACTTCGGCTCGGGGCCCGCGTTCTATAAATATAATAATATAGACGAGACCACACGAGAGTGTCACGTTTCTCACCCGATGGAGCTCACGACCATACTATTCAGGTGCCGGTATTGTGAGGTGCAGCTTAAATAAAACTGTGCTACATACTATACAGTGACATGTTGGACCATGCGATCACATCGACCGTCTTATTTTACATTATTTTATTGCAATGTTTGGATAAGCACACTGTTAGGAGTGTACAATTTGATAGGAACACGCCATTTCCTCACGAGCCTGTGGATCATGGTCGGTTTTGTGATCCAACACCCATCATCTCCTAAGTATACAAGTTTCTAAGTTTTGATAGTTAACGACTTAAGGTTGCGCATGGAAGTCAAAACATTCGAGCACAAATGTAAATACAATTTACTAAAACTATCAAACCGTCATATACACTCTAAATCTATACTTTTAACAATGCGCATATGGAAACAAACAACAAACCTACCTATAACCTGCATAAACCACAACCCATCTTTATCAAGTTCAATTTATATCATTACTTCAACTCATCATCAATAATACTCACTTATACATCTTACTACTGATTTTAAGCTTATTATAATTTAAAACGACGAACAAGGTCCAAATAGAAAATAGTCAAAATACATTCTTTTATGAGCAAAAGTTAAATAAACTACAACATATTCTAAAAAATGAACTATCCAAATTTAAATATTTTAAATTCCTTATACATAAAAATAAAAATAAAAATAAGTATAAATCACTTGAATCCATCAAGTATTTATTCAAGAAATCCACTAAGAACTAAACGAAAATCGAAGAACAACTAGAACATGCAGATCTAAATACTCGACAAAAATTGTTTTCCATCCATTTCCAACAAGTCGAAGCAACTTAACACTTTTGATATAGCCAACACCTTTAACCACATCACGATGTGTTACCTGATTCATGTCTCGCGTATTATATTCAAGAATCTGCAATCACTCTACCTGTCCATAATATGTCAAATCATATATCGCGTGTTGAAATCGAAGATAGAATTTAAAAATTTTCTTCGGACAATGTCCCAGTCTATAATATTATCATGACTAACCAGTTATTAAAGAACCTTTCAAAAAACGTATATACCAGCAAATGCTTATATTTAAAATTCAATGCCATTAGTTTTTGTAAATTTAAAACTGGCCGTAGTAATTTTCATTTTTAAAGCCTCGTTTTTAGGAGATCTTTTGCAATGGCTCGGCTAAACCGTCTACCGATAAGGATATCAATACAGCAATCCAATTCCGGTTATAACATGTGAAAATCATCTAAAACTGTTCTAAGAATCTCCGTTTAAGGACATAGATCAAAACGATAATTTATAACGTAAATATTCCAGTACAAAACGAAACCGTATATCTTGGAAGAACACTGAACATATTCTGTAACCCGGAATCCTTGTTTGTTCTCTTCCAAGATTCAAATTAAATCCAGAACCCAACTACTCCTTTACATGGTTGTGACTAAATTAATCGGGTAACCAACCGCCAGTTTGTTTGAAGTGGACTGTAATTTAGTGATGATGGTGTTATTATTACATTAAACTACACTACTCAAAGATCCACAACATAATATGACAGTAAGTACCTTGAAAAATTACATTCCAAATGAATAAATGTATTATCACAGATTATTAATTAATCTCCAACATTAATCCTATGAAAAAAAAAAAAATATGGCCGCCAATCTATTCCAGATAATCTTTCTCGCCTGCTAAAACGCAACTGTAATCGCGATTTATTCAACTAATAATAAATAAATAATTAATCGACACATTAGTGACACTACTGTGGATAATTTCCACTCCCCTCGCGGCTCCAACTATCATTTATCATTACATAATTACTAACTATTGTACCAAATTATTGTACAAATGATTTTAATTTAAATTTCGTGTTATTAAAAAATAATAAGTAAAATACATTTTTAGTTATTGTACAAACATTCATTTTTTATTTTTTGGTGTCGTCGCTACCTTCGATTTTTTTAGGACCCGTTTTAAAATATTATACTTATATTATTTATACTTGAGTAATTTAGTAAACATTATATGTGCACTTACCCTATATTATTATACGTATACTATAAATTCGCCAAACGCACGCAATATATTATAAAACACACTAGTATTAAATGATATAATTAATGCAATATGGAAATACGCTGACTGCTTACCAAAACGAGATTGTTTCGTTAGTTTTGATTTTTAAAATATTATTTATTTCCAAGAGAATTATCATAAATTTCGCATAATTTATCTCTAGTCATATTACCTATACCACTATGTTATAAGCCCTAAAATCATGTGAGAAGTATATTACGTATACCACATAAATAATTTTTACGTGTGTTATAATATAATAGTCCAGTGAAAACATGAAACGCATTATCTTGAACCACAGCCAACTCTAAAAGTCGATTTTTTAATTTTAATTTGAGTGTTTCATTGTTAATCGTATTACGTGTATGCATGTATTTACAAAACCGACCAGATTTGGTTTTCAACCATTGACATATTATATTTCACTGCATTAATCGAATGGGAATCCTTCCACGTAGGTACACACATACGCTGATTCAGTTGAATAACAGCAATAATCATAGAATTATCTCTGCGAGCTAAATGTGTACATGAAAATATGTATCCTACTTGACTCAAAATTATTCGATAACAAAGCTTTTATTAAATATTTTCAAAGATGTAGTATGAGCTACAGGACACTGCAGCAGACGTTTGCACTTAAGGGGATTCGATACCGTCATTTTCTGTTTTTGTCTAACACAAGCGTGACATAGTAATTTAGACGTGTTTTTTGCCAAACATACTAATTGATCTAATGAAGCGATAATAGATCTGAAAACAGATTTGAATTTGTCGTCAAGTCTACTTGAAATCGACTTTCCCACATTTTTGATATTATCCCCCAAATTCCTAAAAATGTCATATTAAAAAAAGAGCATTTAAAAATTTTTGTATTTCAATTTTCGGAGAAGTTAAAATCAAAAAATCATAAATGTGGGAAAGTCGATTTCAAGTAGACTTGACGAAAAATTCAAGTCTGTTTTTAGAATTCTTATCGCTTCATTAGATCAATTGGTATATTTGGCGAAAAAACACGTCTAAATTACTATGTCACGCGTGTGTTAGACAAAAACAGAAAATGACGGTATCGAATCCCCTTAAAATATCATATTTTAACGAAGTAGCACGTTTATTAGCCATATCGAGCTTGAGATGTTAATTGAGTTGATCAAGTTACTTACACAACACCCATGATCCGTTTATTAATATAATAAAACTCAATTTTAGTGGACAAACTGAATAATAATAATAATAATTATATGCAAGATTCTAGGCTAAGAAAAACTTAGGCTAGCGACGATATTACCTAGTGGGCCAACTCGGATGGACTTCAGTCGAAAAAGGCCAAAAGGTTAAAATTTATAGCCAGTCTAGAACTGTGAATATCCACTGACATCTACTATAAGTGCTCTATTCATATTTCTTTGAGTCCAATTACGATTGGTAAGGTGATGTTATCTATTGGACTGTTTTATTTTAGGCCTTTTATTTTATTCTAACATTAAGTAAAATTATACGCGCTAACGGGTAATATGTATAATGCACCCCATGAACGGAAACAGTGTGTATATCCATTATCCACAGTACTGTTTAATATTATAGAATTATTACGTATCCATACTGTACGCACACCATTTAATAATATTACTGTCCACATATTTTATGCTTACTACTTTGGTTTTGTTAATCTATTTTCGATTAAAAATATTATATTCATGCAAGTTGTAAAATTACTACATCAAAAAAACGAATTATTCAGCATTCAAGTAGTATAATAGAGAACAATATTATATAATATTATGGTTGTATTGTAAATAAATTCAGATCCATCAGTTTTTTTTTATTAATTTTTAATATTCTTGGTGTATCCTTGTATCCAACGGATCCGTAGTTTTGTCAGCTGTCTTTACATAATATTATAATATTATCTATGTACGTCAAATAAATATTTATCACGGTTCGAACAATTGTGGTAGTATTCACATCGTTGTCAGGCGTACGGTTTTGCCCGTTAGCTGGTATCATAATAATATTATTATAATAATAATTATTGTTCCTTCGCCGTAACAACGAGATCCTGCGCGTATGCGTAGGACATTAAGTATGCGGGTAGTAATTATTTAGGGTTCACACTCACTAATGATCATTGGGTACACGGTGTGCTCACAAAGACACATAGCCCGCGCACATGACAAACAAAAAATTGCCTACACACAACCCCTTGAAATAGGGTATTTCTAAGGGCCTCGACAGCTAAAGTCGCTATTTCGAAAACACCGAGCATCTAACCAGTGGCCTCGTTACATTCAATTTGCGTATATTATTACATATTTTGTATAATAGTTATTCGGCACACGATCTCACTGTTCGTTGTTTCCACGAACAAACGAAAAACTATTGTCTTAATGATGTTACGATATGCATTTTACAGGGGTGACTGAAAATCTCGATTTATATCGTGCGACCACGACGCTATTTATTTCGATGATATCAGCATAAAAACAAAATTATATTATTAAGTACCTATGATGAATAATAACATAGACATATTATCACTGTGAAATTAATACTCAGTTTACCGCTACCCGCGTACAAATAATGTTGTTATAAGTATTTTGTCGGTGGCGAGCTCTCATAAATTTGTGGGCGAAAATGGACGTATTCCTAGTTGAAGTGCAAATGTGAAATGCGAAAAATCAACAGTTTTGATCTCACAAATAAGATAGGAGTTACCAGGTTTATTGTGCCAGTAAAAAATGTATATCGTATAGGACTTTATACGCTGGTCTATTAGAACATGCCAACGATCAACCCATCGTAGTATCGTGCGCTTAAAATAACGATTATTATTATTTTGGTTCGCGAGGAGACGTCGTTATCGGAAAGTGGACGCAAACTTATCGACCGGGGTGATTAAAAAACTACCCCCCCCCCCAAATAAACAATTTGTGTACACGAACATTAGCCATAATAATGTTCACTCGTCGTCAAACACCATTCTACGATATTTAGCACAAAATTATAACGAACAACACAATGATAATATTATTATTAGTACCTATTGTGATTGCATTTAGTTTCGTACTCAATAGCGGTTCGTATACCGCGGTCGTATTATTATTATTATTATTATTATTCACGTAACTCGATTTAAAAGAAATAAACTAATAACGATCGAACAAAAAAAAAACCCGTAATGTCAATTTTGAAAACGTGGTACAACGAACCGTCCAGCGACGGTAAGCGCCCGCTGTAATACAATAATAATATTTTTTTAAAACAATAATAATTATTATTAATACTGGTATACCTATGCGGTTTTCACGAATAACAACTACTCTAACCCCCCAATATAACTACGGCAGTCGGTGTTTGGAGAAAAAAAAGTCGAATAAAGGCAAAAATAAAAATCACACTGTCCACACGTGATAATATTATTATAATTATTATTATTTATTATTATCAAAACGACTGCATTGTGTGTTTTTCTGACCGTCTCGTGGCGAGTCCACCACACACGCGATATTATCATTTTAATTCTCTGGGACGCGTTGTTTTTTTTTTTTTTCGTTTTTCAACGTACGCCTATGTAAAAGAGAAGAAAAAAAAAACAACGTAATTAAACGCTCGCACGAAACAGACGCGATTGTATCTGTCAAACCTACCTGCCCCCATCCAGCCGGCTTCGACTATCCGCGTAGCCGTCGACGTCGTAATGGCAGTCGACAACCGTTTGCTCTCGACGACAACGACGACACACATAATAATAATATTTATAATATTATTGTTCGAAACAACGCCGCTTCGTGTGTGGCTGTTAGGTAGGCGCACATCATTATTTATTATTATTATTATTATTACTATCGTTATTAGGCAATTAAATTATCATATTGTGCGTCCGTACGACGACGATGGTAATAATAATATTATTGTTATCACATTATACTTTAAATTATAATAATATGGACGTACTGTAATAAAGAAGTTATAAAGTCCTTGTTTTTTTTTTTTTTTTTTTACACGCACACGATACACTTGTAAAATGCCGTCGTCGCGTAATAATAGTAATTAATACCGCCGGAAAAATCGGAATAATTAACAGTCAGCGAAGGAGGCGAACATTCGTTTTGCCGTTGTATGGAATCATCATCGCGTCGTACATACAATGAACGCGACGGGGCCACCGATCGTAATCGTACGTACGAGTGTACTTATATGATGTGATAGAAGTATTATATTTTAACAATCGTAATAGCATCCAGACAATGCGATGGTGGTGGTATTAATGAAATATATCTAATATGAATAATGTGATGTTATAATTGTAGTATAATAATATAAGGGTCGGCGATCGGCGTCGTCTCCGAGAACCGAATCCGTAAAATAAAAATAAAAATAAAAATAAAAATCAAATAACAATTAAAAAAACTTGATGATATAATAAAATGTATTAATAATTATCAATTTTATAATAACTATAACAATTGTTTTTTTTCATTTAACTGATATTGTGTGGTTGTTTGGATGTGGAAACTGAATTACATCCTAGATGTATTGACCGTATATTATTTTTCTATTAAATATTATGACGTCTGGTAGTCTATCGCTGCTGATAATAATATTATATATTGCTCACATATCATTGTTGCCGTGTCTATAGTTAAGTACTGAGTATGATGGTCAATATGTTTATTGTACCTGCCAATTATTATAGATTGTAACATTAGTTATTTACATTATTAATAAAAATTAAATATTAAAAAATCATAACAATCATATAAGGACATGTTATAATTTTTTGATGGACATCACCATTATGTTTGTTCCGAATTAGCAATTGAACCGTTTGACATTATTATACTATTCCCATAATTCGCTCAATATTATTTATATCAAAATGGCAATTTACCTTACAAAACCTGAAGATTGTTTTTACTTGCTTGGTTTAGACACGTACGATTTCTGCGTTTCTTCATTCAAATTCTTATTCGAAGGGGAAGTTATTTTCATATACCACAGAGATATCTCCAGAATATCTTCGACATTACACGAGTACGGTTTTCAAGTTTTAATAATATCTCTTTTGGGCACCGACAACAACGTTTCACTAAATAAGTGAAATTTAAATTTTTCTTGGACGATGTTGTTGGACATATACATACGTATGCCAAACAGACCCGGTGGGTTGAAACCCCCACACCTCCATTTCGTTTAACTTTAACAGCTTACATATATTTCTTACATCTTAAAAAAATAATTGTAGGTATGCCTCATTTTATTGATTCATTGTCATTGATAATCAGGACTTTTCCGAGAGTGAAATTACATATTATTAAACTTAAAGTTACGAACATTATCTATGTTTGTACCTTTGGCTTGTGATATTTAAATTTTTCTGTAATATAATTATTACCATTATTATTATTATTAAATTATTTTAATGTATCACAAATCATAAGATGCATACAGAGTGAAATATCATAAAAAAATCAATGTAGAAAAGATAATGTTCACAACTCTATGTTTAATGGTATAGGTCAATATTAACACTAATAATCAAGTTAAGAACACAGAATTGATTATGTTAAAGGCAAAATGTACTAAGATACACTTGATTTAGCGAGAAAAAAAACCATATATATAAATTATACTTAAAAATAACTTTTAGGAGATAATGCAAACGATTTTATTTGATACAAACAACTTAGGGAGCTTAGCCTCTATCAATATCTCACCTTATGTTTCACTGGGCTGCGGTCATGATTCCGACAGAGTTTTACTAGAACACAGAGACTGAGTACTCCAGATATTGAAGTGAAGTCAAAATTAACAAAAGACATTTGGTCGTATACAGTGACATGGTATAATACCAGTTAAACGTAATACAATCGTACACAATTACTATGTAAATTATGTTTAATGTTTAAAGTACGCGGTCATGTTTGCATGCAGAACGGCCGCATAACCTAACCTCGGGTACCATGGTCATATTACTGGATAGTTTACACATGGATGGGGCTACCATATAATCGAGTGTGATAGAAGAGCATGCTGGTTACTGGAGTGGCTACATTTATGGCGTGAAACATCACAAATGATAACGCAAACGCAATCCAGAATTATATTACCAGCTACTACCAGCCGAAATCGAAAATTCGAAAAATAATATTATTATTCGCATTTGACGTATTCTGTAATTTAAATTTTTTACTACCTACCCAAAAAATATTAATAAACCATTGTAAATTGTAATAAAAAACGCATTATCAGATATTTATCATGAAAAATTAGTACAATTTTTAAAATAATTATAATAAAAAAAACAATTAGGTAGGTACATAATCGGTGTTTAAATAAAATTAATTTGGTGTACTTAACTTGTTTATTAATTTTTTTTTAAATTTTACTATGCATTTTTATGTAGTAATATCCAAGTATTATCAAGTTGATCAATTGGTCTCTATGAGACTTATAGTACGAGTACTACACAATTTTCATCAGAATTAAATAGTATTCTAGGTATATTTAAATAAACTGTTTTTATTGCATAGAAATATAGAAAGTTGTTTATAATATATGTGATTCGATGGTTTCTAAAATATTATTTTAGCTTCTAAATATGTTAGTCTAATTTACTATTTACTTGGATTTGTCAACTTAGCTCAAGTTGCTTATGGTCATCATTATTTTTTGAAGTAGAACTACAATACAAACATTTAAATACCATTTCAGTCAGTACTTAAATTAGTAAAAAAAAAAATAGTGTTTAATTAATTATTGAACTAAAAATTGAAAGATCCGATAGGATTGATAAAAAATTGTTTTTTTTATTATAAACCAATATATATATATATGACCGAGAATAGAAGGGCAATAAAGCAAAATATAAGGGCAATTGTATGATAATATTCCATTATTATTTGTTATTTATTTTCATGCATAAGATAATAATAAAAATAATAATAAAAGTTGAAAAAGGGTGAGGAAATGTTGAAGTCTATGCATTTAATGTTAGTTACATATTACTTGAATATAAGTAATCAAACATTAGATACACTACTAATTACCATAAGTAGGTAATAATTGTTATGCCAGGGAAATGTTGTTCAAACCGACACCCTCTCGAGCGCAGCGATAATACACTTTTTCAGGGGCAATTTCGGAATATTCTAAAAACACGACATAAAAACCTGGACACGCCTATGGTTTTAAGAAGTAATTCGAGTGTATAACTACTAAAAGATTTACATTTTTACTAAGGGCCGGGCTACCGCATTACCAAACCGCTTTCTGCGAGGCTCGGCAAGCCGCGCGTAGGAACGCTCAAAGCGTCGGATTATTTTTAAAGGTTTCGAAAACTTTTAAACCTTTCATTATTTATGGACGTCATTTATTCAAAAAGACAGAATTCGCTGCTAACTCGTTCAAGCTACGTCTGCAATTCGGCGATACTTTGGATAACGTAGTGCACGCGTGTTAAATGCACACACACACACACACACACACACACACACACACATACACGCACACGCACACTTGCACGTACGTTGCACACATACATTTCAAAATTATTTATTATAACTCGCGTCTACATAAATCAGCAGCGGCCGAGGAGGACCGCGTGTAATGCATTATTATTATTATTATTATTATTATTATTATTACTATTATCACTGTACTCGCATAATTTATATAATATACAATAATATACACAATGGACAGGCGAGCATATCACATTCGCGTTTACGCGTGTACTTACAAAATGTGTAATGGCATAGAGTCGAAACGGCATTCAACGAGCATACCTATACATGTATAAACACACGCACACACACACAATAACAATACCTAATACAGTAGTAATAATAATAATAATAATAATAATATATACACATTCGCAGAGCGTTTTGCATATTATTACTATAATATACGTACAGCCATTATCTCGCGACCACTTTGATTAGCGTGTTCTGTACACTGTGTGTATACGTGTTCATGTCGTATATATATATATATATGAGGTACACACGATTAGGGACTTAAATAATATTATATAATATCAATAATATAATATCACGTATGCGATCGTGTATAATAATGTAGAACGCCGTTTCGGTAAAATCGTTGTCGTCGTTATTATTTACCAGACGTCCGCGTGTTTACCTCCGTACCATTATTACGTTGTTGCGTTTCAAATACGAAATCGGATTTCTCGTTCGGCTTGAGACCGTATCGCGTCGCGTCTCCGAGGTGATATAATATGACAATTATAGTATAATAATATTGCCCCTGATGTATCGTGGTGTTATAATGACGAAACGGACGATGATAATATTATTGCTATATATATTATATATATACACACCTACCTATTATATAGTGTACTGTGTGTACGATAATATTTAAATTATAATTTTTTTAAAATTTTTTTGATGATAATAAAATTATCCATATGACATAATTGATCACTAAAATGGGGCCCCCGACCAACACCAAAAAAATGGATCAACGTGGAGAAATATGTCGTGTATTGTATTAATATTATGTTTCACTACATAAGTAAAGTTTACATTTTGTAAAGCGATAATTTTTGTATCGTTTTTATTCCGTTCGATTTTATAATATTCTCTTTACATAGAACGCAATAGTCGATGATTGAGATAAAATTTAAGTTTTATCTATATACATGAAATATGATTATTCGATTATTACGACTTCATTTTCCATTTTCCGTTGTTGGCGTTACCAGAAAAACTGCCCGAGTACAATTTTAGTTTATTTCACTAATCTAACTAGACACAATCCTGGATGGCTTAGATTCACAATTGGACCCGATAGGTCTGACCCGGGAGTTGCTCAAACAGAGATTTTAAGATTTACGAGGAAAATATTTGTTTATATACAGTTGCTATTGGTTATAGGAGAAATATAAATATATTTAGTAGAAATGGTTATTTTTTTTTTTTTTTTTTTATTGGTTGCCTGCAGTGGTTCATCGGGCAGATCGGGTATAAGCGTGCATAATACAATTGAATTTTCGCTCATTGCCTACCAAGGTGGTTGATTTGCACATGTAGCCGCTCATCGGCGTGTTCGCAATCAAAATAAATATAAAACATATTATTATTTCAAGAGTACACAGCAGGTAGGCATAATATACTGCTCGAAGTTCGAACTATCACCGTCGAGTCTCATATAGAGTTGGCATTTTTAACGGGCAACAAAGTGCACGGGATCAGCTAGTATATATAATATAATATAATATGTATATATTATATATTTGACGCGTGTGTTGCGACCTACCCGTATATTGACCCACACTGGATACGTCAAATTATTACTATTATTATTATTATTATTTTATTGTTATCGTCAGCTGCGGATAGTCAACGTGTCGGGCGAACGAATACATCGGATCACAGGCATCACACGATGACAATAATTATTTTTAGTGTTGGACGGTCAGCGGACGAGTTGCATCGCGTGTTCCCACGGTCGTCGGGCGTCGGACTTGCGGCGGCGACCGAATCGTGTACAAACACTGCACCGTAGTCGGCATAATAATATTTTACAAGATAAGTTGGAGTTTCGTCGCACTCGTCCGTGTTCGGATGTGTAGTGGACGGCAAACGAATGGAAAACTGAACGCTATTCGTGATGTCGACCTGTAATTCAATAAAATTATTATTGTGGTGCGTCGACAGAAATCGTTCGGTCACGTGACGAAATCATCATGGGAACGCGCAGACACCATGATACCGCAGCAGAAGACGTGTAGATGTAACAATAACAATAATAACAATAGAATGCATAATATCATATCCGTTGTCAAGTCATAATAATAATATTGCACTGTCCGTGCGTATTCGACGACCGAGTACGACCATGTGAACCGTCGAGAACTTAAGGTGCCCATATAGCTACTCGAAAACATAATATCGTTTAGGTTTTTCCAATATATTCGGCTGGCTTTTCGCGTAATCCTCGATCGTCGATCATATTTTATGAGTACCCGAAACTCGTGAAACTTGTTTGTGATCTCACGATATATCGTTATTATGAATTCATTTCGATTCGACCACGGTCGATCGACGGGATCGTCGTCCGAAAAGCCGCGAGCCGCCCTAACCGCGGTATAGACTATTTCCGTGACGTTCTCGGTGTAAACCGTTCACGTAAAAATATATTACAGTCCGTTCTCGAAGCTTATACGATATCGTTATTACGAATTGATATTTTGACCACGGCTAATCGACGCGATTGTCGTCGGAAAAGCTGCGAGAAACCACTGCCGTACGGTGTATATACTTTTCGTTTGTCTCGTGCATTGTTTCGTTTGTTTTACTCTCGTTCTGTGGAGTATCCGACGACGGACATGTATGCACATAAATTACTATTACAAACGCATGTTTAATAAATATATATAAATATGTGAACAACGAGAATTTATAACGCCCTAGATTTATTTCTGCAGGCGTACGAATGTTCAGCTTTGTTTCTCTCTTCATTCTCTCTCGTTACTTTTTTTTCGTAATAATAATAATAATAATAATAATATTGTTTGTTTAATGGATGTAAATTTACTAAACGCGTTTTTACCATCGCCGGTTAGCGTTCGGTACGCGAATAGAAAATTAATTTGTATAAATTAACGAATAAATAACGATTTCGGGATAGAAGAAAAGCCGGAGCACGTTGTGTACATATGCGCTCGTGTACTGAACTTGATTACAATGGAGTTCTGCAGACATATTATTATGTAGTTGCTCCACACACAACGGGGGTAGGTGCTCATTGCACACAACGACTTATAACATCATAATAATATTGTCATTCATACGCGCGATTTCGTCGAAATTATTGGATACGTCAAGTAATTTTAAAATAATATTATGCGACATATTTTAATGGTGTTTTATTTGTAATTATTGATCAAACCATATAGCACTAGCACGAGCATTTCCGTTACCCTATATTTTTTTCTTGTCATTTCACAAAATCACGATTATTAATTATCATCCTACGTATGTATTGGCATAATAGTGCTAGGTTTCTTCTTAAAGGGGAATAGTTATTAGAATTTTAATTAAAATTAAATTAATATTGAACGCAAAGACCATTGTTTCGGAACGTTTCACTTTGAAAAACTGTCATTGGAAATGCATTACATTTTATACTACAACAATATAATTAGGTAGCCAAAAGAGCGTCTCTGATATTAATTGATTTTAAAACAATTTGATTATGTCTTATAATATAATGTAGATGGGAACAAGTATTTAATTTTTATTACGTCAATATTAAATTTCATCCAGGCAATATTGTATTTTAATCAAATTATACTAGGTATAGTAGGTGGGTATACAATATTTTAACTGTCAATTGCATGTATATGCACGCATTTAAAACTCGATTAGTACTCGGAAATTATTAATTAGTATTCATATTTATTTGTTTCCTTAAAATAATGCATTGTTGCAACTCCATTATACAGTAATATTATTTGTACCTATTTAAAAAAAGAAAAAACTATTATCATCCCTTTTTTGAAATTCAGATGGAAGTATAAAATATTGAAGTACTTTGTTTTAATTATAAAACATTAAAAACGATTTAATGCAATTCGATGTTTTCACCAAAAAACAAATGACATTCTTATTTTTGGTCACGAAATTCATTAATTTACTTTTATACATTTGTTTGTGTAACAAAAACATACCAGCTGACCTTGATTTTCAATTAGCGTTTTTTTTTTCTGAGGACCGCATTAATAATCTCGAAGACGGGTGCGGTTACAGGTAGGAAACAGGTAACTATCTATAGGTATAATATGTTGAAAACAAACTACTTAAATATTTTTAACTCGACTGACTACTAATTTAAAAAAATAAAAACGACAAAACGGAAAGCTTGTGCATCATGTAACATTCGAAGAAGCCTTTTATTTATTTATTTTTAAGCAATTATTATTGGATGTAGTGAGTTATTTTCGTTTTTCCAAACTAGATTTTAGGTTTCTTCTCTTCCTATCAGATTCTGGGTTACCATTTTGCCTCATCAATAATAATGATTTATAATAATATATTTTGAAATTCCATATTAATTATTCTACCTACGTAATAAACATGTGTGTCTTATTTAATACGCAGCGTATAAATGTACAGTTAATATAAATGATATCCGTTGCCAATGTCGACTTTTGCCTCTTCAATATAGATATGTTTTAAATGTATAATAAAATAAATTGTTGAATTGTTCATCTCGAAACCTAATTTATTATATAATTTTAGCTTTGTCACTGTAACAATATTATATTCGTGGTAGTTATTACATTAATCCATTCTGTCACTCAGATGACAATATGATATTATAAACTATAATTTATGTGCGTGCCCACCTACGATATATCTGGACTAAACCAGTATTTCAAGAATAAATAAATCGCGTAGCTTTTTAATAATATTCTATATTCATATTTACTAAATATATAATGATAATTCAGGAATATCCCCGTTATGACTTTTTAGTGTTCTTCCCCTGTAATCAACACTTTGTTTTTGTTCATACAACAATCCATACATTATGTGTTAATTGTTTTTCAATAAACACAAAAACAGACATTTGATTTATACTATAAAGTAAATATTTTTAATTGCTAAAATTGTCATATGTCGTAGTGTGCACCAAACAACTAATTGTATGAATACAAAAAGTCCACTAAAAACCGCTACCTTGTCAGCATCGGCACAACTAGTGAGGTGATAGTGCTGAGTACCAAATAGTTTGACTTCAGCATCTTCAACGTTATATTTAAAACATTATTTTTAATATTTATTGTTCTTAAAAAAGATAAAATATTATTATATAAAAATACATTTATATAAAGTAGGAGCATATTTAACTAGCTAAGAATTTTCAAAAATTATTCAACGCAATTATAAAAGCATGGCATTTTTATAAAGTAATGGGAATTATTCCCATAATTGATTATAGTGTATAACCCGATAACATGATATTGTTTCTTACAAATAAATATTAATTTTACCCGGTTAACTTAATGTATATAACTTAAATAATCTGAGTTAAGCTTATACACACAATTCTGCTTGTAACATAAATTATAGAATCACCTTAATTTAATTTTTAGTTGCAGGGGAGAAAATCATCTCACAGTTTTAGCAATAAAATTTGTTTTTTTTTTATACTGCAGTTTTGCATTTTAATAAGTACACCATATTATAAGTACATTACATATATTAGTTATTAGTATGGTGCATTGAATATTCATACACACACCTTACTTATTACTGTAAAACAACAAAGTATATGCATGCAAAGCGTGTTTAAAATTGCGTTGAGCATAGTTAATAATAAAAAAATTATAAATTAAAAAACATTTTCTCGCGTGTTAATAACATTCCATTACGTAAACCATATACAACTTGAACGAATAGTTGTTTTGAAACTAGTGATTACATTTATTTACATGTATGTAAGGTGAATATTTTATCCCAAAACAGTAATTTTCTTATCGAATTCCTAGTCCTCAGCAGATTATTGTCAGCAGGAACTCGATATACAGAACTCACATTTGAAAAAAAAAAAATATACATACAATTATTAACAACTTTTTGGAAATTAAATTTATAACTTAAAACTAAATAAATCAAAACTATTGTGTCGTAAATTGTAAAGACTTTAAATAACTTACAAAAAAATATTTTAAAAACGTATTAGCTGAAGAAATGAAGTACTGTTTTGTGATAAAATAATCACCCTATATATTATACACGTTTTATATTAACTTACAACTGTAGGTACAGTAGCTACACCAAAATATACGTGGCAAAAACACGCATGCCTTGGTAGTCAAAATGTCTTTGTTAACTTTTCATTACGAAGACTGTTTCGGCTGTACCTGTCTGTGCTTTTAACGTATAGTTTTGTTTTTTTTTCCGTTCGTTACTGTGCAACTTGCGGATTAAAGTGTTTTTGAGAAAATACGCCCCAAAACATATAGTTCAGCTGGTGTAATAAGGAAAGTTCAGGCGTGAGCGAAAGATAAGAAGTTCGTCAATTATGAGGTAAATAGTCCTCGGAAAAAAAACTAAAACAAACTGTACTACCTACTTCATACAGCAGGAGTCCGTGATGTAGCGGAAATCCGAACGATGAAGTAAAAAAGCAAACATTATCCTTATAATTTACGAAACATCTTTGAAGACGAACATCTCCAAATACAATTATGTAACTTCGACAGATCAGGTAAACAATGACGTCGTCTCTGTCGTATTTGGCTTTGTAGTATTTTCATTTGCCAACAGGTAGGGCGTATATTAATCGAATACATAATATTATTATGTATAACAGTGTTGTTGTGTTCAAGGAAAGACATCGAATATATTATTAAACGATGGTACTTACGTCTGTAACCATCCACGCCACCGGATGTGTACATAAAATGATGTATATTATTATGATTAAACATACGTAGAAAAAAATATTACACTCGAACACTCCAATAAGACCATATTATTATTAATAAACCGCTTTGTAACGGTCTTCGAGTGAGATTGATTAATCCGTATATTATTATTATTATTATTATTATTATGTGTGTGCGTGTGTGTGTGCCTACTGTGTACACATAGCTATGTATCGAGTCGATGTTGTTTTTAATTGTTTGGCTAACTGTTGTAAAATTTAATTTCGTAAATGGAACTGCGGGCACCGCCGACGTTTTCTCTGAAACACTATTGAATATTTTCAAAGAAAACAGCAGTAGGCACGATATTACAATATTAAGACAGTAATATCAATAATCGTAAAATGTGTTATTAATATTTATAAGTCGTTAATACCTGCTGTTGCAACTATTGACCCCTGTAAAAAAATAACTTTAGAACTCATTCCATCGTTATTAAGCTAATATTTTTGTATTAAAATAAAAAAAGTGACGGCCATATATTATTTTGAAATGCGATTTCAGAGAATCTTTGTCGGCGAGGGATCGAAATATTTTTGTACATCGGAATTATTGACCTCTCAAGATACCAATATCATATAACTGGAATAGGCCTTCAGCTATGCATAGGTGCAAATCGGTAATGAAATCGCCATTTGGGTGTGAGACCTAAACATTTTTGTACTTGGAAAACTGGGGAAGTTTTGCTTCTGAACTAAAATCAATTAAAAGTAGGTATAACTACTATTTCACTATTTTATTACTTCTCCAGAAAATTAATACTAATATATTTTATTGCTGATTTACAATATTGCAAATTTTCAATAGACATCCCTGTTACACTTTAGAAATATCATTAAACACAATACATTTTAATAACACAAAACAATATATTTTATATGGCAAGAGACTCCAGATACAAACTGATGCTCCGCTATAATCGAAAATGCGAAATACTATCACGCCCAACATAGAGAGAACATCTCTGGAACTCCTCAAAGAGACAAACCTATTTCAGAAATTATAACAACAACACATAGATTACATCAAATGTATATTTTCCAATGACTTAAACCTCAATGTATCATTTTAAGATATTCTGTAAACAACTTTAAAAGTAATGTATTATACAAATTGAAAGATGTAAAATGTAATGTGTTTCTTCAGTAACTCCAATAACCATGGTAGATGAGGCGTACTTTTAAATTAAAACAATTAGTAAATAAATAAATATATTTTATAAATATTATACAATACTCCTATAGCCCGCACTGAATTAATCATCCAACATTGATGACATAGTCCTCGTTTTCAATATTTGGAATCGTCCACAACAGTTGTAATATTATTAATTGTTATTATATTATGGACAAAACATGACTTTTTAAAATTGTTTTCCTTGTGTTAAATGTAGTAAAAACTAAAAACAAGGTATACAATCGAACGTTTGAATGTACAAGCAAATTATAATTCCAAATTTTAAATTTATGTACACGAATCCGCATGTAAATGGCAGTTCAAAATCCTTCAAATCAATTAAAATAGTTTTTTTAAGCCCTCATAGTATCAAGATATAACGTTGCTTATTCTATGGACGTTTGCGTTAATATTAAAATCTTCTTCGCACTACAGATCTACAAGAAGAGCTAACCTAAAAGCTAGAGATCAAAATAATTTTTTTTTTTTTTTAAATATATTGACTTTATTATGAAAAATTACAATCTATACATCGAGTACAATAAGTAATATAAATATTTACAGATAGTTAACAGATTAAATTATATACATGAAGGGGAAATCACACATTTGTGACACCCCAGAATATTTTAAGTAAAATAATTACAAAATTAAAATCAAAAATCAAAATTAAAAATTAAATTAAATTAAAAAATATAATATAATATAATTACAAAATAATTTAAAATTCAAAATAATTGTGGACAAAAACAAAAATAAAAATGTATTAATAATTGTTTTTTCATGTAAAATATATTAATTAAATTCAATGTTTAAATAAATGTTGCAGGTATTACATACTAGAATTTAGATATCAAATAATATTTCACTTAGAAAAAAATCATGTACTTATAGTAAGTAATTAAGTAATGAGAAATAACCATGTTTTGATGTATATGATGTATCAAGTCATTTATAACAATTACAGTTTGCTTTGTTGTGAAAAAAAAAAATAATAAATCTCAAATTTAATAAAGCTGGTGTTCATAACCTGGGTTGTAATATTTTTAATTTGTATGCCAAAAGTAGTGGTGGTTATGTGTGTTGAGGTGGTTGGATAATGTCGTCTGTAGTTTTTCCTTTTTACCTTGAAATAATATTAAATATGAATAGTGTGTATTATTAACAATTGATTATGAGCGAGGAAGGTACATTTGACACTATTTTCGTACTAGAACTCATTTTTTAAATTAGTCACGATGTAATTCATATTTTGATTGCGTTCTCAACAGTTTTATTTTTTTCTGCTGTTCGAATAAGTAATAATTTTAAACAAATATTATCATTATTTTATGAGTTTATTGCTCATAATATTTATGCAATTACTATGCATATGAAAATTCGACACGTGTACTAAAAATTAAAAACTTCAATAACGAATAATTCACAAATAAATAATATTATGTTATTAAATTTTCATACCGAGTTATCTACTTCTAAAACTATTATGAAACTAATAAATTCACTTTGCTTATAAAAAAATTGTTTTTGTGTTCCAAATTACATTAATGAAATCTTCATGCTCAATCGCGAATGGCTTTATTAGCTCGTTGACAGAGACTAACTATTTATTTATTATACTATAGAAAACGTATTCTGCGGTTCAGTATTTTCACGATACTGCTATTCATTGTTTTGCTATTAAATTCCTCAAATATTTCATTTTTATTTGAAGTTGCACCGACATAGGTATGCTTCAAGGGCATATTCTAACCTTTGTGAGGTTACTATAACGTGATCAGGATTCTGTAAGTAGTTAACTTTACTGACCAGGATTACGGCTTCGTCTTTAAACTATTGTCATGCACTCATGAGTGTTGATCTCTTTTTGGCTTCTTAACATTTAAGTATGAACTCGTACTTAATCTTCATCACTTTTCAATGTAATAATAAAACATAACTGTTCCTGTAATATGCGAATATCTATTAATTAATATTCGCAATCACTTTACTTATAGAATTACTAAAAAAAAACATATGGTAGTTAGTAGATACATTCGTACTTCTTTTTTGCTTCCAACAAATTATAACAAAATATTACAACTGCTACAGTGCGTAGATACAGGGTTATACATAATAAAGATAATGATGATTTAGACGTACGCAGTATAATAAAATAAGCTTTGTATAAACTTCAAATACATTTGATATAAGCAAATAAGAATAATTTAGATATTTATAAAAAAATGTTTTCCTATTACTCTGGGTTAATGCTAAATATTTAAATATTATAAATAAAATTATAATATAAAAAAAAATAAATTATAGTACTTCAGTTGAATATTTTGTGAGATATTTAAGTAAAAATATTTACATATACAGTAGTTATTCATATTTTACGAAAAACTAACTTACATAGTAACCTTTTATTAAGTTAAGTATAAGCACTCAAACGTCTTCTAACTTTCAACTCACTATTTACTTTCATTTAGAAAATATGTATATTAAGAAAATAGTATTTATTTAAATAAGTAACTTAAATTTATCAACTACTATAATTTTACAAATTGTCTGATATACCTTATACCTGATATACAACATTGATAAAAATGTTGTAGCGTATGTTTTTAGTCATGCACATCGAAGACCAAATTATAAATTCGTTTGGTATGACATAGAACCAGCTATATTATTAAAATGCAATGTTTGTGTTTTTAACGAGTAGATAGGTAACTTGTTTATGTTATTAACTTATAGTTATTAATTGTTTATACATCTTATACGTGTTAGGTTATTTTTCTAAAATTTTAGATTTCATTGACATTTTTTATAGCTTTACTTAAATAAAAAAACAATAAATAATATTTATACAATTATTAGTTATAGTACCAAATACTAATACTTGTAAATAATATAATTGATTTTTAATCATTAAATGTATATAATATCACATAATTACTCGAATGAAAAATATAATTTTTTAATACATTTTCAGAAACAATAGTACCTCATAAAATACAGTATATTATTGTCTTTTTTTTTAATTTAAAATGTTTGCAGAGAAAAAAAATAGGGATTTTAATCGACAGTAAAATATCACGAAATTATCACTCGACCACACAGTAGTGTGCAATCATGACTCGTGAGTCAATATTGTATGTTCAAACTAAAAAAAAACTGTTTTAGCGATAGGGTTCAGCGATCGAAGAATATCATAAATAAGAACTATAGAATTAATTTTATAGTATTATTTCAATGGCTGATAAGAATTCTGCACAAGTGCAATAAACGCTATATTGGACGTAATATTTTCAGATAGCCAATGTCTTTAAATTACATTTTCATTAAATTTATAGTCTTGTAATAAATTTAATCGTAATTTTTTCTTCCGCAGTTTGAAGTGTCTTTAACATATAATTTGTGAAAATTAATCTCAAACGTAAACAGTTTTGAACAGTTCTATTATCGATTCTCAATTTGGACCATAATATCGTAGAATGATATATTATGGTATTATATTTTGTTATATATACCAATGATGTTAGTACATGTTTGGACGTGATCAGCAAGTATATACATTATCTAAACAGAATATATATATATATAATATTATGGAAACGTGACATTACAGCCTACCGTCTTATTCCAGGGTTCTACACCGTTTTCAAACTTGTTATACACAAAGTATTATGTACTATTATTTAACTAGATGTAGTACCTGTATATATATATATAAATACAGGTAGACATTACAGTAGGTACAAAGTATTTACTAAATATTATATACTTGTGCGTTTGTGTGGTTATATGTTCATAGAACATGTAATTTATTTTGGGTATAGTACTCTGCAATAGTGGAGGTGTATGGGCACGGGCGAGTAGTAGTGCGGTGCGGAGTGATTATGATGTTTCATACGATATTTTGAAATTTACAAAACGAAAATCGAAGATTGCCAATCTAAAGTATCCATACAATACTGCAGTCTATGTCGTATCATTTTCGCACGGTCGTGTTATTATGGTACAGTGCCGGCAGAATCGAACAATTTAACGGTCCGGTACTCACGTCCGTCAGTGTGCAATATTATAATATAGGCACCTACCCACCTAGATACTATTATGTCGGAAACGCGTGCAATATTCTTCCGCGGCGTATCTTCTAATAATTTTTTCCCCCGACAAATCTTACATCAAAACCGGCGCCAAGGAGTTCATCGGAATGTTTGTGTTGTTATTATCACTAGGTATAATATTATAAGAACGAGTGTATCTACATAATAATACATCATGACCACTGACCAGGGTACATAATACAGTACCCAGGTAGTAGTATCGTTGTGCGAAGCGTATTCGGTTACGACGGGTTTGAAAAACAAAATTTAATCGTTTTGGAAAATAAAACAAAGTCACGCGTGGCTCCCGTGTTTTATTTATTATTATACCATAGTATAATTATAGTATACGCCTGTATAGTGTTTTGACTGCGGAAAAGGGGAAGTCGCGGTGGCTTCGACTGTACATGGATAGTACAGCGTAGTTGGAGTTCTCAACGATACATTACTGCCACCTAACCTAACCGATATTGGGTTTCTTCAGATTCGATTACACTCGAAGGTGCGCTGTTTTACAGCAGTTCGACGAATATACGTGCAAGTGATGTGCGTGAGAGTTTTAGCGCACTTCATTACAGTTGAGAATCGCCGACACCTGCACACTGCGTCCCACGCACAGCTGCATAATGCAATTTGTTGTGAGGTCGCACCCACGGATGGCGCCCGCATAGGATGCACAGTGAAGACACGTCTTTTTGTCGAGGAGTTATTCTTGCACAGCAGAATGCAGCGAAATGCAAATCCACCCGAGACCGGTTCGAACACCTCGTCATGTCACCGATGACATTGACGTCTCACTCGAAGTTAATCACAGACAAAATCGAACTATAATTGACGGTTTAAATTCAACAATAATCCGATAAGCCTAATCTCCTGTAAGACTGTCGCGGTTGTGAAAAACCGTGAACGTAAACCTTTGCACGAGGGCGTTGCGCCCGAATTAATGAAATCCATAAAATCCAAATGGTCTTTTTCTTCAAATAACCCGAGTCATTGAAATACCGAAATCTAAAAAGTTTTTATTTTACAAATTTTCTTTGATACATGCTATTTGATTTCTTCTGTATTTTTGCAGATTTTTTTTATTTTGGTACTACTCGTTTGATAACAATTACTGATACGAATACAATAAATGCGATTGACTGGTATTAATCACATAAAAAAAAAATATAGTACTATTATTATACATTATTATTATTATTATTATTTATTTAAAAATAATTATATCAAAATATCTTTACATGTACAATAATATGTATTACATGCTTCTTTTCATCAATTTATTCAGTCGTATCGTCTGTCCTGAGTTGAGATAGATTGTTGCAGTGATGTATTATGGAATGAAATAATATGGAAAGGAATATCCTATATAGTCTAAAAAATCTGGAACCTACATAGTTTTCAAATTAGGTTCGTCCCGAACTACTGAACACAGTATTAACCCATATTAACCCGAATAATAACGGTTATGAGCTCGGAATCATTTGTTTAATTTTTTTTGTTCCTGTGTTTGACACATCCAGCACCCGAAACCCAAAAACCCGAATAAACGATTCGGGACTTGCCTCACCTCCACGTACCCGCCAACTATAATAATGATTATAACAATCTAGAAAAAAAAAAATCGATAAAAATCATAGTATTAATGTCTGGAAAATGTTTAATACAATATATACATATTTTTCTCTCGTGTAGGCACAGAGAATCAGGACGGCGAGACCACGACGGAGAACCACGAGTGCGGGACAGAGGAAATCGTAAAACCGAGTAGATTCGTTTTGCACGGGGAAAAAAATAATAAAATATAATATTGCGGCTGCGGCGTTCCGCAGTGACGAACACAAACGGCGGCGGCGGCAGTATAATATGATTGATCGATGCACTTTTCGCGATCACCTGTCGCCTCCGCCGTACGACGTACGACTATTACAACACTATATTTGCCATCATCGCCGTGCACACACAAACATGCCTCGATCGTCGCTTGCTCTATATAATGTTGGGCCGTCGACGATGAAAAATTAACGTGGAAAAAAAACTGACATTAACGTACATTCACTGCGATAATAATAATAATAATAATAATAATAATAATAATAATAATAATAATAATAATAATAATAATAATAATTGTAAAATATTATTTTAACGTATACGTATATAGTGACGATATACGTATTTCACGAATTTGAGCTTGATCGACGACGGCAGATCGAAGAATGAAGGGGGGAGGAGGGCAGTGAATGTGTTAACGCTGAAAATGTAATTATTAGGGCTGGGATTTTGATGAACGTTATTTTTTCCACTATGTTCCCACACCTAGGCCTATTATCAGAAAATGTGTTTCAGGTGATACTTATTATTTTAGTGTAGTTTTATTGTGAATTAGTTGACAAATTTAACTCCAAATGCATTCTTGGGGCATTCAATCGATGTTTTTGGTTGATTTTTTAACAACGTTTTTTTCAATTTTAAAAATATATTTAATAAACTGTGTATTGTGTTTTTAAAACTCCGCCGTGAGTCGCCATGTGACATAATAATAAGTAATTAATTTATATTTATAAAATAGTCGTCGAATATTGCAAACATTAATAATTTGTGTGTTTTTAAGCATTAAGTTCCTAGTACAAGTCTGGAGTAATATATATTTATTATACTTCTACAGCAGTGGTAGATTGCTTCACATACGTTTACATCATGCGCCGTGTCATTAAAATCGTATATTCTTACCAATCTTACCGTATTCCCCAGCTTACTTCCACTTAGAACAACAACGAATCGTCATCGAACTGTATAATTTACATTTGTTTATTTTATCGTTTTAGCTTTTTTTATCCGTGCATATTTAGTTCAAATTAGCATTTTTTATCCCAAGCTAACTTCTGTGGCGTGTGCATAGAGCATACATCGTTATCATTATTTGTTTTATAATTTAACATTTTGCATTCGTGACGTTCATGCAACTGTACAAGGGAATAATACTATCAATCCATTTTAATTCTTATGAATAATATTGTTATGAATCATGTATCCAATGAATTTAATATAAATCAAGTGATTATAAGCGTCGGTGTAAAAATAAAATGAACCTTATGCATTAGGTTCTTTTTTCAGTACTTCCAGGTCTTTTTTTAAAATCGAACAACCAAAAGTATGCATAGTCTCGTAGAAATGGGCAGAATAACACTCAATTCATGTATTTAAAATTTTAAAATTCAAAATATCAAATACATTAAGTGTGGGAACTGAAAATATAAAATAATTTTTAGTGTTAGGTTAATTAGGAAATAATTGTCTTTAAAAAGTACCAATATAAATAGTACATTACATTATATTTAAAAAAAAAAATTATAAACATTTATAAATACATTATGATCAATATTAAATACCTATATTAAACTATAAATAGTACTGATCAATTAGTATAATTTAAAAACTTATATAACCCATTAAAAGTTGAATATTTTATATTTTTATTGTTAATCACAAATTTCAAAAACAAGTGTTTCAAATACTGTATCACTCGACTGGGAAATTGTCAATTGAATAGAATACAAAATACGAATTACAGTTTTTTTTTAATCAAATATTTTTAATGATTATTTCATTGTAACGTGTAGTTGTTTGTATCTGGATAGTTACTTAATATGTACCTATCTGAAACGAATATATTTTTAAATCGAAGCAGTCATTGTAGTTATTTGTTTATATAGATAAGTGCCGTTAATATTTAACTACTTAAATTATAAGTATCAATATACCTGAGCATATTTTCAAGCTTTCATGGAAAAATGTGTTGTGTTGGTATAAATAGTGGTGGGTGCGGGTACACCAAATCAAGGGCAAATGCACTTTTAAGAACTGATTAAAATAGGCCCCCATAAAAACTTAGTGGAAAATTGGTTATTTGTTGTTCCGCTCATCCATTATAATATTATACATACTCATTAAACTAAGAATCAATCAAAATAATTGAAAACATGGTATTTTGAGGCTATATCATGATATTTATAGAAAAAAATGTAACTTTTTCGTGATTACATTTTATTGAGTTGGATGAAAATTACGTTCATTATGATTGATAAAATATATACAACATTAAATCAAACATTTTTATTTTGTGTGCATTATATAAATCAAGTTGTAGACACCTATGTTGTAAGTGGTTTTTCAAACTCTTTCCCTTCTCTTGAAATATAGTGCAGGGCTAACCTAAATATATCAATAATGTTTCATTTATTCACACATATAGAAAAACATAGTGCAGTTACTGGAAACTGTAATACCGTAATGCAGAGAATTTCACAGTATGCATAATATTTACTGTGTTTTGTAGGTTTTACTTTAAAAATAAAATCATTTACATTCGCTTTTAATTGAAGTACTTTATCTACAAAGTTAATTGAATTATGATATAGAGTGCTATGCTACAGGTACCTACATTTGCATTGAGTTTGAATATTATATGATTTATGCACACATACGATTTTCAGTGAATTTTTGTTTTTATCTCTACCCAATAATAATTATTATAAACTCAATTATATGCCGATTGCCAAACAATCAAATGTTTTATTATTATAATTGAAATTATTGATCGTTACTCTATTTAGAACTCAAATAGACGACGCTGGTTAATAATATTATGTGCGTTATAGATTCTCTGGAAATATTTTAACATGCGACAAATCGTGTTCAATTAAATATCAGTTCAAAGAGAAAAAACTTGATTTGCGATATCATGAGAATTTTCAACTACATTTTAGACAGTACAACTTATGAGCACTTGGCTGCTGATGATTTGTGTGAATGGACAAACAATATTATAGTTTTCTTGTAATCATAAGTATGATTAAGTACATAACAAATGTCTGTTTCATAATATAATTAAATACATAAAAAGCTATCACCTAAAAAACATATAGTCAAAACTTATATAATTTTGAGTGGATTATTTTACCAAGAGAAACAGTTTATAATATTATAAATGCGAGGCTCATAGTTCATTTATGTGTTTATAATATTGTATTGATGCAGATTTATATTGTGTATACTTTATTTTCAATTCACTTAAATTGTCTTGTGGGCTAATATTAATATGATTTGATTTACATTTTTAACATGATCACCTGTAATAAATTAATAATTATTAATGTTACATACTCATTTTAGCGGTGTAATCGAACTCAATTATTCACTATCTTCATAGTTATGTTTACTCATATGGCCATAGTGGGATGGCACTATTTTTTAAAATATTTATAATACATCGTGTGAAATGACGATCAAACCAACTCCAGGAAGAGACCGTTTGATATTTCAAATATAATGTCAGAAATCTGTTTTCATCTCGGCAAAGACCACAAAATGACTATCAACACCCCCCCCCCCCCCACCATACATTATAGATTAGTGGGGATTAATTCCATGCATAGATTGCTTTGCAACACCATCATTTTATCAGCAACTGAACCCATCTCGAAATTATATACGAGATCGTAGATTATAACTGTTATAATACAGCTGTAACAAGTAAATAGAAGCGCATAATGTATATATTATTATTGCTACTACGTGTAGAATTCCGTTTGATGGTTTAATCTTTTGAAAGTTGTTTTTAAATATTTATTTCTCTTGAATACTGAAAAAGCCGTCGAGTTATATACTTAGTATAAAATAATATGCTGGAGCATCGGAAAATACGAAAAACGAACTTGTTACTGTTAAAAGCAGTGGGTACCTATGTTATGTTTTAATAATCGTGATGGCCATTTTTATACATTTATCAAACTACAATCTATTGTTTTATTGTGTTCAAAATTGCAGCTACATATTATAGCGGCGTACAAAAGTCTTTTCAGTTTTATTCCTCGCTGGACCTATAAATCGGCTATAGTGTAGTTTCTTGGTCATAGAAATGGGTCATTTGGACGGATTCAGAACCATCATAATATCTTGTGAATATTTGTTTAGTTTAATAAATAGTAATTATAATTAGATCGTACAGTACCTGTGCAATTTACAAAACAATAAACTCGTACAATAGTTACATCGTACAGCTACCTATAGTGACCCATAATAAGGTCGCAAGTCACTGCAAAATTGCAGCGGCGTTGCTATGTTCAGTGGCGTATTGGTTTGACGTTCGTTACGGAGAAGTGAATAGGGTGCCGGAAGACAGGAAAAATTCTTCGACTTCGGCGGCGATCGCGAAACGCGCGAAAAATTCGCATTGTAATCGGGCCCTGAGCTGCCTACCAAAACCTCACGTATTACACACACACACACACACCTAAATTATTTTGTATTTTCCGCGAAGAACGAAATCCTACCTCCTCAGACAATGCGAATATTTGCGGGTTCGAGACGCAGGCGCGCTCCGTATAGGCATTGTCTCGCAAACGTATATCGGTATATTGTAGAGTATAAGTCATACGCACACGTGTACGTTAGTGTATTTGTGTGCGTGTGTGTGCGTGTGTGTGCGTGTGAGTGCGCGTGTACGTGTAATCATTATGAAATAATCGAATTCCGTCCGTCGGATCGAAATTAAATCGCACGATAATTATTATTTTATATCGTAGCGGGAATACACATAATGATATCACAGCAAATGGCGCGGAATACTCTCGGAAGTGAATATATTTTGTACACCGAGCATATTGTTATAGTAGTATTATATATCATTACGATATCTTACGCGTTAGGATCATAATAATAAATGCAGACATGCACAATAATTGTAACTAATTGTGAGTTCAGTAGAAACGAACGCAATTTATTCTCACTCGTATGCTTACTCGTACGACAACGACTTGCCGAAGTATTCCGACGGTCATATCACACTATACTATAAAATATATGAATTTATTACACGCGGAAAACCAAGAGTCAAACTACCATCGAATGTACATGATGATTAATTATTGTAGATAATTCAGTCAGACAAAATATGTAATTTATAAAATCAGATCGACAAATCGATTTTAATGGCCGGAACTGTCACGAATATCAAAATCTCTCTATCGGGTGATCATATCGTGATATTGCATTATATTGTACCCAATTATGACCACGAATGTCTTAATATGTTCAGTAACGAACAGTTTGAATCGGAAACGAAGATCGCTAGTCGAGACGTTGTTCATACTCTATCAATATACACCAAACGCCAAATGCAAACGCTACGTAACTGCCCGAACGATACAAACTCGGTGCTTTTTTATAAACGGAAAATGTCTAGTCGCCGTCCGTTGGGCACGGATAAAAGTTTTATCATAAAACCCAAAACCTGTAGGGCTGTTATGAGTGCCCCCGTATAGCCGAAATAAAATGCGACGCGAAGACGAAAAATGTGGTTTTTCCGCACAAACCCGATGTCTTTTTTTCAAATAAACAGTATCAAAAACGCGATTTGTGGGCTGATTGGTTTTTTTAAACTTTTGTTTCAAACCGTTAATACGGCACGACGTGCCCATATTTTAATACCCGACTAATGTATCGACTGCCAAAGCGATCTTTGACGCCAACGTACACGATGGTACGCAGATTGTGTCAACTATTGTGCAATCCACAGCTACAGTTGTTGTCTTCACTATACGATTAAAACGCGTAGGTGTATTTGCACATTATACACTATTACCCGGGGATAAAAATAGACACGACGATATGATATTGCCGGAATGTCATTACCATTTCTCGAATGACTGAAAGCGTATACATTTTTTCGCTAAAAAATAGTTAAATGAAATAGGTACGACATAATGATATCACGAGGAGTTGTGTTACGTCGATTGGTGTTCTCGCATATTATAACCATATCAGGGCAATTTTTTTTTTCCTTGCTCGACGTCTATACACAGCGAATTCTCAGCTTATAAACGACCTATGCACGCTATATGTGATAAATATACCACCGAGGCCGTAGCCAGGGGATTTGGAGTGTAAATATGTTATATTATATGATAAAATATGAAAATATAAAAATATTAATCTTTGTATAAAAAATAATTAAATCTTATTTTTTAAAAAAAATTCGGAGGGGCGGGGGGGGTTGAACCCTAACCCCCTTCCCCTCTCCTGGCTACGGCCTTGTATACCATAGTGCGATTTATAGATGCAATGTTGCATGGACTGCAGTTCCTTGTATCACGCATAATAATATGCAGTTTAAAATATTCAACCCAGTCGAAGAACACCCAGAACAAAATATGCGCACACAGGCCATCGTAATGTATTACTCATCGTTAGGTACAACATTGGTTGGACGTTTTGTAAAATTAACCTTAATGTTATGCAGAGCTGTAACCAGAAACTCGAATGTCCTATATTACGACTAATAGGTATTAATGTCAAAAAATGTTTCGGACGAAACGAATGCAGTACGCGTTTACGTTATTATATAATATAGTTGAGCACAATGTTCATGTGCGCGTGTAATTGTATGTCAAACTTGTTTTTTGTTTTACGAAAATATCAGTTTCGAGTATACTGACGGTCCATCAGAATACAATCGTATTACGAACCCTTCGACGTTTTTTCGATTTGTTCGTGATTATTATTTTTTTATTCACGTCGTTTATATATGTATGAAAAAAAAAAAAACCGTTCTGCGAAACCGATTTAAAGAGTTGACGTGTGATGATATTTTATATCATGTTGTGAACGCATATAAAATATTATGTATAATGACTGAATACCATTAAACATTATTATTTTGGACATACTTTTCTTGACATCAGTGGTGGCGTCAATTGTGCCATGCAAGTAAAATGATTTGGGTTAACATTTCCTCACAGTTTCCAATATTTTTGTTATCATTTAATTAAAAATAGACATCGTTTTCGAAATAATTGTATCCTTATACAGGATGTCATTTTGAATTATTTGACGACAATAAATTTTACTATTTTCTTATATTCAATGCCTATTATATCTACTTGTTAATAAGTTGATTGACGGCAAATGGCAATATCATCATAATCAGTTAATAACGATAATTGAATTAGTTGGCTTATTTTTCAAGTATATTTTAAAATAATTTGATTACAATGGTTTACTGTGCACACTGCACAATAATATTATACATTGTGCATACGGTTTTGCAAACAAGCATTTTCAGGTTAGGCTACACAAATTGTAAATTATGCATTTTTTTAGCTACGTGTATTTTTATAATCTGCACAACGTCCTTAAATTATGATTTATGCATTGTATGGTCATTTATAATATACCACGTCACACACGTGTAGTTTTAATTATATGACACTGTTTATAATAAGAATAATAACATACGGGGGATGAGGTGACCGAGTGGTCTGACGCGTCCGCTGCGACGCAGCCGGTCGCGATTCGATCCTCGGCTACCGGGCGGCATTTTTCTCCGGACAAGTCGCGGAGACCGGAGAACAAGTGCTGCCATCCCCCACCCCCGGGGCATGGCAGAAACCTACGGGTGCCCCATTCGAAATTCTGCCAAAAAACAAACACACACGTGTTCCCCCCTACCGTTCCAAAAAATATACAATACAAACTACAATACAAATCCTACTACAGCTAATGGCCTCAGTTGCCGAAGCTTAAGTTCAATAAAAAAAAAATAATAATAATAATAACATACATTATAATATATAAGAATCCAAAAAATATGAATTATGTGCTGTGTTACAAACGATTATCATAAAAACCATGATATTGAACTTACTTCGTTTACCAACTGCTTCACTGCCAATTTTGATAAGTCTAATTCACTTACCGGCAAAAAAGTTAATGCGTCACATATCAATGTTGGTCATAAAAAATCAATAACTTCTGGTGCTGTGTTTCGTATTAATATAATATGTCATAAGGCGAACAACGCAGCATGCAAAATGTGCATACCTAAAATGTCCATTTAAAAAAATAATTGTAACGTCCCATTCCACTCACTCAATCATTTCAAACAGTTCACGTAAATAACATTCATTTTAAACTCAAGCAAATTAATGAAGTCATAATGCAGTGATTTAAACTTGACTATAAATATTGAATTACCAGTATATAGGTTAGATTGGGTTGCCTCTCTTCTATTGATCTTCTTTCATTTAATTAAAAATATTGACGTTCGACTATACAACACAACGATGTCTGCAACATTGTTTAGCTTCAATAAAAAAAAAACCTTAAAATATGACATACAATGTACCCAAGAGTATTTCAATAAAATGCCCAGCTGGGAAACAAAAGGGTGCACAGTTTTCACCCCTTCAAAAAGTTTTGCTGTATTATTTACACATCGACGCCACAGTTCTTTTCAGAAGATAAAATACAAATTGGTGACCAAAAATAAAATATACATGTAATATCTCAATCGTACACTGGCTTGAAATCCCTTAGAACTTTTGAACTCCCAGAAGATTATATCAAAGTCCAAGTATTTTAAATCCTCGTTTAAGCCTGCACCCGATCAAACGTGAATCATTGTTACTACTGCTGTACACACATCTCAGGTATTTGCATCAAACTAAAAATCATGTATACTAATTCGTTTATATAATATTATTGTATTTACTAAAGCTGTTAGAAATGGTAAAACTTAAAAATAAACAGTGTAGTGCAGTATTTGGTGTATGTATTAAATATATTATTGACATAGATTAAAGATTATTTATTTGATTAAAAACAAACAAATTAAGTACATATTTGCAAGATAATAACAATATATATATATAAACAGTTTTATTACATTATTAAAACTTATGAAATAAATAATGTTTAGTAAACAAATATAATATTCGTATTTCGTATGTTACAGGGTAAATACTTGCTGTAGACATATTATTATAAGATCAATATTATACAAACAATACGAGATAAAAATCAAAAAAAAATCACTGGTGATCTAATATTAACTCTTATAACAAAAATGAAACTTACCTTTTTATTAAAAACTTAACGTCCGTTAAGAATGCCATGTAATTAATTTGTTATATTGTTTTTCAACAGTTGAAACTATACTAGAGACAGTAATCAAATAATATCAAAGACTAGTAATTTAGTTTAAAAAAAAGATACCTCACTCAGTTACACGCTTTTTTTTATGTACTTACCTACTTATCTTGATACTGCCAAGAGACTTTTTATGAAATCCCACTAAACCTAAACTAATAGCCATGACGTTTCATTAAAGATCGTCCAGCTTTTAATTTTTACCTCGGTTTGCAGTAGTAACTTTTTAGAGTATAAATGTATAATTAAAACTTAATTTTTACAACAGCGACAATAGAGGGGAAACATCATTTTATTGTAACTTTGATAATTTAATGGCAACGATTCATGGTCAATAAGTGAGTATGATTGACTGACAGGCGATGTAGTGCCATAAATCATAATCGACGAGTATAGATAGTGGGTGGCAATGATAAGTGTTTACATTTTTTAAATTTTCAACAATGTCATTGCCACAAAAAATTTAAAACCAACACTGCATGGTGAGCAAATAATCATAAATCAAACACGAATATTGTTGAATCACAACAAAATAACTTACTAAATCCTTATTGGGTATTTGTTTGAATATCGAACTTCGTCAAAATGTTTTTTTTAGATTTTTGAGTAAGAGTGACAATTACTTAATATGAAGTTACGAAGAGCCTAGTTTTCAGTCATCAAAATTATAAGGTATACACGCATAGAATGTTTTATCCATTTTTAAATACCTACAAAATAAATTACAAATTTTTGTATTTTTGGAAGAAATGTAACGGACATTTTTGTTCTTTACCATCGACTATATTCACTTTCTACCACAAACGATATTAAAATCGAAGACATTTTCACTGCTCCGAAAGACGACGAATGACAAAAAAATAATGACTTACGGTTTTAAAATATTATAGTACCTATAGTAGTCTATTATTATTAAAGTCATAATTTTATAGTCAATATATTATTATATGACCTTGCTTTATACCTCTGTTCGAGGAAAAATTGAAAGTGAATGTAATATGTAAAACTCAGTTGTGCTCAGGCATACCTAGTTCATTTGTATTTTATAAAAACTATTCCAAAGTATAGATAATCTTTAAAATAAAATTAAAAACATGCGAGGGTGTAAAATAAACATGGTGTGGGGTGGACGTTATCGCGGCATCACTACTTCCGAATTTGTTGTCTTTGTCTTGCAAGTGCGTAATAACATATAATATGTGAAATTCATGCTCACCAGTTCACTTTAACTTCGTTAATAAAAAGAATTAGGGCGAATCGACTTGTTATGAAACATAATGGTAGAACATTATCGGTGTTCCCGAGTAGGTTTTTTACGATTGTTCAGTTTTTTTATAGTGAGTTTTTGGTACATAAAATCGCACGATTTAAAAACTCTCGTAAACCGCTCGAAAACCGAATTATCGTAAAACATCGAAAGCATACTCACACGGATGATGTTGTGTTACCACAAAGGTAAGTTCATAATGATTTCTGTCGATATTCACTCCAATCGCAATAATGATAACGGAGGAGAACTTTACTGCATAGCTCACATTTGCCACTCGTTCGGACGGAGACGGCGGCAATTAATGCGGGCGCGGAGTAGTCGAGTTTTCGAATTTTTGCGCAGAGGTACCAAATTATAATATTTATTACAGCTGTATTGCACCTACCCACTTCGTCGGCGGTTCGGCACTACAACAGCAGCAGCAGCAGCGGAGATTAATTATTATATTTTGTCAGCAGTTTGTCCTGCACATAGGGGTCAGCTTAAGAAATGCGGGCCGCTTCGTTTTATACTTTTAGGTATCAGGTGAGTACGCTAAACATAATGTCGTTATCGTCATGGTCGCTATTACTGTTATTATAATGCGCGTACTTACGCGTATCGGCAGTTTGAATGTTTCACAGAACTTTCAAAGAACGACGAGTTTATTATTATTATTATCGTATGACGTAGGTACCTACGCGCGACGCGAGTACCATCATAAGCCTATGTTTATTCCGAATTGTAATATTGTTCATTATGTTTACATAATACGTATACATATATTATACATCATATATTGTGTATGGGTGTGCGCTGTGTATAGCAGGGCTTTGAAGTTTTTCTTTTTGTTCTCCTCTCGAGTAGGACGTATGACGACGTTTCTAAATAAGCACTTAGAAATGTATACATTTTTAATTACTCGAGTTTAATGTACAATTGACTTTTTCTATGCTTTTATTTATTATTATATTTTTTTTTTTCGTATTATACTGGTTGTATACTTGTTATTCGTTCTGTAACTTTTGTTTTTTTTTTTTTGCAAACCTTTGATTTAACGTTCACGGAGTAAGGTCCATAATAACAAGAATGTTCCCGTATTTTAAACGTACGAAAATCATAAAAAAAAAATAATTCAATATACTTTCGCGTTTGGCACAAAATGGACGTATATATAGTTCAAAGTCAGCGAGATGAATGCGAAAAACTTTTAGCTTTTTATTTTTTGTTATTTTGGCTGGCGTATAAGAATCTAAACCCGATTGGATACAATATAATTGCATTGTATTGTTAAAATGGAATCATATTTTGATTTATATGTTTTTTATACCGATTCGTGTACTGTTAAAATCATTTTTTATTTCTCAATCACCTAATCTTTTAATTTGATATCAATATTGATTAAAATGAATACATCTTCCTTTTTGTATTAATTAGATAACTCACACGATATTTACTTATTTATTTTTATTTATGACTACATACGCCTTTCGGTGGTTATTTTTTGTATGTTTTAAACTGTGGGGGAAGGTACGAATGGTTGGAACACTTGTGTATATGTGGCGAGGATTAGTCACTATAGAACCCAGGTGATCACCCATCCGGGAACAATCGGGACCAGCTGATACTTGATTTCAGTACACATTTCTGTGACTGAAGCCAACCACCGCGACAGTGCCACATCAGGCCACTCACACTGTATAATCGGATTTTAAATTTTCAAATTACATTCACCCTATAGTTCAATCATCAAATCTGAAACACTAACAACATCGGCTATCGAATCGATAAGCAATAGATACATTTAATTAATATATTAGCTGAATAATATTATAGTCATTATTGCATATTATGTTATGTTGAGTCAATAGTGAATATTCCGATTTGATTGGTAAAAGTAGTTCTGACGGTCCGCGGTTATTTATTAACCGGCCCACCAAAGTATTAACACTAAATCAAAATTGAAAAAAAATTTGATCACATAAAATATAAAATATTTTAAATTTAATTTACATCATTTATAACAATCAATATATTATAATAACTAGTTAAATTGATCAATGTACCTATATTAAGATGTGCCCACAATCAAATAAAATATTGCATTTTAAAAAATGTTTGAACTCTTGGCCTTTCACATGAATATATCATAATAATATATTATTAATATGTACTTACATATTATGACACACATGCAAGTAAATTTCTAATAAGCAGATATTAAACAATATTATTTGAAATAGATTAACAAAATAAATTTAAACACTTGTATTGCCCAGTGTAATATTGTATTTATCAAATATATAAATGACAAATATTGTGATAACTCGGTTATAGAGCACTCCTTAAATAAGTTTTTAATTTTGGAGACGTGAAACATTATCACCGATGGTAATCTGATCACAACTACAGGTTAACTAAATAAATGCACTTATTTTATTAATGGATGCTTTAAATACAATTTATGTTTCTTATCTTAAAATATACCATAGCAACCGATTCTAAAAAAAAGGTATTATTATGCCTATTGCTGCTGGATAATCTTTAATCTAAACAGGCGATTAAACACATTATCAAAAACTGTGAATTTCAATCTTAATAAATGCGTTTACGGATAATATGTATATTCATCGAAACGTGAAGCTAATAGCTATTGTATATACGTGTATCAAGTACCGACAATGCACAGCGTACGATACAGTTTTATCTAAACTATTATTATTGTTTTCCTCGTGTTTTGAGATTAGGGGATGAGGAGTTACGTGAGCAAGGATCACTCAAATAATTTCTACACCAACAGAAAGAATGTAACAACAACATTTTGATGAGTTATATTATTCTTATAGAAGCAAATTAGGCAGTATTAAAACCATTTTTTTTAAAATTATTTATAAAATGGTTTATATTTGTAGTCTGTAGTAATATTTTTATATTTCACCTTAGCATTCTCATCATCGAAATGAAAACATTTTACTTGATTAAAGAATAAAGATGATCAATTAAAAACCTAAAGTTTTTCATATTTTTTGATGTTCGGTGTTAAAGATATTATATCATGTTTGATATTTATTAATTTAAATTTGCATAGTTTATTATGTAGTATTGGGTATTGCACAATATGTATGAAAAAAGAGAACATCCATACTCAAATATTTATAGAGGGTGGATGGACATGCAAATCTCTTCCCTTATAGATATTTAATAATTTTATTTTTAAAATCTAGAGGAGTCGGTCTACTGTTGTCTAGTGTATTTCAAGTGTACCCGACAATAATATGTTAAATTTGAATTCAATTATGATAAATCATTGGATACAACAATTGATTCTGACGGTGTGTCAGCTACTATTATTTAGGATATTAGTTTATTTATTTGACTTTATTATGGTTTGTTAAATAAAAGGTACGTACCTATGTACTAATATGTACTTATTATTATTATTATTTTTTTTTTTAATTGATCCTGAGCCCGGCAACTGAGGCCATTAGCTATTAGTAGGTACTGTAGGTTTTTTGATGGTTTTTTTTTTATGGTTTGTAGTTTTTGGAACGGTAGGGGGAACACGTGTGTGTTTGTTTTTGGCAGAATTTCGAATGGGGCACCCGTAGGTTTCTGCCATGCCCCGGGGGTGGGGGATGGCAGCACTTGCTCTACGGTCACCGCGAATTGTCCGGAGAAAAATGCCGCCCGGTGGCCGAGGATCGAACCGCGACCGGCTGCGTCGCAGCGGAAGAGTCAGACCACTCGGTCACCTCGTCCCCCGTACTTATTATTTATTGTGATATTAAATAGCCATTTCATAATTTGTAGTCGTTAGTCAAAACCTGATGTACAGTAGATTGGTATAAATAGCTTAAGACTGTATATATTTTTAGAGCCCCATTGTATGATGAAAATAATTACATTTGTAATAGAACAAAGCTATAATTATCAACAGTTAAAATATTTTTAATTATAACATATAATCGTTATTTATCATTAAAATGTCGAACTTTATCAAAACAAAAATTGATTCTATGCATATATTTAGTAAATATTATTTACCATATTTCTTTAAGATCGACTTATGAAAACCTTTAAAGTTTAACCACAATTTCAGGTCTTATAACTATTCAAATTAAAAATTACAATCATTTTTAACAACAAAAAGATTTTCACGATTTTGATCACTTTCGTCAAAATTCAACCTTCAAACGGTTATACAAAATGTATGTGAATTTACAATCTGCTTTTTTGAAATTTGTTGAAAACAATTTTTGAGGAACGTTATTTTACATTTTCAAGTTTTTTGAGTTTATAAAACTTGTAATTAGAGTTTATTGAAAAAAAAAGTCTGACATTTAAAATGTCGAGGAATAGATGAAAAAGGAAAAAAAATACTTAAAAGAGTATATCATAACTATAAGATGCTAAAATAATTATTATTTGTTGTAAATTTCAAGTATTTAAAGTCATATTTTTCAAATTATAACTAAATTGCAACATTTGTTTAGTCGAAATTGGTGTGAGGTAAATATTTCCATTTTTATTATACCCATTTTCTTCTTCCTATTCTTTGATTATCAAAAAAACTTCTAGTAACTTCGACTTTAATCCCCTCAAAGTACCTACATGATTGAATCAACTGACTCTCGAAGTTGATGGTTGAAGTATTATTACTGCTCTAAATGGTTATGAGTACGGTCGGACATAAGAAAAAAATTACACACATCGGTGCTCTCAAGATCCAAAATATAAGTATCTCACGACTTAATTTCTAACTGTTTTTGTCCCCAATAAAAAAAAAAAATAGAACTTCAAATAGGTTACAATAACATGTGACACCGGTCTATCGGAGAACATCGACAGGGCTTCTTCCGTAGTCGTTGTTATATAGTATATTATATTATTATCATATTAATAATAATTTTACATCACACGTGATGCGTATAGGACGTGTCGGTCAATATAATATAATAATAATATCATGCGATCGATGATGATCGATCGGTAAAATAATAAAAAACAAAGCGTTTGTGGTTTTTTTTGTGTCTTGTATTCGTGTGTGCCAAGTACCTACACAGGTTAGCACACACGTTTTATAATTCGATCATATTATGCAACTTTTTTTTTATGAGACCAATAGTGTATGTACTATGTATAGAGTGGTGACACGTTTTTCTGTTTTTCCTCCTAAGCTTCAGGACAGAAATATGTCGAACCACCCTGTGCACGGTACATGGGCAGATGTGCCTACAGGAAAACCGGAAATTTCCCGGTGGGCTTCCTCCGTATTTGGAAGATGTAGCACTTTTTCATCGTTTGACGGAATAACGCCCTGATGGTAGAATGCGTGGATATATTATAGAGTATAAATCGTAGGTAGTATGGTTAATTCTATTGGTTATTGATATTATATAAAAGAAATTAGAAAAGAGTTTTGATTCAGTTTTGATAAAATCAAGGGACTTATTGAGTAATTTGTACCGAAAACAAAAATTACCAATTTAACTAGCAAGAAACAAGCACGGTATACAAACAACGAGAAGGAGTAGGAGGAAGGAGCTATAAGTCTAAATAAGTCAAAAATAATAAATAATAATAATAAATAGATCTATAATTTTATACTTTTCTACCTATTATATTCTTGCACAAAAAAAAGATTTCTTATAGGTCCACCGACGCTGTGATGCTACCAAATAAATTGATTACTGGCAAGTATTGATTTTGATGGTTATGATGTTAGGACTTATTTGTGTTACAAAATTGATTCTCCAAAAATAATTAATAGATTAAGATCTAAAAGTATTATATACCCGACAAAAACAGAAAGAATCTTACCTGTGCGATATCTGTAGTAAGTCGTTCAGCCAAAGTGGCAATTGGGCGATACATCTATGCAAACAAACTGGCGAAATGTACTACAAATGTAGGTAAAACATTATGTGCAATCATTTGGGTGTAATTATTAGGAATTTATTATTGTTTTTATTTTCTAGTAATTATGATTTGTTTTTGAATTGTTATTTAATAGTTAGTATGGTCAAATGTGTTAATGTGTACATTTTTCTTTATCAATATTTACAGCCATTATTTTGTTTTTAATTCATCACAAATATATTATATGTTATAAGTTCGTACTAATACTATTACGGGAACAAACTGACTTAAAAATACTAGGTACTGCACACGCTGCATTGATATCACTCCTCAAATGATCATTTTTGAAACAATGATTCGATAAACATTGACTCATTCATACTTAAGTACACACCCTTTTTTAAGTAAAAAATACTCAATGTTTATGACTTTATGTCCAATATTTTAAACAGAAAATTGAAAACCATATTGTTTTTTTAAGCACTGAAACCCATGCGAAATTTAGTATTTATTAGTGCACATGACAAATTAGCAGTTTAGTATTAAGAAACAACTATTTACTTGACAAAATTAACAGTTTAACAGCTCTACCATCCGCTCGGTGTGCCGTGTGCGTGCGCTTGTGTACCGTCAAACTTAAACTCCATCACACTCTTACGGTTTTTCGCCAATGTGTATTCGTTTGTGTGCCTTTAAGCTGCCAGTCTGCCATACACAGAGAACGACTTGTCGCATAGGTACACAATATTAGACGGCTTCAATATACAGCGTGTCAGCGTATAACAGAAAGATCTGGAAAAAAATTGATGACAAGTAAATGTATGAGAAAAATTTTGAAAACTATATGGTTGTCAAATACTTTAAGAAATAAACTAGTGTCAGGAAATTCCCAGCAATAATATTTTGAAAAATGTATTATGTTTTAATCGATTAACTTCGAAGAGGTATTGATATTTTGAAAAATAAAAAAAAATTATTTGACTTTGATACATGTTTAATCAAAAAAAAAAAAAATTGTCATTATAGTCAGATTTACAAATTGGCTATTTTGGAATCCTCCGAAAAAAAATTGAAGTCAATTAAAAAAATTGTTATGTTCAGTTTCAACAAACCAAAATGGAAAAATGTATAATATAAATGTAGCTCAAGTGTTTTTAAATTATAAAAAAAAAATGTAATATAGATGATTACTAGGGGTGAAATTATATTCTTTTAAAATAGTCAAAATAAGATGCTAATAATCTCTTAAAAATTTGAAAATATTCTTCCAATGTTCTTTAAAAATCATAATAAAATATGCAAAAAAATATGCTTTTTTACTAATTTATTCTCTTGGACTAAAGTTATGCATTTATACAAAAAAAATTGATATAAATATAGGTTTATAATAAAAAATAATATTCAAAAAATATGCAAAATAATACCAAAACTGGATGTAAATAGGCATAAAAAAATAATAATAATAAAAAAAAATATTACATGTTAAAAAAAATTTGATTAAATTGTATCAATGAGGTTTTTTTAATACAAACAATTTTTGAAAACAGTTGACAACTATATTTTGTTTCACGTGCTCTGGTGTCATATTGGTACGACGGTCTGTTAATATGTTTTTATACGTGCTAAACGAACATTCGACGTCAACTGAAGTCACGAGAGAGTTTTGCAAATCAGTAATCATCATAGGCGGTGAAAAATTATCTCTATGTTGAACTTCATCCATTCAAAACTTTAGCTATGTTTTTAAAAATGATGAGCCCTCGATTTTTTTGTTGAAGTTGATCAAGTTTTATTTTTATTTTATTTCTATTTTCTCCGGGAATTACTTGAAGTTGACCAATTGTAATATCAATTAGATTTGTCGAATCAACAAGAAACACAGTAGACTTCTCTAAACTTTTGATCGATGTTTCAAGAACATGAAAATGGGCCATAATATGTATTATATAGTTTTCTACATGGTTTCTGAGTCAAAAGCTGTTTTACATTAAGTACGGATGACTGACTGGGAGATTTTCGACTCCTCGATACTTACTATTACAGTACATTACTAATTAGGACATAATGATCATACGAAATACGATAGTTATATTACGTTTATAAATAAATAATATATCAATATCAATAATATCATATCAGTATATCACTATTATCGGACTTATAATTTACGCCACTGCAACAAAAAATATCGAATATCTATAAAAATGAATCGATATATTCTCTAATATTCTTTAATACACGAAATATTCTCAAATATACAACAAAAAAAACATTTGCCATTAATTAACCGGTTTCATGATTTGTGAAGATTTCAAACCTCCGTCTGACTGCATAGGCTCAAAAAAAAAATATGCAAAAGAATATAATTCGAGCCCCTAGTTATCACATATAACATATTGCGGGCCACAATCCCAGTCATAATTCATTCTAAAAATTACAATTAAAAATTCTTAACAGCCAACATCTCCGGTTATCTTGTTAAGCATAATTTAAACATAACACAAATGACAACTGATGGAAAAACTCATTGATAAAAATTAGTCAGCCATCTCGCCCATCTACTAGTTTTATTTACATCTGTGTTAAAATTATACCTATAAATTATATTAGAATTTACTGAAAAATATTTTAAAGTGCGAAAAAACCAAGGACGAGAATCGGTAATATGAAAATAGCAATATATTATGACTCATCAAAGTTGAGAATAATAATAATATTATGTAATATGCAAATATTTATTTTTGATTTAACGAGTTCCATTTGATCATTACTTATTAACATGTTAATTCGCAATAGAAAAGTAACGATAATTATTAAATATAAAATTAAAGACTACAAAAAGTTATCATGTCTTTAGCAAATAATTTTGGCATCATATCAGCTTTACACTTGTGTTCAATCATCTCAAATAAGAAACTCTTATCTTTCGTATTAAAAAAAGAAACTTATACAATTATTATTATTACATTAAATTATGCCTATGTCACGGATTTTGAAAATGTTTGATATTGTATCTGATATTGTCTTTATCTTTTAAAGTTTGTTGTACTGCTTTTCTCACAATTTTTAACTCGTCATTTAAACTAAAAATAAAATCATTTATTTTTATATTTATTATGTTTTGAAATATTATATATTCAATTTTAATTTTCCAAAATATATTTTATTTAAGATATCTGTACACTATGTTGGTACAAAAAGTCATTTTGTGTTATTAATTATGGCTATGATTTGTTGGAAATACGCTGTAGTGCTTGAGTTTCCTTGAAATTTGTTTCAAAATCAAGTTTTACATTCAAACTTCAAACTTCATGTTCTCTATAAATGTAAATTAAGTTGTAGATCTTTATAGTTGTATTAAATAACACGAAAACTCAAATTAGAATTATATAGTGGTGTGCGTTGTATAAAACGAGTAATTTTGAGTTCTAAGAATATATTTTTTAACGACGTTAATTATTTGTCCTTTTTGAACTATTTTATTAAAATATCTTAGTCAGTGATTCAGTTTTTATTTTAATGAGAATTTTATATTCTAAAAAGGTCTTAATATTATTATATAAGTAGGTACTATACTTTTGTCAAACGCTGCAGAAGGCGGACGACCGACGGTATAAAAAGTATGGTGACGACTGGTTCAATATACGTATTTTTTTATACACTTTAATAATATACCGTGATAATGTGATTCATCGCTGCAGCATTTAAAACATTTGTAACAGTATTACAACCTCAAATTTCCGTTATTATAATATAACATCGAATGACGTGTTCTCATAAAGTCTGCAGTGAGCTTATTTACCGAATTATAGTCACGTAACACCAATAATTAATATTCTACCATACTACGCAATATTATGTATATCATTAAAATCTCAACTTCGTAGGTAGATGAATGAAAAAAAAAAAAACAACTAATCAAATAAAATCGGATTATCTGTAATAGGGAAATTATTTTCAACTAATTGTTCAACCACGAAGAAATCGTGATACATTGCCCTTATTTTGTAAAAGCCGCGGTGACTGGTATTGTCGTAGGTACGAAAACCGATCTCGACATTATGTTATATTTCCATTGCGGTATTTTCGCATATGATATAATATGATAAGTTGATGTTTGCCAATTGCCACTGCAATGACGTTTTACATTTACGGTGTAATGCAGAAAGAACATAAATCAATATTGTATGGGTAAACTCGTTAAGATTCCTCGATTGTCACCCCTCAAATTCTGACGCCCCTCGGGCAGATCCCGGGCCTAACGAGACCGGCTGGGTCTATACCGAAAACCGCATCCGATAGTATAATATTGTGCATGTGTGCGTGTAAGTCGCTCGTTAGATGAGCTCGGGACGATGAGTCAACGGCAATTGTGACACTGCCGCAGATCGGCTGCGAAACGAATTTCATTTCATTAGCACTCCGCCGCTCGCAGTCGTCATGTTCGACGTACACGATCGACTTCACCGACCCGTCTCAACCACTTGAATTTCAGATAGGTACAGTTTAAAATATGTTACCATCATAATACTATACGCCGTCGGTGACGTCAGTCCGGAATCGCAACACGCGGTTTGTGTGCGACGTAATGCCGTCAAAGTAGACTGATAAATTATTGTAATTTTTACGACACAGTGGCATTTTTTTATAAACGTATATTTTAAAAGCATCTCTTTGTAACAACGCAAATCGTGGTGTACGTATATAATTTGGAGTAAAATATATCGTGGTCGCACATTTTGTCATTGACATAGTGCAGGCTCGTGGCTCGTCCCAAAACTTTTTAGTGCTACATAAACCAAACGTTTTTTACAATATGACCCTACAATTTTATTAAATCATAACTAATAAATATCTACTTTGTTTTTTTTAAATTATACTAAAATGTAATACAATATGCTGTTATATTTACAAGTTAAAATAAGAACATACTGTGAGTTAAAAACTATATACAAAGTTTATAAGTTTATAACTATATACATTATATTTGATAAAACCACACCAAATATGTGTTTTGAAATAAACTTTTCTATCTTTATTTACATAAATTTTACAAATTAATTTTCTACCACCCTTCACCCACTGCAATTCTGCATTAATTTTAAAAATAATCTAAATGTGGATAAACCCGCGAAACAATTTTTAATTTCTATATAAGAAAACCCACGAGGAACGTTATATTAAAATGTCAAGCTTTTTAACTGTCAACCAATAATATTATAAATTTATAACACATACATTGAAAAAAACCTCTTAACAGACAAAAATATTTAAAATGTTTATTAATAACACAAAAGACCTAAAATATTTAGAATGTTATATCATGTGAATGAAGAATATTGCAAGTATCTGCAGGTTTTTGATTTTGAAATTCAGACATAACCTTAAAAACAATTTCAATTTTATCAAAAACTAGTTAAATGAACAATTATTTTTTATTTTCTTGATTATTTATTTATTTATTTATGTATAATAAACGGGTGTTAAGCCCTTTATCAATTAGAATAATTATAAGTACAGTTCAGTTTATCTTGTAACAGAATTTGGATACAACAAAGAAGTAAAAATTATTAGTACCATTGGCAATGGTTAACAGCTAAATAAAGAATAAATATACAGTACAGTACAGTACAGTATTATATTGAATAATTCTGAAAATTTCAACTTTAAATCCAAATCAAGTATCAACTAGATTCAATTTTATAAAAGTAATCATTCTCAAAGTTGAACGTTGAAGAATTTTTTTTTGAGTGTGAAAATAAACAAAATGAACCATTCACATAATTTTAACTTGAATACATTCTGAATCTACAAATGTGCACGCATACGACTAGATGGTTTTTGAAAATTTAATTTCGTCTGCTTAAAAAAAACCATTTTTTAATGTAATTTATAGCGCAAAAAAAAAATAACCCCCTCAGAGCTTGTCCCCGTGCTCTGATTCGCCACTGGTACGTTACCTCAATGCATATAATATTATACCAAGTACGGGCATGACATTTTAAAACGATTATTATCATGCCTATAGAATATAAAAAATATTCATTGTTTATTATATTTTACATTTTATTTCGATTCAAATGTCTCCTAGAGCATTCCAGTGGAACTCACGAGTATTTTTCAATAAAGTTACGTACGAATACAAACAGACATGATTTTTCGATGTTATTGCGATACTGACTGAGTTACATAAACGGGTGTGGCACAAGTGTTCGATAAAAGTTTAACTCGCGTCAGATATTGTTTTATCTTAGGAAATTTTATGTTTACATGTCTGTTTACTGTTTTGTTGTCGTAATCGTGATCCACGCAATTCTAATGATTAATTAAATACCCAGAAACATAATAATATATATTATTTATTTCGCGTGCCAAACTGTTTTAGTAGGTTTTTTTATTGGAAATATTTTGAAGTATTTTTCTGGAATGTATTTTATTTACCTAACAATAGCTAACAATATATGGAAAATATTTTATAATATTATTTATAATTATGCGAATTCATGAATTATAACATAGGTTTTTTATGAATAGTATTTTTTTGAAGAAAATCAAAATGTTTTTTTCAACACTTAAATATTTTTTGTTGTTGTCTACGTTGCATTTTTAACAATATTTTTTACAACTCTACAATATAAATGGAAATTTTATAAAAAAAAAATATAGAGAAACTTTATATCCTCCGAGCCTATGTTTATACCTACATTTTAATAGTTCAATTTTTATACTTTTATACTTTTATATTATTTTAATGTATGATTGTATTTAAGTATACAGATTATATTTTATATTTTATAGCAGTTGTCCGTGTGAAGTTTTGATCAACTCAAATTGTTATGCAGTTTATTACAAAATTTTAATAAAAAGTACGAAAACTGCATAGGAAAAAAACATATTGCATATTTTTAATAAATTCTATCGCTGGAAATGTCTACCTATAGTTTAAAAAAAAAAATGCGTTGTCGATTGTTTTGAATTATGGTGACAGTATAATATGAAAAATGAGATAGTGTCATATTTTATTGATCACAACAACATGGTTCCCCTTTATGGACACTATTGTTTCCCAACGGTTGTAAAACAGTTTTTATTGCAAATTTCATTCCGCTGAAATTTTTAAAATAAAATGCGAAACGAATACACAAAAAATAAGCAATAGTACTATTGTAGGTATGTGAACATTGACAATACAAATCTTGTTCATGATTTTATTTGTGTGTGTGTGTGTGTGTGAACAAGGATTAATAATTAACGTAAAAAAAATGAATTTGTTATTTTTAACGAGTTATAATTTTATTGTACCTACTAATATTATTTGAAAAACGCCAGCAGTACGTAAATACTCACAATATAAAAGTCCATTAAATTTTTACTATCGGCATAAGAATTATGTGTATCATGAACTCAAAACTAAATTAACTGAACAATGCAAAATACATATACTTTTCAAAATAAAAATAAAGGGAATTATTTCTAATTCATCAATTATTACGAATAGTACTTCATATTGTATCGTGATGTTATTTTGCTGCATAACTATCCCATTAAGTTAAATGTAGAGAGATATGGTGCACGTTTGAAGTACTATAGTCTGCATGAGGACATTTGTAATAACACTAATATGGAAATAATATTGAATAATGCGAAATGCCAATAATCTGAAATATTTTTATAACGCAACTGCGTTTTGATTTTGTCCATGAGAATAGTAATTACAATAAACTCCAAAATAAGTATGTAATAATATTTGTTGCGCCGCGACCGCTCCTACAAGGGCGGCGGTTGTCGGCCACGACTTGCGGAGTGTTGGAATATACAGATACATCACGGTGTGAAAATATCAATAATACAAAATACAGATTATGCTACAATAAACAAACGCCGTGCGCCAGACATAATATATTAATCGCAACACAGCGTATATAACAATGACAAATGATAATAAATAATAATGTGCGGGCCCGTATTACTCTTAATAATTAAATCACAGCTTATTTGTCTGAATACATACAATATAAAATATAGACAATAATTAATAACAATAAATGAGAACAAAAAGTATGACCTGTACTGCTGTCTGCAACTCGGCAAAGCCACGCTGTAGTATGGACTGGTAAGGCGACCGTGGTGGCACGTATGGAGAAAGTATGATGGCAGTGTCACAATAAATAGATCATCGATATTCGATACTAAATGACGGATGGGACGCACACGTCAAGCCCCGACTGTCTCGGGACTTACGACGATTGCCGCGTACACCACGTAAAAGAAAATTTACAATTATACGAACGACCAGAAATAAGGTCGGTTGACCACGCGGTTGACAAAGGAAAAAACAAATGTGGCGAACAGGCGAGCGAACTGGACCCGCCAGGTTCGGCCGTTGGCAAAAGACAAAACTTCGCAAGCGGACGGACGAAGGTTGGAGTGGACATCGTCGGCCAAGGATGTGTAGAGGGGGGATGATCTGTCGCGGACACTCCACACCGATCGCGGAGACTTGTAAAGCCTTTGGGCGATGTGCTGATTCGGCGGGAAAATCAGCCGCGTTCGAACATCCTCCCCCCGTGAGCTATGCCTCACACGGAGTCGATCGAACCGGATGATGGTTGAATGCTGTTCCTTTTCCTGGAAATCGATGCATCCATCGGCGGCCATGCTCGTCCGAAGTCGTCGTCGTGTCGAGTCAGCAGTGTGCATTTTTTTTTTTTTTTTTTTAATATAACAAATAGGTAAAATAATACAATATAAATATTTCAACAAAATACACGAACATATGGTTCAACGCTGACAAAAAATAAAAAATAATTAATAATATAATACATAAAATGAAGTATAATCTGTATATACATATTCCAAGCCATAGAGCACCTTAACCCAACACTAAGCGTTTGGCAACATCTTTGGCGAGCGCGCCTGGTATATAGAAAAAATGTATTAAGAAAACGGATGGGTTGGAGCGATGCGCTGAGGATTTCCGCACGCGTGGTACGCATAGTGGTCCCAGCTAGTACCTACTGTGACAGACTGGGCGTTAGGTTATATTATATACTATTGATGTCGATAATAATGCTAATAATAAATTAATTCAGACCTATGCACCAGAACTATTTATTCTTAATTGGTATTCAAACAAATTATGTGAACCAACATTTCATCTCAAAATACAACATGAAAAAACTAAGTTTTTTTTCTTTCAAAAATTGTCCTATCGAAAATTAAAAATGTTAGTAAAAACTATCAATTGATGGTATATTAATATACTTTATATCTGTATAGTTGATGGGATAGTGCACGAATCTCGCGGATTTGATACTTTCAGATTATAATTAAATATTAATTTTGCCGCTAAAGCAGTTTCAAGTCTATCCATGATTCGTGTACAATGCCGTATAATGAATACTATTATAGTATAGGTAATTTATGACAAACAATGGTTTCAACTAAAATAAGATTGTTTCCTTGTCAACTTTTTTTTTTTGATTTTGATTTTTTATGATCTATATTATTTTAAGCGAACATTTTTTTATTTAATTTATAAAAATAATGGTTATTTTTTTTAAATATTGTATTCTATTATATTTAAAAATTCAAAGAATTTTTCATATATTATGTGTCTGAGCTCTGTGAAAAAAAAACTTTTATCCCGGCATTTTCATTATTACCCATAATAATTACTATTGTGGTTAATATGGTTGTTAAGTACAGTTAGTTACCTATGCAAAACTTAATTTGAAAACTATGCTCCTTTCTATTTATGTTACAGGATATTTCTTAGAAATGTATATATTTTAAACTCATAAAATATGTCCATGTTATACTTAACTATGAGTTGTCTACATTTTACTACAAAGTTTAAACATATTGTTTGTCTTAAAAAATTATAGTTGAAAAACTACCTATAAAATTGAATCAACCGAAACACAATATACACCCATAGTTATTTCAATCTAAATATTTCAAATAAAAACCGTAGTAGTTGATCTGCTACACAGCAGCAGCTGAGTATACCTCGCAATTGAACAGGTTTCTGTAATATACGAAATCAAAGATAAATCACCCAATAATTACGAAAGAATGAACTTAGTGTTGATTATTTGCCATCCTATATTATTGTTGAAAATATTTTATTATAATAAACTAAAACTGTTTATTTTTCTATAATTCTATTAGTAACACAGTAGATGTGTTGAACTATCACCACTATTCTTGGGCAAAATGTCATATTTCGGCTTTTGGCCGGGCAAACCTAGTTATGACCAACCTCATTTGGGCAAAACCGTATACTGACTTTTATCGTAAGGGAAAAATCGCAGTGTCTTAAATACGTTCCCTAATATTAAATACAAATAGTGATTTTTATCGTACGATTTTATTGCGATTATTAATGACCACACGTATCTTGATAATTTATCGAAAATCAATTTTCACCTCTAACAGTCGAAACGTCAGCGAAAATTCCAAGGCCGTGTGTTGATAGAGGAAAAGTCAACGCAAATAATGTGTTAGGTGTTATATTAAGTATGCTGTACGACTGACGATGGGTTCTATAAAATATTAACCAAAAATGGAATTTCGTCATCATTATATGCCAGAAACCAAATATTTCAGTGCAAGAAACAATTAATTACTACCGATGATGAAACGAATATCGAAAATCGAAATATACCATTGAGGACTGTTACTATTCAAAATTCATTAACTGGTTTTTGTAAAAATAAGTGCATTGCGGGAAGATGCAAATGTAATCAACAAAATACTTTGCGTAGTTCTGAATGCCATGGGTCTAATATGTGTAGCAATAAATAAACAAAAATATAATTTTTTATTATTATTTGTGAGTATTCAATTATATTTGTAAAATATTTTATGACTATTATTTATTTGTGTTTAATATTAGTGAAGTTATTTAAGACCCTACGGTCTTGCCCATATAATGTTTAAATGTATTAATTTTTTTCATTCTTTTTTTAACATTATAATAGTACCTAATAGTATTATTTGTTTATTTTTATACGAGTACTTAATATCTATTATATTTTTATTGTTATTTATTTATCCCGATTTCGACTTTTGCCCTTAACATAACCATACTCCAACCATACTACAGTCATTATGACAAATATTATTCTTATTCGCGAGCAGCAGCATATTTAGGATAATATGTTATAACATAACTAGCTAACTCGGCAATTTTTCGCTATTGCAAGATTTCTCTGATATAAATTTAATATTTATTTTCTGGGTGTTAAATAGTTATTTCTACTTTAGACCACTTTTAATTATGGCTCCGTGGCAATGTAGACATATAAACTAAGCGTCTCCACCGCGGAATCTTTATAATGTTGAAAAAAATTATATCGCTTACGATATAAAAAAAACACTGCCGGCAACGTGGTAAACCTAACCCTGTACTTTTAAGGTAGCTTTACTTTCGTCTAGGTATTTTCGAAAATGAGAGTAAATGTTAGTATTAACCTTCGATCAAGTGAACAATCAATTACGCCTTCAAATGATTAAACCAATCAACAATCAACAATTAATAAATAACAATCAAAATCGTCGCCAGACAACAATACTTGCCGCACAAAATGTTTGTACAGGTATACAATGTACAAATGTATTTTAATTAATAATAGCTAATTACTTATTAACTTTATCGGACTAAATGTATGCCTAAAACCTACTCTGTGATGTCATCTTTAATATAAAAACTGCACGATGATTGAATAAGTAGTTTGAGAGATTACCCCAAACCGTACTAACAAACGATATCATTTTATATATTAGTATAGATGATAATATTTCGTTCGTTTTATACTTCTATAACTTCCATTACCAAGGACAACGGGTAATGGCTTAGTGGAGATACATACAACAACTAATATTTTTCATTGAATTAAAAATTCAGAATTCTGAATGGCAAGCACTTTATAAAAATAATTAAGGTTAAATGAGATATGAAAAAGTCGTAGTTTGCTTCATTGGCGATTTGATGCAAAAAAAAAAAAAGTATTTGGACAAATTCAATTAAATTAAAATTTGTTGCTATTGTTATGCTAACTGTAAGAAGGTCTCACTATCAGATAGTATTACGAATATCATTTTTTCTTTGTATTATATCTTATATCTTTTGACTTAAAGATACATCAGAATTTTTTAACTAAGTATACTATATAATTACTAATATTATAATATTTAATAATAATAAATAATTCAGTATTTAGTAACCATTTATATTATATATTTCGTAATCATTTCATACTTTTTAGTCGTATAATATATGTTTTTATTTACCGGCGTTGGTTCATAAACAAACGAACTTAAATAATTCAAAAGTTTTTTTTTTTTTTTCTTTATTAGTAATACACAATCTGTACACAATCGGCACAATAAGAGTATGAGCTGAGACACAATAAAAAAACATGAAATTATGAGCTAAGAAGCCACCCACCGATGACACTTATGTGATAATTCAAAAGTAAAATTAATTTGAATCATCTTATTATATTGAATTTTACAGTGGTTTTAGGTTTCTGAATTAAGATTCGAATGAATTTCATATTTCGATTTTTTTTTTTTCTTTTATAGTAGTCATCCCCTTTTCCACCAACTGTTCTTTTTTGTCTAGGCTCCTAAATCCAGCTTAGTGATGTACACATTTATAATATCATTATATTATGACGTGGGTACATAATCTATTGGTAATAATAAAAGTCATAGAATATCGCAATATCTAACCTAACACAATACCATTTTTTATATCAAAATAGTTGCTTCAAAATTATTTGAATTGACGTGTTATAAGCGTATAATAGCTGCTGTACACAGCATGTCTTATTTTTGTGTTTTCAAGTATATAGTGAAAGACTTATCGTGTTGGGTATGGTTGTGGCAAAACAAGTCTTCCGCCGTAGCTTTATTTTTTTTCAAATTCACGATAAGCACTTTTTCAAGAAAAAATTAAAAGTCCGCCATCAAGTGTGTGCGTATAGTTTACTATTAGGTATTTATATTTAAAGTAACGCAGGCGACATCGTTGATATTTATACGTATAATAATATATACTGCCGTGTCCGCGTGACGAGAAATTGGAGGAAAAAAAACTCAAGAGACCCACCGTCAACGATCCAACGCATAACCCTTCAAGCATTGAACAATATTACACTGTAAGACGTTATTGTTATCATCGTTATCATTATGACGTGCACCAAAACTGACGATAAACGCACGCGCAATCGTGGTACGGTATTTTAACGACCGCGAAAACTTGGGACCCGTCCAATCCCTTTGGCTCGAGCTAGCCTTTCAATCATTTACCCCCCCGCAAATAGTACAAGGGGTGACCCTGTCCACTGCGCAAACGTCGGACCACCCTGTATCGACCAGGTATACCCGATAATGTTGTACACATCACATATCCACAGTTTACTCGTGACCGGGGTCTCCGCCGTGCCGTAGACATAAAATAATATTTTCTAATATAATACATTCGTGAACGCGTTTGAGGCGGTTTTCCACTTGCCTGTACCGCCGAATCGACGGTATAAACCGTGTAATTAACGCGCTGCCGTATAGTATAATACCGACCGATCGACATTTTCGACTACTTCACAGTTTGCTGTGACTGGGTTCGCAGTCAGATCGTTTCACCCAAACAACAATAATGTCATATAATTTTTTGGCGAATTGAAACATTGAGGCACATAATATGACGTGTAAGGATCGCGCTGGTAGGTGAAATACGGTATTTATGGTAGTATATCGGTGCACTCCGATGGCAGTACGTCCGATGATGCTATCGGACATGCACAACTACGGCCTGGACGAGAATAAGACGTTTCAATGCGGAATACAATCACGGCGTCCCGTTACTCGAGTATTATAATTATTTATAATATGCGCCCAAAATAAATTAATTTAATGTAAAAATAAAATAACCGCCCGGAATACAATGTAACTATTAATAACCTCAATATTAAACATTATACAATATTAATAATATTATAATACGTTTAACAGATGCACGTTTTAACGACATAATATTATACCGACCTTCTGTACGCACGTTTTAATATAGTTTTTAATAGGACAGCGGACGACGCGTTTGACGTTTCGAAGCCTTTTACGTACACTCTCGTTGAATAATTTAATATAATAATACACCGATACACGTATTACAATATTATATAGGTATACGGTGTACACGTCGTCTGCGACAAGAATATGTCGTCGACATGCTCGCCCGGCCCGTCGTATTTTACGTCTACATCATTATGTATTATTAAAATATCACCGACGGCCATCGACGCAATAATCGTATATTATAAATTATAATTCACCTGCAGTATTATTATTATTTTTATCGTCATAGTTTTTAAATTGACTCATCATCGTCAAACCTGTTACGCTTCGATCGTAAATATTTCCTATGAACTGCAGTACATAATAATATCATACCTAATATACATATTATTTTTAAAAAAGACACAAACACACACACACACACAAATCCTACACGCGAGTTAAAACACATGGGCCGTGTAGTAGTAATAATGATCTTCGGGTGTATAATCTCGTATAATAAAACAAGAACATTTAAAGTTTCACGCTGCGTGTCGACACAGCGACGATAGAAATAACAATAATGATAATAATAATAATAATAATAATAATAGTATACCGTCCGCGGCGTCCGTTAGCCGGTAAAAAACTGTAGTAAATTGAATTCATAGGTATCGTCTTGGTTTTCCGTTTTCTTCACAATAACAATATCATAAAACCTCACGTAATAATAATATAATGTACGGACGACAATATTTACGACTGTCGTTCAAGTCGCTGTTTCGATATCCTTCTCTGCGACCGTGACGGATCTCCAAAAACCAGTGTGGTCGCAGCAGGTGGTACGGCGACGGTACCTGACTTTTGTTCGCACATCGAGGTGTTTGTTTTCATTCACAACTCTGCGTAGAAACGCGAATAAATCGAGCGCGAAAGACAGCGACGGAAAAAAAATAAACTCGAATGCAGTGCGATGTACGCGTATAGATCACGACGGACCTACAAAACACGAAGTAGTAATAATATTATGCGACAATTTTGTGGTATGCGATTAAACCAGCTCCGTCGTCCAAAGTGATTCATCGAGCTCGATCGTCGCTGTTTTTGGACGACGGATTTATCCGAAACCTAACTCTTTGAATTTGTATGCACACGTTTTCAGTGCCACATTACGTTTTTAAACGAATAAGATAATATAATACGTCATGCATAGGTGTACCTGCGCGATTACCGAACATCGCGCATAACCAGTGTGCATATCATTCGGTCATGTCATCGGTAGTGTCGAAATCGTCTTTGATTTTTAGTCGTCGAGGAAATCGAGATTTAATGCGTGCGATTAGTTTTATTTCATCGATAAATTGGTCGACGGTTGTGGGGGAGGGGGTGGCGGAGAGGACGAACCTCGCGCAAACCCCTTGAGCAGGCCCTCGCGTGTGCGTTAAGAGTTTAATTGCGATAGGCGTACAATTAATCATTCGAGCGCGTTCGTGTTGTCGAGTCGTTAGCGCGTACCTATATAGAAACCAATAAATACGATAATATTATGTTGTGAAAAAAAAAAACTCGCAGCGTACACATCTCTCCTGTATACGTAAAATCACCGCATCTAGCCGTAGGGTGTTTTAGAGTAGTATGTGTCCGTGTAAGTGTGTGTGTGTGTGTGTGTGTGCGTTGTATCGTATCGCGTGGAACAATAAGCGCACGTACGGAGGGTAATCGAAATAATCCATCGAAAGGTATGACGGCATAATAATAATACTAAAACATAATGTATATGAACCGGGCGCAACTGCACGGTATGATATTGCTCTTATTATTCTTCACGATATTATGTATTATATTTATCGTTATTATTTTCGAGCACACGCTCGCCCCCTCGAACCTGCACTTTTCACTATACAGGGACGTGTGTGCGTGTGCGTGCGTGTGTGTGTGTGCGTTTCTACATGCCAACCACGAGTGTTTTTTGGACATTATGAGATATCGTTTTAATCAAACCCGACGAAAAAAAAAAAAATACATATACACCACAGCTACAACACGAGCCTCCGGCCCATCGAGTACGGCGAGTGCGAGTATAATAAGTAATGATATAATATATTATTATACACGACATGTCGGTACACGTCATGTTTTACAACTCCATTGCACTATGTGTGTACATATTCGAGCACGAATGACCGAATTCGCGATCGATGAGCGTTAATTTTAATTTTGATATTTCCCGAAAGCACGGTAAATACCAACCTATACCCAACAGTGGTAGGTACATATAACATGCAGTGTATAGACCGTGAGAATAATATAATATGACGTGAGGATTTTCACATCCCCATAGATGTTGTACTCATTGTAGGTATAGATCCATCAGAATGACCAAAAAACAATAGTGGGTGTATTTTTCAGTGACACCGATTGTATTTAAAATTAAAGTTCTGGTATAAATAAAGAGTAACATAAGCGAAACATGGATCAAATTAAGGCGAATTGCGCTTATATTATGCAGTATAATCGCATTTGGGACGGACACAGGTACCTATGACCTATGTTCGAATCGTTTCAAAACTACATAAAACCTATTTATTAACGAATATCAGTATTATTTGTATATTTAATGTTGTTTGAATTAAATTGTATTCATTATAATAATTATTATTATTTATTACATTAGGCTGCAATTCAAAAATAATAATTAGGGTGAATCTTTGTATAATATATTTAAATATATTTGGAGAAGAATAATTCCACTACAAAAATACAATACATATGACCAGCTGACAGTTTTAACCAATAGTTGATGTTACATATTTTTACATATTTTTAAAAAATATTGTATATTTATTAGATATGTTTGTTAAATAATCCACAATTTTTTAACATAATTAAGTACAAATTAAAGGAATAAATGTTGAAATAATATTTACAAAAAAAAATTGCAAGTCGTGTACTTGTGTGTGCACACTCATTGCATCAATCGCTGAAAGGACAAAAAAATAATCAATCATCAAAACATGCTTATTTCTGTGTTCCTTATAGTTTCCCGAAAATCCCATATCAATCCATGATCACTGGACTGAGAAATATTAATGATTGTTACCCTTAAGAAGAAACGCATGCATAATAATATCATGTTCTTCTCCAAACTTAAAGTATATAAATTCTATGGAATAGTCAAAGATTTGGATGGATTGAATTTGCCTGTTCTTAATTCGATCGCAATTTTTTACAATACAACGTTTTTTTGCCCTAAATGCAATTCAACATTTCGGTTTATGCGAGGAGCGCAGTACGACAATAAACATGGTGAGATGAACGCGTTAAAGAGCAAAATCAATGCTGTCTGAATAATAACGTCCGATGGATGTTTGTTTTTCAAAGGTAGGTATTGCAAAAATTAAAGTGTTTCGGAGAAATAAAACTGTTCAACAAGAAAACTATTATCTACCTGTTTTGTATTTAATAAATATTATAATCGTATACTCGTAACTCGTTTTTTTTTTTACCATGATCAATAGCTACTAATAGTATAGTCATCTCACATGGAGCACAATGTATATCCAAGATGTTCTTCAAATCCGTGTTAAAGCTGGAAACGATCGGATGAAATTCGTCGAGTAATTTGCTCTTTATGTTCATTAAATATATAGTTTTATAAAGAAGATAACAGTTTATTATCTTTGATTTAATGAAACAATCGAAATGTAGGAAAGAAAATAATAGAAAATAAGGGGGCCTCGGTTAAAAAACGTGCTGACATTTAAACCGTTCCCCGATACACGTAGCTTAATTGATTAAACTATCATTATCTACTCAAACAAATACGAAGAAATCAGCTTAGAAATTAGAATATTAGCAAGGCATTGCATGCATAGATAATACTCGCAGAACTTATCGAGTGCGATACAGACGTGATCGAAATTTCGTAGCGTCGTAAAAATTAACGTTTCCTCTCGATAACTTGGTAGTAATAGTATTATATATTATTAATTAATAGTAATTTGATTTCGTATAGCTCAATAATGTGGAATACCGAAAGCTAAAATATTATTATATCTAAAATAAAAGAACCGAGGTTGTGTTTGACTAATGTACCACCATACACCGATTGTGGCGATGGAGACGATACCGCAAGATAACATTCCGAGAAAAAGGCTGCGAGCAGTACACTACTTCCCAAGTTCTGTCTTCTACGACTGTATCCAAGAGCTTTGGAAGAGCTTCTAGAAATCCACAATTAATTCATGGAAACGCTAGCGGTGATGAGTTCAAAGATTCCGGGAGGTACTCGATAGGCAACGAATGCAGAATACTCGACTTGTTGAGTGGCCACGACAATAGTTTTATCATTGTAACAAAGAAAATAGTTTCATGATGACTCAATCTCCATATTATTACGCTCCCCTCAATACTGTCGTATCGCCTGTTCTCGATAAGCACACGAAGTGATCACTGAATAATGTATTTTCTTCATTTATTTCTTAGTTTTTTTTAATTAATATAATTTAAAAGTCATCATGATATCCAAGTACCTGCCAGAATAATAAGAGTTTGAGTATATATTTTAATTGAATATGTCATTAACAAATGTATGTCATGCAATTATTTAATACATTTTTTTACATTTTTAAATAACACTAGAAACGCAAACAAATTGTACAGTTATACATATTATTTAATAACATATTGGTGCAATTTAGAGTATACTTACTTAATTATGTAATTTTCAATCAATTAAAAATACAATTGTTTAAAAAAAATATTCCATTATTACGATGAAATCGTTTCATAGCAACTTAATTAACTTAATTAACCTATTTAAGTTATTTATAGACAATTTTGTTTAGTGGTTTTGAAATTAATAATCTGTTTTTCATGCTGAGCATGACGCTGGAATGCGTCCAAAAATTTATTGAAAACAATATATTTTTAGGAGACTAATATTATAGGTGCAGACTTAATATTTTATGGCGATTGATAATTATGATAAATTATACCCGGAATGGACCTCTAAAATATTGTTATAATGAATCAATTATGTTTAAACAATTTTAAAATCAAGTAGAAACCAACGAAATGTCACTTAATTGATTATAATCGGAAATATAAAATAATCTAAAATTTAACAAAATCTAAAATATAATATTTCATGGGTTCGGATACTTGTATATGTGGTACCATGTGAATCTCAAAAACCTGGAATGGAGATTTAAAAACTGTTTTTTGATTGTGTGTTCAAATAATTTTAAAGTTAACTAAATACTATTTTACTTTATAGAAACTTATAATATATTATGTACATACTTTCTTAGCATTTGTCATCCGTTGAAAGTGACCAATAATTGATAAGTGATGAGTCATAAAGTACCTTACTCAAAATTCAAACGATTTTAGTTTCTCAGTTATTAAAATGTTTGTACTAAAGATAGTCATCCCCAAACATTTGGATTAATTCGAAGCAATTGCTTATTTGTTACGTACTAATAGTAAATCATATTATATGGTATTAGCTGCGGTAAAATAAATTACTATGATAAATAATAGCAATACAAATGTATGATAATATATACTTAGTAATAAGACTGACAACCTACGGATAATAATATAGGCCGCCTTCGCTTCAGAATCGTTTTTTGTACCCATGCAATGATTGACCATTACTTTAAAATTTGAGACAATAATTACTTACTTAATGACGAGATACACTCGACTTATACTATATCAGAGTGGTTACCTACTTTGCTTCTTATTTTTTTTTAAATTAGATTTATTTGTATTTGTACATAAATTGAATGTTTCAAGAAAATAAAATATGTCATGAGATTTTAAAACCCTATGAATACACCAATTTCCATGCAAAATGTATTCCAGACATGGTAATACGCCATCTACAAGCTTGGACTAAGAATCAAAACATATAATTTAAATTTTTATCACAGAACACCGTAGATTTCATTAATTGAATTAATCATTACTGAAAAACTATTATTTTTATGGTGACACAATGATCATATTATTTTTAATTTTATCACAAAATATATTATACTTAATATTGTGTTTGATTCGCAATACGTGAAAATTGTTCTCGAGGTCAAATGTAATTACTAATATTACAATACAAATTTTTATATTAGAATGGTAGATGTTGCATTGTGATTCTAGAGTAGGTATTTTATATCATGTTTACCGGGAAACAATTAATTTGTCTCGGGATGATTTGAATAAAGTTCATGTTATAGTGAATATTATAAATACCTATGCATTTGAGTTTTCTGAATATTTCCCACGCGAAAAATATAGTAATTATAACTACCTATTGTTTTGAAGTATTTATTAGAAGTAGAAACAGTGCTATTTATAAGGCAGTGTATATATTATAGACAATAATGTATTGATTAATACCGTATGCGTCATTATATAATATGATATCGAATAGGAAATACGCACACATTGCATTTTTATAATAATTTAACGAGGCAGTAGAGTTCGAATGACAAAAAAAAAAAATTTAATAATACAAGAATAATCAGCAGTTTTAGTTTTTTTTTTTTATTATAAGATATAACATTTCAATTATATTACTACTGTTCATTCTTGTGGCGGTTTTGCAAAAGAAATTGGTAATTTAGGCATATTCTGAGGGCTAAATTATTGGACGGTTTTATACACGTTTGCTTCAACCATATTAACCATATTATTGTTAGGTAGAAAATTGATTTATAGTACATAAGTACCAAAAAGTCTGTCTTAAATGCATACAGGTTATCAAGAATGTTAAGTTTGAAAACGTTTTTCACTTATATGGCCTAGTAATTATTCAATTTTACTATTCTTTAAACTTTCTAGAACAATTTATAATACGTTTAAAAGAATTGTTTTCAGAACATTTACGGCATTCGATTGACGTGAAATCGTATTTTCATATTTACATAAAAAAATGTTCATACTTCTTATTGTACCTACGTATACGAACGTAACGAATACAGTTTTTGTTTACTGTTGTACTGGTTTATGTTACAATAGTATGCGCTGGAAAAAAAATAAAAAACGGTTCAACATTTGTTTAGGACATTTATATAGTGAGATATATGCATACAATTTGTAGTGTAAAAGCTTACAATGTCGTAAATATCAACTGAAAAAAAAAAACGTTTCACAGTGAAACGCACAAAATGAAATTGTACAACTCTTGTTAACCATAAAGATACCTACTACATGCGTTGATATATAATTTTTATGCCAGAAAACATATTCATTTTTATTTCAATATTTAGTACACCGTATAAACTATGCTTAATATTTGTAATTTTTCTTATTTTTTGAACTTACTTTTCTCTAATATATTGTATAATATACGTTGTTTAATGGAGAACACATCATAATACATACATAAAAATAAATAAATAAATGTGTACAGGTAGAACAACGTTTGCCGGTCAGCTTTAGTATCATTTTCTACGACGATAGAGTGTTTGATTTTAAAATAATCACCTTAATTTTTAGTATCCGATATTCTCACATGGATGATCTTAAATAGAAATATGAATCAGTATTCACAATTGACTTCTGTATACAGCTAAATTAATTATTGTTTTGCTTTGGTTAACATTTCCCATAAAGATAAAATTATCTCTGAAAACAATTTTATCCCTCATTAAAATTGAATTTAAAAATTTAAAGTTATTATTACTTGAATGTTCATAAAGGATCCAACATTTACTATTGAAGATGACCCAAATACTTCAGGGGATATTTAGATTAATTATTGAAATTGCACTTAGAGGTTGTATAAGACATAGTGTATTGTGTTGCAATGGCAAAGTGTGATATTGCAGTGATGAGTATAAGTTTCATCTCAAGACTCAAATTGCCTACCCTCCAGAACTGCACAAACATATTTTTTGTCACACATATGACGCCTCAGAAACCAAAACTAATCGATATTACGGAAGTGGGTATAATGACAATAATGAACTTTCCGTTCTTTAAAACAGAAAAGCTATGGTTTTTCAAAGATTTGGACTTTACTATCCTCCAAAGTAAAAAAAGGAAACTTTCCTAAGCTTCATCTGGTATTGAAAATTAAACTTTCAGTGCAGTCGTGAAAAAATCGATTTTCATCTTAAATTCTTCTAATCATCAATCATATGCACTTCTTACTCTCTTTTTAAATGTTCAATATTTAAGAAAAACTATTAAAAAAATTATCATCATAAATAAATAAACCCTGTCATGTTTACAAACAGCGTATGCTAAATCTCAAAGGGCTGAATTTAAATTGAACCATCTTTGCTTATTAACTTTGTATCATAAAAATAATACTATAAATATCTGCAAGTTCAATTTTTTAGATTAATTTTAAAATATTTTTATGGACACACTTTCTCAGTGTCTTTACAAAAATATAAAAACTGAATCTTATGGATAAGAAAAATGTCTACTTTAATGAAAATTAATACTATGTTTGGTATTTGTTTGATACTATTTTTAATTTGTTCCTAAAATTTCATAAAATTTTAATACTATGAGCAAGAAATGGGTTGTTACTTGTTATATGTATACATATTAGTAAATAATTTGTGTATTTTTAACGGAATAAAGTTTAAATTGAGTTTTAGAAGTATCAAAGTTGCAGAATGAATATAATTATATTTAATTACAGTAGAGGTCAAATTTATGTTTCAGTAATAATTATGAAGCTATCATTTTATGATTAAATTAATTTTGTTGTATAAGACACATTAAACAAGCTTTATAAACACGAACTAAAGATGTAATTTATAAGCAATATTAAATAACACTTTTTTATTGCCGTATAAATTATTTGAAAATAACAGTTTTTTTTTTAAATCATTCATTTTTATACACATACCTACTACCTAAAATTATTATTTTTAACACCTGCAAAATGTGCCTAAAAGTGAGTGCATTTCTACATTTTAATAAACCTAACTAAATAATAATTCATAATATTATAGTAAAACAATAATAACAAATCTCAACCAACCTAAATTATAATATTTATGATATAATTATAATAAACATATTATATTATTATATTTAAATAAGACTGCTTAGTTTTTCTTCGTTATAACTTATAACTTACAATGTTTAAAAGTTTAACAACAATAGGTAATTGTTAATGTTTATAAATTGTAAAAAACGAATACAGACCCAAAACTAAAACGAATTAGGATGGTAAGAATGTAAGATCTCATCTAAAACTAATTTTAGATAGTTAGTCTTATCAGTGAACAGTAGTCAGTCGATAATGTAATGGGTTTATTAAACGTCCAAAATCTAAACAAAAAATCCTCACATCAGCCCAACACGTGTATGGTTGAATGGGTTGATTGTCAAACCTACCCTCACAGCTAATTTAGTGTATGGAAAATCAGTCAAAATAATGCGTAATGTATTTTCAAAATAGCTACCCTGCGGGGCGTTACGATTTGTTTTTTTTTTAATACACATAAATATTATTTTAATTCAATATCGCTGCTTCGAATTAAACGATTTTTGTACAAACGCATGTCTGGTGCTTTTTTATAAGTAAAAAGTGTTAAATCGAAAACTGCAGGGCGTGTATGCCCAGCAAGACAATCACCTCAATTGAAAATCAATTTACGTGTTAGTAAGTCACTTAGTTTATCAATCCGCGAACATATATGCAAGCAGTCTATCAGTTAGACGATGAACATGAGAATAAGTTACAGTAAGTGAAACTTCACCTATTATGCAGATAATATATACGAACTGTGTTCATTAAACACTAATAATTCTTAAAATTATGATTAGCTTAAAAGTGAGTTAAAGGTAATTTCATAGAAAGATATCCAATGATGAAGAATGGATAACCCAATCAGTAATCACCGAGTTAACTACTCTTAATCGAATATCTCAATAGTTGCATTGCGTGTATAATAATTCGTATTTCATGAGACGAAATAAGCGATTTCGAAGAGATATTTTATTAGATAAATCACATGATAGAGGTTTTGTCAAATGCGCTAAAACTGGAATTTTATACTATTTACTAGAAAGATGGTGTCACTGATGTACATTTAAATTTGACAGATGGTGCCACTATTCTATTCTTATAGCCCCCTAATTTCACCTTTAGTGGTTGAATTTCCAAAAACAAAAATCCTTTCTTAGTGAATGTCTACTTCATAATAGATATCTTTATGCAAAATTACAGCCTGAGGTGGTTTGAGCTTTGAGTTGACAGATCAGTCAGTCAGTTACGTTATCACTTTTATATAATTTATACATATGACTTATATTTATAGACATATGACTTTTCTTGAGTGTTACCGAATATTAGCCCCACAGTATATTTTGGATATATATATATATGCCGATAGTTCATGAACTGCATGCCTGCGTTTTAATTTTATTTGAAGATCTCTGTAAGATGACATGGTACTCAATAAAGGTATGTTCTGGGATTGCATAGTATCTCTAAATGAGAATTCTCTGCTATTGAATATACAATCTATGTAGATATGATCTTATGAATCATGAAAAACGCCCTTCCCTCAAGCGTTTAGGATCAAAAGTTGCCTATAACACAAGATGTATAACTTGTTTAGGTTTTTTTTTTATGATTGTTGTTCATATTTTGTGCATACTTTATAGTATAACAATAAATAATATTTTAATGTAAAAACAAACTGTACAAATTTATCCAAAATTTTATTACAAATTTTTAAATGGCCTTTTACATATATTTTCAAAATATTATCAAAACAAATTGGTCGATTGAACACTATATTTTTTGTTCGTTTGCAGTATGTATTGAAAAGCCAATTCTAAAATTATCATTATTGTACAACACGTCTGTCACTTCACTAAAAACGCTTCAATTCTTATAAATATATATAAGAATTGAAGCGTTTTCATATTTGTTCATGATACTTTTAACTCAAACACAGGAAACTTATATTCACGGAACAACAATTGCGACACCTTTTCAAATCTGGAATCATCATATAATATGGTTGTATATATTTATATAATTTTGGCTCCGGTTTTACACACAATACGCTTTATAGTTGTATTTTCTTTAGTAGTATATTTATTTATTTATGTTTTCTTCTCCTGTGGCGTCAGTGGATTTGTTTTTGAAACCACTCAATTACGGGTCACGTAGAGGGAATCATCCAACCAAAAAAATAATATCGTCTGTCCTCTTTAGTATATACAAGTTAAAATTCAAAGAAGCAAAATGTGGTTGACGCTAGTCGATACTGTATACGGTATCTTTTTAGAGTGAGTTTGTGTTTCGTTTGAACCCCGATATGAAAGAAACAAAACCGTTTGTGAGAATAAATATTATATAGGTTCTGAATAGCATAGAATAAACGAAACACAATATATATGGCCGTATTAAAGCCACACGAGTATTTTCATATGTAATGTAATTTTGAGATTTATGGAAATATGATCGAAAGAGTAATACAAATATACCATATAGTATTATTATGCACACAATTACAGAAGGCTATAACATTTTAGAATTTAGACGAACTGTAATTAATTATTCCATTCGTCTAGATATCAATGAGAATTGTATTACATATTTCATCGTATTACATTCGTTAGTGGTATTCTCAAATAATCAGAATTTGAAAATGACTTTTTTTTTGAAAAGTTCAGTTGTATAGATAATTCATATCATAACACTCATTTACAATCTTTACAAACGCATAATAATAAAATTAAAGATCAAAAAGGTTAAATTATAAAGAAAAAAATTGATCTGAGAGGGAAGACAACAAAAATGTCCCCTGGACTTTTTTTTTTTACTTATTGCTTAGCTTTTTGTAATGCCAATGCCTTTTAAATTTCTTTAAGAATTATCGTCAGTAAAATATCTGAGGGATTGTTTTTTGACCAAAAGATTAGGGTGGATGTTTAGCGAGATTTGGCCAGTTCATTGAGTGCAGGTATAGTGATAGTTAACGTGGTGATTTTTACTTGTAATATAACTATCGACAGAGTCAATTTAAAGTAGGCATAAATGTATTGAAAGTCTTGCAATGTTTAATTATTGGGTGGTTTGATAGAGTAAAATGTGGATACCATGTAACTCAGCGGGGGAATTTTGAATATGTATATATAATATATATATTAAGTTTATTAGTTAGAAACAATTTGAATTTTGAAAGAAGCTTTAGGATATAGCATTTTGAATTAGCTGATTCGCTTTTTTTCGCATACGTGTGCTTCATGTGAGTAACTTGTCGAAATCCAACCCAAGATAATATTGACATCATTGGCTGATGGAAGGTTTTAATTACTAAATTACTAGTGTACATTAATGGCTTTGTATAGACAATGTTACATATACGGGCTAGGATTTCTTAATTGTTATTCTACATCAGTTCACAAATCATATTTAGATGATATTCTGTGGTACAATCATCATGTCTGCAGATCGGGGGCAACTATTCGACGCTGCAGTTAGTGCTTCAACATTAAATTTGCTTAGGACTGTAAAGTACATATATGTGATACCGTGGATAAAAATTAAGTACAAAAACGGACACTGTAGTGACCTGTTTGACCGCCAGTTTTAATAGAATAGTAATATAGATTAGATTTTGTAACATCATTTGGATTTTCAGCAGATGGGTCTTGCTATATTGTTAAATATGTATCGAAAACGACCATAGTTTCAATATTAAAATCGTTGAATAACTCACAAAAATTGTTTTACTCAGGTAGTATATACAATACAGTACCTTTACCTACATCTTAGAACACTGGAATTATTTAACCTGTATGGTGTCTTACAACATTCAATGAACCCCCGAAGCCATTATTGGGTTTTTAATAAATCATGTATCTTACTAAAGTATCCATGCTGATTGTTGAATAGTATTATATTACATTTAAATAAATTAAATAAATTAGATATTCAAATATAACTTACACTAGTTTGTATTCACACTCACCGTGGATTTACTATAAATTGCTGTTTTTGTGTAAACTAATCAAGTGATTTTCTGAAGTATGATGAATTTAATCAAGAGTTCAGAAGAAAAAAAAAATAAGTACACACTAAGATTTTTGCTTTATTAGTATACATCGATTCACAAAGGGTATGAAACGATATCGTTTTTACGACCAATTCGTTACTATATTATACTCGTATTACCTATATATTTTTATACGCTACTGTCCGCTTACAAGGTATAACAATAACATACCTTATCGTATCAACATTCGACGTTTTATGTTGGAATTTCATTAAGTACCGCAGATAATAAACTTATTTTATGATGATATAACAGATTTTATAATGAGAATTTAATGCTGTTGTAGTATACAACGCTAGACACTTTAATGTTCTAATTGTTTGTTTGGGTTCAACAACATCAATATCGTGCGAAAAATAACAAACCGGTAATAAAAATCGAGGAAAAACGTAGGGTAAAAAATTCACGACGATATATTATATAGTGTCGGAGTCGTCGTCCGTCATCACACACGATCCTCATCCGCCGGTGCTCTGAGAGCCGAACGCAACAAAAGTCATCTCAAAAAGTGTTATATAAATGCACACACATTTGTATTGTGTAAAGTGTGTAGATTTGTCGTTAATGTCCGTTATACTCACTCTGGCTTTTACACCGAATATATTGCCATACGTGCTTATGTATGGTTATGTGTACCTATACACACGAGTGGTGTGCTGTGTGCACACACAGATACATGCGACGCACTCGAAATTCATTCGTGAAAAACCTTTTATTTACTGACACTTTGTAAAGAAATATTTTTAAAAGAAATAATCGTGTGTATAAGAAAAAAGTCCACCGTCCTGTAAGTATTCTTTTCCCTGGAGTTCTCCGGCATGGAAGCATTCGTCGTGTCGACTTGGGTACGTGTAGGGGCACGAAGGATTAGGATTCAACACAAGTCTTGCGGGTTCTTGGGTTCATCTTTAAGACGCTAGCTGTAACTCGTACAAAAATAAACATAAAATTGCGAGAAAAAAATTATTTGTGCCCCTCGACGATTAGGTTAGGTTGTGTCACAAGTATATGTGTATAATGTATATATGAGTGTACGACTGACGCGTCGTGTCGTCTTTGACGTTGGTATTTCTAAGACGGTATTATTGTTTGTTTTTTCCAGGTTGGAACGTTTTAAAGAAAACTTTAGTGAAACCTGTGTGGTTGAGCGCGTGCGTCATAAAGAAAAAACAAAAGCAACAAAATAAAATAAACAAACCTTAAAGTATTTCTCTAGTATCTATGTGACATACACTATAGTATGGTAAAAAAAACAATGATTGTTACTTTACTGAAAACAAAAACAGAACTAAATAAATAATAACAATCTATAAGTCCATAAGCCGTTATCAAATTAGATACACGAGTTATTAATCATCTTCGTCCACCAATGAAACGCCATAACTTAGCAAGTTTAGCGTCTAAGAAAATCGCATGGTATATACTCAATGTTAGACCAGTAAATCACTACTGTTGAGGCTCCGATAAGACGTGGTGGTACATTAAAAAGCATAATTTTCCAAAAAAAATCTAATGCGAACTGCGCAAAACTGTAAACGACTCATTTCAAGTAATGGATAAAAGAATTAATATATTATTTTACAAATTTAGTAAAAATAAATAAACATTCGTTGAAACATTTTGAGTTTTACTCGAGATAGAAGTGGTAAATGAGGTAGCTTCAAGCTGATTTCTGTCCAACAATAATAAATTTATTATTTTGTTATTAACGCTAGTCTGCAAATACGGTGAACTGTTTTTTTATTTTGTCATATTGATTGTAATCACGAGCAACCCCTAAATGTTGTACCTTTCGCCAAATTGCTTGACTCAAGTGGAATAAGCATCCTTTTATAGATGTTTCATAGCCAAAAGTTTCTCTAATAGAAATAATCGAACTAATTTAAAAGTCAATTTGAAATGTATTTGGGCTAAATACTAAGCCATTTCTTAGAGAAGCTTCTTTTATCATTTTAAACATGAGATTCGGCGAAATGGAATGAAACGGTCACACACTGTATATATCTTTAATACACTTTGCCCATCTTCAATAAATATAGGTTTGTCCAGTGCTGATACGTACCACACCAATAGTGGATCAAGAAGTCACACAAAGATCGAGGGGGGGGGGTCATGGATCAAATTGAATTTTTTGAGGCCTAATTGGAGAACATAAAAATAACACACAAAACAAAGCCCTTGTGCAGCCATCACCGAGGTACTTTGACCACCAAGCATTATAATGACAGGCAGCGTGTTACTTTCTGTGGGTTATCGGAAGAACTAAACCTCTGAGATTTGGAAACACCTGGATCCCAGGGTGTTGAGTATTAATTGCTGGTTGTCGAACACAGTTTCTACCTTCAACTCGCTGTGCCTATCTTTGATAAATAGGTCGTGCAGTGCTCAAAAACACCACCCAGGAGGTTTGGTTCTTTCTAGATCGACACCATCCAAACAGCCAATAATATGTTTCTAGAAAACACTATCAAATCATATGCAAGTCATGTATTTTTTGACAATAGCTCTTCATCCGATGGTTCATAAGTTGTTGGACAAAACTTTTCCTGTTGTAGTTGACTTTGACGTATTTCTTATTGTTATTACTGTTTATTATAATATTTCATCCTGTTAATTATTTACAGGAACGCTTTCTATAATAATTAGATGAGTGAAAAAAATCGTCTGACTTAACGTTAGGGAACCTAATTTCGACGTTGAACGCGGAGGACTTATAATTGTATACATTACATATTATTACCAAACAAAGTTTTGGACTACTTCGTCTTATTTAGTCAAAGTTTTCGATTATGGTGCTAGTGGTGCTACCATTATTTCGCATACCTACATCTTGAACTATGCCTACTATGCGTTTCACGTCGTTGCGGCCAGTGTTTCACATGATATACGAGTATCGTGATCTCATCGATTTGACTTGTCTGTTGGATGTGAACACTTTCTATTTAATTTGACTACGCATAAAGCATTATCAAAATTATAATCGTGGTACCATATAATTTTCTGCTCATATATTATTGCGTAAACAAGGTATAGATATATGGGAGGCGTATACTAGTATAGTTGTTTAAGTCGTATACCGTGTTCGTAAGTCACTGAATAATATAGTGATTCGTTTAATACTTAAATATTATTATTATTTTTTTTTTGTAATTTTAATTTAATATTATCTGATACAATTTTCACGACACGAATATCGTCCTGTCTCGTGACCTATTGTTGCTATGTACATAAAGCTCACACGTTACGCTTATGCATATAATATAATTTTCCGAATAGTATATTATACCTATACCACTAGACCGTAAAAAAAAGATTGAAAGGAAGAAAGATGAAAAAAAAATAGTATAGTAATAATAATAAAAATAAAAATAATAGTTGCAGTGAAAGAAACACCGCACTGAAGGATAAAATATATGATACGTGCCACTTTGGACTGATGAATTACGGAACGCTTGACCCATATACAGTATACGTGGTAGGACGTCGCAGACGTATCGTCGTCGCAGGACATGAAATTAAATTTTTCATTGTGGTATAATAGAACATCGGGGCTTGTAAATAATTCAAATCTGAGGAAAACATCGTACGTCTGAATGCAATCCAAATGCAACTCGCATGTGCGGAATAATGAAAATCTGGAGAGTGAATATTCTTTTCCGTCAACTGTAATAAATAACAAGAGAACTATTCGACTAGCCACAAACCTCAGTTGAGCTTGTTTTTCTGTTTTCTAAAAAAATGAATTCGTATAGTATAATATTATGCAACATTTTGTGTTATTTTCAACCAATACACTAATGAGACCAAACGCATATTATAATGATTATTTTTGGTGAATTTAGACAAATATTGTGCGCATAATGACCACACAATAGAGGGCGTCATATTACGAGAGTCTTATGAAAAAAATAAATTTCAATGTGGTGCAAAATATTAAACAATAAGTGTCAAATTATATGGCATTATGGCAATTATTGATATACATTGAAACCAAACTTTGAACAAGTAGATACGAAAGGACAATAAGATTTTAATAGCAAAAATAAAATTGCAAAAAAACAAGAACAGCAGTTATTTTTACTATAAATAAATAGCTGCAAATAATAATAATATTTTATGATCGAATCTAATGGAATGTATAATGTTTTATAATAACTTTTTTTATAGTGGTTATAATGACTATTATGACCAATTTGCCCTTCACGAACGTCATTATAAACGATTTCTACCGTATCGTAATATTGTACCTCTTGTTAATTTGCTGCTGACGTCGGACTTTGAAGAACAATTCTATAACTAATTACCTACATAATAATAATATACAGTGCGTAATATAACAACAGTCGGAATGATTTTCTCGTCATACATTTGGTCCATTGACTATATTATAATGCCTGTATGATATCCGATAAAATCCACTGATAAAATAACAGGTACATAACGTGTATATATTAAATAATATTACCGATTTATATAATTAAACGGGTTTGTGTTGATAAACTATGGATAGACATATACATACTTAGAATACTAATTGTATGACATTATCACGACAGTCGCGTATCAAACGTATACCGTCGACATGGCGAAAAAAAAGAAAATCGAAACCTTCACAAAAAATGTATTCGTTTACCACTGTTGCGCAGACTGGTTAAATCGCATGCGATAAAATTATATTTATCGTTTTTATTTTCATGGTTGTCACATAAATTGTATGCGATGCGAGGGATTGATGAATGAGTAGTTGGTGGGTTTTGATAATCTGACATCTGATTGGTTATCGTGGTCACTGATGTTTTTCTCTTAAATAATTGATTGAAATTCATATAGCATTAAGTAGAAACGTTTTAAAAATTGGAATTTTCAATTTGGGTAACTCATGCATAAAATTATAATCGAAAATATATCGTCATAGGTTGCATACAGATATTAATTAGATGATAAATCTTTATTATATATGTAGGTACAAAAACCGTGCTCAATGGCCGTCAATTTTACCTTCAATATTTTATTCGAAAATTATTAAAAATTTCAAATTTCCAAATTGTGTAGATATTTTACGTTTTGAATTTGTTAGCAATTGAATTCATCATTTATCATTAAAACTAGTTTAAATAATTTGCAAAATGTTTTTGAATGTAGACGAATTTTGACAAAATGTCAACTCATAACTCATATCAAAAAAAAAGTGGATGTTTAGTCACACTGATGTATGTTTTACAAATTAACATATAATTAATATCAATATTACTTTTTTTTTTAAGAAACATTCATTAGAGATCTCAAAGAATAAAATATGGACATTTAATTTTAAATTAAATTTTTTTTAAGTTGAGATCCGTTCCCATTAACATTTTACTTCCTCAAATATTTTATTCTCTCACTGGGAAAGTGAAATTCTGAGCACGTCTCAACCCGTGAGGGTACAATCTATTTAATAACTAATAACTGATTACTTATCACACGGTCGAGGTTCTAATCTCGTTCAGCTGTATTAATGTAGAATATTATAACAATAGAATTTACAGTATAATAAATATTAAATTGACCGTGCAAATTAATATAATTAATATTAAAATTAAATGATAAATTTCAATCATTGTATTAAGGTCTGATGAGGAATATATTAATCCTATACTATTATTTGTAAGTGTCTATTATGATATCCGATGACTCACATAATTTAAACTAACAATACTATATGATATTTTATAGGTATTTTAGAAGTTGGTAGGTATAATATAAATATAAATATTACATTTTCAAGGATTTAAGACTTAAGTACTCGTATTATAGTCGTATTTGTTATAATTTGTTTCCTCTTCTGCCCATTGTAACTGACCAAAGTATAACGAAGGACTTTTCATAATGATATCATATAATATGCTCGATCACGTTATTATTTTACGAAAATTCTCTAAAATAATTGAGCCCATTCCCGGATTTGGTTCTGATGCCAATGTACGTATATTATTATACCTTATTGTTTTATTATTTACGGTTTTTACAGAGTCCCCGTTTAATTTTAAGAGACATTATCGAAAACTCGTCTGTCGAACCTTAATGAGGTCGAATGCTTCTGGTTTGGCATAATTCTACTACTGCTGCTGCTGTTGTGGTCGGATGTTGTAGTGATAGTAAATAAATACCTCATGAGTCATAGGTAAGTACCCATTTTAATTATCTTACACACACTATGCAAAATATTTTTAAGAATAACTTAATCCATCTGTGAAACGCGAAATATATAAATACAATTTATCACTATATTTTCATAATTTTATAACATGATTACATGTCCATAAGCGGGAGTCTGAAAAAAAGATGTAGAAAAATGTACAAGGACAAAAAAACCGATAATTTTTTTTTCATAAAAAAAGGCTTGATTTCTGAATAATGTTAATTATAAAAGGTAAAATAATGTGTAGTATAATTTAAAACTAATAATACTGAAAAATAATTTGTTATTGATATACAAATGAATGATATAGGAATGTACGTAAATCGTAATATAATAAAAAAAAAAAAAATAATTTGTTGATATTTATTTTGTTTACAAAATATAATTTATACAATGGTTAATATTAACTAAAAATTCTTCTACCGTTATTTTATTTTCAGCCAATCTACAACATACCTACGTGCCTTAATCGTTCACCCGTGTTACCTAACTTCAGTCATTTTGGTACTGAAATCACTCACTTCATATTCGTGTTCTATATAGTTCCATCTACTCCTCACGCATTTTAGCAGAAATTAACTTCTAGACGACTGGGTGCGCTTGTCCAACAAGATGCGTCTAATCACTCACTCAAATATTGTAAGTACGATGTTTATCGTACATGCATGAAAGTTCCATATTTCTAATAGAAATAATAGTTTATTTTTGTTAAATTTTACATTCATATCTTATCCTGACTTTCCATAGTACCATTGTTGTATGTGCGTCATTTTTAAATAGTTTTCCTGATAATATGTAAAATATTAACATAAGTAAGTAATTTTTTTTATAAAAATTCTTTTGTAAAAAATATTTCAATTATAATTCTATGTTATTATTGTTTTTATTGGTTGTCTATAGAATTTAATTTTGAAAATTAAAACAACTATTCATGTTGAGCTACACGAATAAACCGAATGCGATTTACACGCTCTGATTAACTAGTATCTGATTTAAATGATGTCAAGCACTAAACATCGATCGATAATGAATGTTGTACATTTTTTCAATAGATATTATACAATACATTATTGCATTTCCGTTATGCATGTCTTATCCAATTCAGATGTGTTTAGTGTAAGATAAGCCCAAATTTGACGATATTTTTCAACTGCTCTGCTGCAGATGGTAATACAATTGGTAAAATGTGTTACTTGTCCACTCACGTACAAAATAAAATAAAATTTTAATTTTTCTAGGTACAAACAGATTATAAACACCGTTGGATAATAATCACGTACAAAAAAATAATTGTAATCAGAATTTAAGTCGTTTGTCATTATACTTACAAAACTCCAACTAGAATGATATCCAATTGTCGCTTAAACTTAGATCGAAATAGTTGTGTTCTGTTTCAGATAAAGTTCATTTTGTATAACATTTATTGACATGCGTTTTCTTAAAGTTCACTGGTTTTATAAGATGTATTATTAGTGTGTTACTCATTTTTCAATCGGATTGCAAACAACTTACTCAATTATTTTGTAACTGAAAATTTCACACAGAAATCAGTTTCACAAAGGTCGATGGTGAAATTTGATTTCGTGCTGTACTGGTGATCAAAGCCCGGTTGGAATAAGACTCTTTTTATTCCCGACACCTAGAATAATACGCTTGTTCGACGGTGCATCATCGCTGTAGTGTCTCGCGCTGTACGTTTTTTCCACCAAAACTTTCGTATCACGCACTTCGCAGCATAGTGTTTTACCGACGGTGGTAAATATATTATCTTCACCAAGTTCATTAATGTACTCTCGCAAACGTGACGGGAAAATAGATGTTGGTCTTGGCATTCTACCACACCTAACCAGTAACCACGCTATATAAGGTACGCTCACGCTATAGAGTATGTACGATAAGAATCCGAATTATAATCAGTTGTTTGTACAGATACCCGCCAAACAAATAGCTATTTGTCCTTGAAATTCAGCGTTTTTGCTTTTTGTCACTATTGAAATATGTACCGGACGGATTTAATTATGCATAATATGGGTTCTAACCGTGACGATTTGCATACAGCACTGCACGGGAGTGTGTGAAAAATCGGTTTCTCCGTGTTATGTATATTATATTATAATGTAAGTGAGTACAATGTACATCGGTTTTTTAAGTCAAAACGTTATTTATGTCCTTAGTACGAGTACATGCAATAATTGTTGTCATTTATGTTTGCAGAATATTCAATCTCTCGTGTATGCTGTATAACTTACCAATTAGTTATCCACACTATCTAATTTATTATGTTAACATAATATTCACAAGTTGATTCCGGTAACAATCACACTCTAAACATCTATAATATCTACGAAGACTATCGAGCACCTAAGGATCCAGGGAGGGCTTTAGCCCCACTCCTAAAAGTTGTCCAGACCCCTCAGCTGCACACCCATGGAAAAATATAAAATAATGGCACGCATTATTTTCATAAGAACTAAATAATTATTGATTGTGTCGATTATTATTTTTAAATATTGATAATTTTCATATTTTTGAGTGATTTGGTAATTTCAAATTTTTTTATCATTTTAACATAGATACCGAGATGATAATTTATAATATATGTGCTATTGTACATTTTTGAATAGGTTACAATATTATTACTAGGTCATTAAGTTGTTTCAATAGGTATTCCAAAATATGGTTATAATATTATAATATCATGTTACTATTCATCAAAGAATTTTATTTTTATAGCATTTGAAACACTTTGTTGCATGATATCAAATTTTGAGGAACTTACTCTATTCATACTTACTCAATGCAATACGGTGACCCACTGATACGGTGTATCAAACATCAGTGCATGTGAGTAATACACTATTGTATAGATGATATTTTTGGAACATTGTTAGTTGTTCAAAAGTTTATACACATTGTGTATTTCGAACTTGGAATGTATAAAATTGCTTAGAGTATTTTGAACATTTCGTATTAAATGTGTGCTGCTGTAGCGATGTTTTGTTGAAAAAATGAACTTATTTATTTGAATAATCATAGGAGATTTAAAAAAAAAGAGATTTTCTCCATTCCCCACACCCCTCGGAAAAAAATTCTTACGCCGAACACTATTATATTCAATAATGTACGGTTGTACGCCAATAAAAGCAATTTTCGTAAACGTCATCAAATACAGACCACAAATTATGTACTCGGGGATCCCATACTACTTCGACTATATTGCGATATACGCGCGTCACTGTATAACCATTGCCCATTTTTGTAAATCTTAAAAACATACTTCACGTAACTCTTGCTTTGAATTTTTACACCTACAGTATAAAATATATTTAAATATTAAATACTCGAGTCGGGATTTTTTTTTTATTTTGAACCATATTTAAAATCGTTTTCACTTATAGTGCTTTACTCTCAAAGCTACTGCAAATCCTATTCAAACATATAGCCACCTTCCCTGGACAATTTATATTTTAACAATAAAATCTCCCCCGAGGCTCATGACGTTACCTTATATTATATTATGTTATAGCGTAAATGTGTGTAGTGTATATACGAGTACCTCTGCCAAAGCAATTTAAAAATGTATACCAATGCATTTGAATGAAATGCGCCTACATTAGTATATATTCTAGGCAACAAATATTTATGTGCCCCTGTCGGGGAAAAAAAAAGTTATAAATTATAATGTGGTTACTACGTAGGTATGATATAAAAAATATTTTTAAAATGTTTATAGAAAACTTAATTTAGGTACAATCAAGTTCAAGACAATAAGACAAGGTTATAGCTGTCCAATATACCCGTCTATAATTTATATTATGGTCCAAAAATGTATTCATTCAAAACCGAACCTAGTATAACCCTTGATTTATGAGTAGTGACTGTAGTCACTTTGTTTACGTTTTATCAATAGATTTCCACAGTGATTTCAGGCATTTTTATTTCTTTTTGGATTTCATTTGAACGCCCTCAAAATCGCCTACCTATCAATTTTCACACACCCGCGTCTCGAATATTCTAATAATTCTACAAAATAACAACAACGGGTAAATGTTACTATTATGCGAGTACATTGACTGGCATTAGCATAACATGTGGAGTTTAACCGCATAGCGGTAAATATAATTACAAAATAACTCCACTTGAACAATTTACTGCGTTACATTCAGGACTATTTAAAAAACTGGGAACGCGGCGGCGGTTAGTTGGATGACATAGTGCAGGGAAGGTTTATTACGATGCGCCTGCACGACATTAAACTCTGTGGCGCCGCCGTGTGCATATTATTATGCTATTCTAATTTATTAATATTATTAGGTATATTTCCGACTTCACAACAACCGAGGTAATATTTAATTGAATATTATAACAAAACCGACGAACAATATTGTGCGTCGCGAGTATAGGTGATTATATTATTGTGACGATAATGTTAAAAAAAGTCGGACAACAAAATTGCCCGGGACCACCCGAAACCCCGATATATATAAATATCGCGATACGTGCAGGACACCTTACCTTTCGCCAACAATTGCAATCAGTTATTACGGCTGACGTGACTCGTTAGGAAACTATAATATGAAAGAAGAAAAATAATCAAAAAAAAAAAATCAATATATATATAGTTATATTCACACAACATCCAGTCAAGTGCCACTATGGAGGGTGGCTTCTCATCGCGTATTTCATTTATTATTGCGTAACCTTTATCATACACGCTAATTGTGCATACATGGACGGATTGTATATTATATTATTGGGCGAAAAAAAAAAAAAAAAAAGAAGTTATTACCCACGTCCTCTACATATAGGTACCTAATATAATTTCCAATAGTCGTCGTCGTGTCGCGTAATATAAAATCGCGTATTGGTTTCGTAGCGATGTACATAATAATATAGTTAAGATCCGCGGTTGCAGTCGTCGATTACGGTGGAAAACTTTTGCGCGCGCACACACACACACACACACACACACACACACACACACACACACACACACACACACACACACACACACACACACACACACACTCGTGTGCACTAGTCACGCAATCTCCGTGTACGGTGGTCGGTGATAAATTAATAATACGGTCACCGCCCGACGACGACGACGACTATCGCCAGCTGCGGTCTGGCCGGGGCACGCGCACTGTGCACTGCACCTATAGACTGCCCCAATAATCGTCCTTTGTACCTACACGCGTACGTTTGTGTACGCTGCTCACGAGTTGACAAGGCGGCCGTTGCAGACGTAATGGATGGGCCTTTGTCGGAGACCGTATGGGCAGGAAAATAATTAATTTTTTCGCCGAAAACGTTCGACCGTGTACAGTCGTAATCCGCGACCCTTTTATCCTCGCCGCCGGAAACGCGTAAGTGGTGGGGTGGGGGGGGGGGTGGAGAGGAGAGCAAACAATAATATCAAGACGCCACGTCCTGCAGGACTCTCGGCTGCCGCCAGCACTGAGCGGTACACGTGGACCGTTTTGTTTCCATCCGTTAATGCGATTCCTTTAAAACGCTATATACCTGGTTGATTAAATCGATCGCGCCCGACAGCGGAAAACGTATTGTTTCGATGTGATTCTGATGTCCGATATAAACAATTTTTTTTCCGCGTAGAGTAGTGCACAATTTTTCGTACAACTATTTCACGCGGTCATCGTACCCGCGGGATCCGGCGATACACTTACTGACCGCTTCGGTCGTTTGCTTTTAAAATATGCATTCATGGAATAGTTTAGCAATATTAGAATATTCTGTTTTATTCACCAGCCGTTCTCATAGTATCGCACGGCGTTTACGCGCGTAGTCTTCATAACTCAATAATATTATATTGTGTATTTAAAAATGATTAGATAACCCGCCCAACTGCAACAACAGTGGTCGTTTATAATAGTGAGTAACGATATCACGAATTTCGTCAATACTTGTATTTTTCTTCTTGTCGCTGTGCATTGTTTTCAATGTATTTAATGTGACTCTGCAAGTCGACAGTCTATTATTATATAAGTATTCGCGAATCATAATCTTCGAACTATCATTTCGTCGAGTTCGGTTTAAATCGGTGATTAGGATTATTTCGATTTTCAAAATTCGCTCATTACTGTCATTCGGCATTATTTGTTTCCGGAGAGCACGCACGATATTATACTTTAAACATGGTCGTCAGTTGAAGCCGATTTTTAATCCCTAGTACGATGCAGTACCAACGAAGCCGTGCAATAGCGGATTTCGCAAAATTGCGCTGCTCTTCTCTCGTTAAACGCGTTCAATAATGTACAGTAAATGTGTTTCAAAAGCTCCATGTTGTACAAAGACATCATAAGTCCAGCCGGTTGGGGGAAAAGTCTATAATATAATGCTTTGGATCATGTATTGTACTTACAAAATCGCACCAAACACGTAATCAGAAAAAAATCATTGTTATAGTGTATAATATAATATGATATAATAGAAAACTACCAACAATTATTATATCTGAACAATGTTACCGAGCGCATTCGTTACTTCGCATTATTTATAGTTAATACAGTAAATAGTAATAACTATTAAGTCAATAAAAGCCATTGTAGCTTCAAACATGGTTCAACCTACCTACGCGTTTGTTCAAAAACATTATAAATTTAACTATTAAAATAGAGTGCGAACATTCAGCAAACAGTTCGTAGAATATACTTTGATGTGAACGCTAACGTTGCATTAATTCTGGTCAAAAGCTAGCCTGAAGATAAACAAAATCCGGACACGGTATACAGCCACTGGGTGTTGGGCACTAGTCTGAGTAGTCTCGCCTCGGCTCTGCGTTATATATTATACAGTGATGGTGTTTCGTGAATTTAAATATAAAATCAATAGACCATATGAATCACGTTGGCAAAACGATTTCGATAGAGTAACATTTCCAAACGTTTGACAGATTTATTAGTGGTCGATTTTGACTGTTCGAAAAATTGAAAATGTCTCATTTAAGTACCGTCCATATCTTGTATCCCACCTAGTTACCAAGTTCTCTTAGTGCAAAAAATAATACGAAAACCATCGTATACAAACATACATCGATTCGTACTTACTATTCACCCCCGTCGTCGAACGTGGTTATAGTATGGGTATCGATTATTTACGTTTATTGTTAGCAATATTATCAGATACCATACCCGTGCAGTTAAATGGAAACACTTTAAAATGTTATCAGGCAAATAAACTTGTTTTAAACTCTTTACCCGTGTGCTAACAACCTGTATTATATTATGAAGCATCATATTTGTACTGCGGTGTCGTTTGAATAGAGTAATAGGCAATAACTTTGAGCCCGACAAATCTCTCCTGCTCTATTTAAAATTACTTTTTCGTGATTTGATATGCTCTACAAACATTATATGTCGAAAAAGTCACGGCATATATACCTACATTCATACTTCAGAAACAGTACTCGTGTTCATTTTCAAATCTTAGAAACCTATTGAACCTAAATTCTGAGAAGATTTGGAGATGTTTTCATGTTCTGTACAGATTTTTACAATGAGTTGAGTTTTTTTCAGCGTTTTTATACATTTTGTAAAATTATTTTTATTTTATCATTTGATTAAAACATTTAGAAAACAGATGCCGTTACAATTTTGAAAATAATTTAAAATCAAACTCTTATCAATAACATGGTTTATTTTTATTTTTGATGATCATGTGATACATTATCATAGACCTTATAATAGTATGAGTTGTACATCACATACATTTTAGATTTTGAGTGAAGCTATAAAAATACTGATAAGAGCAATCTTTGCAATCTTAAACTTATAAACTGGTTTCTGGTATCAAATCGAATCCAGATAGTACATTGATAGTAAGAGAGGAATTATTAGGGAAAAATCGTTATTCATAAAATCGATTTGTACATTTTTGTTGCAGTTTAAAAATGAATACCATTTTATAATAATATTTTTTTTTAAATGAATTACCCACTTAGAGATTTGAATTTATTCACAAAATGCTTGTTAAGGATTGTCTATACTTCATATATTTCCTAAATATTTTCGCTCTTTTGACTCTTTTTAGTTTTTTCTTTTTTGTCAGCCCTAAGTACATAACATTGTTTTTGAGTGAAAAAGTTTAAAATTTGATAAAACCTATCATAATAAATATTTTAAAAATTAAAATTATATTTTATAATAATTCATAAGATTTAATTTTGAAAATTGTACATACCTCATAACTCATAAGTATTTTTTACTTTAAATTTAAAAAAAATCAGTACATACATTTTCTTTATGAACTATTGAAGCTTTGACAACATTGGATATTTAATCATATAGATACCTATATACGATTATATGCGATAACGATTTATCTTTTAATTATCTTACGTATTTTGTTGTTGTACAAAAAATATTAATCATAGGATACATCATTAAAGTATCATCAAAACGAAAAATAACGATATTTTAATTACTTTGATGTAATTTTAAAAAAATGTAAAAATAGTCAACTAAAACCTTCCACGAATAAGAAAAAAAAATAACATTCATAATATAATAAAATACCTACCCTTGGAGATATAAACCAACATAATAATATGGTATCTGCACTCGACACCTAATATACAGCAGACATATTACCCGGTTTTTGTATTTTGCATTTAATCTTAACGTTTCGTATTATTTGTCAAATATTTTATGCCATAATAGCACTTGTTACGATCAGTTTAATCATGGGTGAAAATGTATTCGACATTTTGATCGTATTAGATTTCCACATTTTATCGTTAACAATTGTTTAATCATTCTAGTGATTGTTTGATCTGAATAGTTCCTCAACGCTCATCGCTTCTTCGTATGATATGTATTATGTCACACATTACTTTAAATTTAAAATAAATAATAACACGCACCTTGAAATACGCTATGGATGTCTTTCCTACATCTATTGTTTAACTATATCGGCTATCGTGCTGTTGTAAATGCATTTCGTGTAGTTTTTTCAATATAAACTTTATAAAACCCATCGCATGACAATAGAACAGACAGATAACCGTGTATTTTAATCGTTTTTTTGTTGGTACAATTTTTTTTTCATTTCTACGCATATTATCTATCTCTATTTACGGTACAAAAACATTGTATACTATAAATTTAAATAGTTATCATTTTATAGTCTACTCCCGAATTATTATAATATCATAGTTTTTCGATTTTATGTACTTCAATAATCATCTGTCGGCGAAACTATGTAATTATTTAGCGTGTTAAAAAAAAAAAATGTGTATGTACCTTCATCAACACCATAATAATAATATAATGTACGTGGGATTTGTTCTATGCCATGTTTTTTTTTTAAATTGTATGTGCAGTATGCCAACTGGATGATAATATAATACATAATAAATTCTCTTTTTTCTACCTAATGAACAACTGCCAATTTATTACCTAAACAAATAATTCAAGCCTCGCTCGTCGCACAGTGCAGGAATTGCTGTAATCGCACGTATTGCCTAAGCTAAGGCAAACACCGCTTAACACCGAATATATGTGACCATTTGGGAATTTAAACAATGCGGCGCATTCGATCCCACGTATAGAAAGAGGTACCTACCTACTTTAACTCTCTCTCTCTCTCTCTCTCTCTCTCCCTCCCTCCCTCTCCCTCTCTCTCTGTCATCGCGATCCGTTTACTTCGCACATACTGTATACAGTATGCACGAGAACAGTGTAGCTGAAAATCGGACGGAGTCATGAAATCGTAAGGAAGTCGCGTCGGAATAATTAAACAACGTATATAGCCACAACTGTCGCATGACGAGCCGCTGCGATGACACGGAAAGAAATTCAAAACAGTCCAGCAGGACATTATACGTTTTATAGCGAGCCAAGACGCATTGTTGTAAAAATCTTCCTTTTTATTGCCACGCCGGTGTAAGCATAAAATATATTTGCAGGATAGTAGTTTAAAATTTATTTATGTTGCCGATAAAACGACAACGCCGCTATACGCCGCAGATAAAGTTCACTTCTGTTTATGATATAAACATTTGGCCGCCGCGTTATGAATATGCGTAGTCTGTTCGCGCACATTGAGTTTAATAGGCAGATTTGCGTCCTCGCAACAGAACACACAACCGGAGAAAATGTACGTACGCTCCACAAATCGGCGTTAGGTTAAGCATATTATAAGCTCCCAGCATTCGTTTCCCCGCGTGTATGATGTATATAATAAATTATACGTGTGGATGTTTGGCGGAAGCCAGTTCGCGATAACGCCGACTCGTGTGGATCATATTATATTAACAGACATGTTATCATTATATACATGCATATATACAGAGTTGGGCACGATGCCGAAAAAAAAAGTAACTTCAAACACGGTACCAGTCGCTGGATAAAGTATGTACCGATAAGCGTAAAAGATCCTCTCAAAAATCAGTCCGATATTTCCCTTCGTCTGTAAGTATACCTAAAAACGAGATTAAACATTTTCATCAATATTTTCAAATAATAATAAATAATAATAGTAGTTAAAAGCGCATAATATTATATGAATAATATATACACGGGTATTAACGAACCTGCGTTGTGTGCGTAAATAATACTATACAAATACATAGTAAAATGTTTGAATGGAATATGATTCAAATTTAAAGTTACACGTTGCAATAATATTATTAGTACAGGCTGTATATTCTAAAAAGAAACTTTTCTATTTTTTTTTTTTTTTTAATTATTTATTATATTTATCATATTATTTATTATGTGAGCATCTATAACATTTATTTTTCGTGTATTTTGTTTTTTAAGTGTTTTTTTAATATTATATTTTCATAGAACATTAAAAATATATTGATTATTCTGTACAAAAAATATTTTTTCAAACATATTTACTCATAAAATAAGTATTTGATAAAAAAAAAAACCAATTAGGTACTGTGAATTATGTTTCGATTTTAAATGAATCTTGTTAATTGTTTAATTAAAAGATACAGTGTACTACAGTTTGTAAATTCTATACGTGCAGTGAATCTTGATTATTGATAGGTACGTGTATCCGTGGACTGAGATGGCGTGTATGCATATTTACTTGGTCAATTCATGGGAAAAAACCGTTTCGTGTACAGCACACGTACCATAATATTATATGTAATAATAATATTAAATTAAATTATTATTATTTAAATAAACTTAAAACATACAATTTTTTTTAATTAAATCATTGTTTCTGTTATGCCTGCGTTAGAAGGAATTAGTTAGTTAGGTTAGTGGAATTATATTTTAGATTACATTTATGAGGACCAGATTTTTGATTTTATGTTTTTGTACATTTCTAGAAGAAAAATGATTATTATACTCTACTGCCAGTAATAAATATTTTGATATTTTAATCCTTTACTGGAAAGAACGTACATTTCTTCGAAATAATCTCAATAAAACAATGATATCTCTAATCATCGGATGCCGGAGTGTAAATTTTTCCCTCAACAGTTTTCTTCAATCAATATTTTTTTGAGTTTGGATGGTATAGTAGCGTGGGTACTTGCGTTCATTATAGTTTACTACTTAGCACTTTGGTTTATAGGACATAATATATAGATAGACAATGATACACATTATCGTGAAACTTTTTTTTTCTATAAGCCGAGCATATACATTTGTAATTGGATTATTATGAAATGTACACGGAAAAGGTGAGTTGAAAGACTTCAACCCGCCGTCCACCCACCAAATATATGCTCTTAGTCCATGGTGACCAGCACGTAAATACCCGCGGAGCTAATCAATGTAAATATTTTCAACCAGGCTTTTGAATGTCGGGTATTCAAAGTCGTCGTGTAAGTCTATATCGGAGTTCAATCGGGTTTAGAAGACGTGTTTGACATCAGTATAATAAGTATCAGTGCAATGATGGGTCATCGATATTGCGACTATAATATTATCACACACAACGAAGACGAATTGCTCAGACCGAGTGAGTTGTATGATGAGTGATAATGTCTCGGTATCGGGGCTTGAAGTAAACGAAAAACTGCAAACGCCGACGGAGAGGATCGTCGAAGTTGCGAGGTCTCGCGGACACACACACACACACACACACACACACACACATCTCTAGGCTAGGCGAAAGTTGTTGTACTTGTTGGGGCGCGTGAAATTAGCGGCTTCCGGAACACGCGGTGATCCGACCCAGTGGCACGTTATTGTGCATGATGCAAGAAACAATGCCGATATATTCACGATATCGACGAACCACGTTTCTGCGGACGTCCGCTCGACACTGTGTGCGTATTATCGTAGCATAATACACGTCGTGACACGATCGCCACAGTTGGCCGGCACCCGAGACGGTCGGCGCGGGGTGGCGGTCGAGTAGTTGCTACGACAAAAAGGTCTTATGTCCCACCCCGAGGCCGATACGGCGAACCGACGACGACGGGAAGTATTTCCGTTAGCATAGAATATAATAATAATACATTGTGTATATAAGTATATGTGCTCGACTATATATATAATATATATATATATATATATGTATAATGTATTTATATGACGTAATAAATATAGACTACCGCTACATGGCGTACGATAATAAAATGGCCCGCCGGCGATCCGGATCCGCGGAGACGCTTCCGGTGTCCGGACGAGCACATCTGCGCAGTTCTGGAAAATGTCGCACCACTGTGCCGCGGACGTCTGCTACGGGCCGCTCGTTGACGAAGAATAACGACCGTTTCCGGAGTTTCCGGTTCGTGAAAAAAACAATGCGATTGTGCCGATCGCCAATATTTTTTACCGATCGACTCGTCGCGCCAGCGTTATAAATATTTTTTTTTACCGCTACGTAATAATATTGCAAACACCATGTCGTAAACATAACACTCCTAATATATTACACGGTTATCTTGGGTATTGTTTGTCTATAAATAGGTCTGGATTACCCGATATTTGCGAATAGACTAAAGTATTGTAATAATTGTATTATTACAATAATATTATGCTAGTCGGGTTCTACATTTTTCGCTCACTATATTATGCTCTCCGGGGAGACACTCCTTCGATCGTCGTGACCTCAAAGCGCTCGTTTCTACGTTTAAATTGTATGGTACTCATGTGCATGTGCACACTGCAACAAAATAATATCATATTTCACGTGCGTTCATTTAAGCACATGCATGTGTAAATATTGAAAGTTTACCAATGAAAATTACCTTCGTATTTTACGCTCAAAATATTTTGGGGTCTATGGAGACCAGTTGCGTTCGGTAAGTTTTAGGGTTTTGATTAACGAATAAGTTGCTGCAAACATAATAACCGTTGGTCGCCTAAATTAAAAATATCAAGTATAAATATAGCGTTTATGATATTTGGTATTATAGGTCTTAAATAGTTATTTCGAATAAAAAATATATTCGATAATGAACACTCCATTTCAATACGATCAAAATAAATGACAATAATTGTGCACATCAGTGTGTGGCTAATAGTATATTTTGTAATCAATGCTAATAGTGCCACGGTATTACTGTTATACAGTAAAATAAATTGTGCGACGCAAAAAACCAAATAGGCCGATAAATAGCTACCTAAAACCTTATATTATTATCTCCTATAGGTGCCTATCACGCACAAATTCTTACTTGTGCAGGTATTGGTAAATTATTGTTACGTGTGCACCGGGGCGTGCTCGTCAAGTCGCCGGGAATTATTAGGTACGCGATTGCAAAACGAAAATCATTTTCCGCTTTAAACATAATAACTGTAGTGGACGAAATCATAGGCAAGTGCTACAGCCCGTGTACAGCCCCCACTTGCATAATATTCGGATTGTTCTCAATTTAAACGGCACGCGACGTCGTCGGACGGATTAGATAGGCATTTAAAAAAAAAAAAAACCTATATCTCTAGCCATTTTCTGACGTGATATTAATGTAATCGCTATCCACCTCCCGCGCCACACAAATCCGTAATATAATATGATATTATGTTTTCCGCTCTTGTTCCGCTATATATTGACATACCTACGACAAACACACGCTTTTGCGCATTCAATCGCTTCGTCCACGTGGACACGTGCCCCCACCTACGACAAGACAAAAATAATAATACTCGTATCGTAATAATGTATACAGCATATTATTATTATGTATGTGCGTAACATATAATAATATAATAATATAAATACAATAAAGTGTGTATATGACGCAGTTTAAAATAAATAATACACGAAGAAACCGGTGATTGGTGCCTCTTCTCGGAAGTAGAATGGTACAAACGGGATTACTACGCAGTACTCATAATAATATAATGTTGACGTTTGACACGTTAAAATAATATAATATAAAGTCGTATGTGGTCGGTTGTCGTCCGCCACGGCGCGTAGTGTTAATCCTGATCGATTATTTGGACGACAGTCGTGTTCGACGTTTGGGTATTTTTTTTTAACCCGTCGTCAAGCCACGGGACGCATTCGTATAGTTTCTTATTTATTTCCTCAATCTGTGTGGACTTACGACGTTCGTCGTAACATAATCGCACAGCTCGTCGTCGGATTAAGGGAGATAAGACGTATGATACAATACCGCCCACGAGTATTATGTACAGCCGATGTTTACATGTCGGATTTTCTTTTTATCTATTAAATATTAAATTATATTCGACACTCAATCAGTTTGAGTCGAACATTACTGTTTCGTATCTATCAAAAACATTTTTTTTTTATATGCACACCTATAAACGTTTTTTAAGAGTACAACGGCGGATAAACACTTCTATAATAATTAATAATTATTGTTTCCACGTCGCATATTATATTCCATTTTATTTTCTTCGGATAGTATGATCGCGATAATGTTTTTTATTATTATTATTATTATTATTATTATTATTATTATTGTGAGACATCACGCATATTCCGTGAATGGCGTATCTCTAGTATATAATATGAATGTGTGTACGTACCCCAGACCGATCGCAGTATGTCTAATATTATTAAATAAATTATTTTATTTTAAATATATATATATAAACTAAAACATGTGAAAAACTCAGTATATTTTATATTTAACCCCCCCCCTCCCTTTCATGTGCATGGCTACGACACTGTACTGTTTTTTCGGAACCTATATCTAATGATGTTGCTAAATTTTTCAACTCCACGCAGTTCTTACCGAGATGTCTACCGTTGGACCGATTTGTACATCACCCGTTGGTCATGTGAGAGTTTCGTTCCGTAGTGGCTCACTTCCGTGAAAACTACGATTTTTAAGAACATTTCTGTACCGAGTTTCTGCACAGAAGTACCGTATCAATCCTTCTAATAACCTGATTGTATAAATTTATAATGATGAACCGAATGCACAGCGGCGAGTGGGCAGTCGTCTTCGGCGATATCACTGTATTGTGTTCATATACGGCTCGACCACTCCCGCGGTAACTCTCTTAGACTTAAACTATTATTATTTATTGGTACACGGTTTTCTTTGGTTACCTATACATTTTATAGGCACGCCGTTTCGAATTTAAATTCATTCGACGAGGGACAACGATGACGCTGTACAGCGGTCACCATTGATGTGTTCCGACGGCCGTGCAAACAATTATAATATTGTCATATCTAGGCATTATAATAAATTATCGAAAACAAATATTTTTGCGACGCTCCGTCAGGCTCGGTGTATCTGACGGAGCGGCCCTGTGCCCGTACGTTAAGCCATTTTTGTAGATGACACCTTCTCTTAAGACGTATATAATGTTGTACCTATCGTGTCCGTGCCGATAACTTTGTATTGTCATACTATATATGTAGAGGCGGGTACGTAAGTAATAACGGTGATAATATATTCATCGCTTTCGCGCGTCTCGGGTGGAAAAAAAATGACATAATTTGTCTTTGGGTTTTTGAGTGGCGTACGGTTCCGAAAAAAAAAAAACACAAAAAAAAAACGGAACGAACGACTGTCTATAATATAATATGAACACGTGCGAGCCACACACACATTCGAGGGCCATTTATTTAACGGCACTACGCACTCAAACGGCGACAGAGGACGAGCGCGGAAAATACGCCAACTATATCATATATATTATATTGTGTATGCCTATGTGTGTGTGTGTGTGTGTGTGTGTGTGTGTGTGTGTGTGTGTATGTGTGTGCGTGTGCTTTGTTGTTTTTAAAGAAAAAATCCAAATGAAATGCTAGCAAAAGCTTTCTCGTCCAAGTCCTGCGGCTCTTTATTACATCCCACCCCCTGCCCTTTTCTCGAGGTCCGCAGGAACTCTGCTGTCTGTTGTATGTACGCAATTTTCGGCCCGGTTATTGAACAACGTGTACAATAATAGTCCGTCACAGGATATCACAACTCATAATGTTGTGTGTTATATTGGTCGAAACGAATTTGGACCTTCGGACGCTTTGACGAAACGTCTTTTTGTGTTGGCGTAATTGATATTATTTTCACACAGAAGCGTCGGCGTTGTGTGCTGTGACAGTATACATACAGTACCGATCAATGACTCAAACGAGATTGAATTCGTGGGCGATCGATCGTTATGTATACATAATATACGCTCTTGTGAAAACGATCGACAGAAAAAAAAAAACGATATTTTGATATTGAATTCTTTCCAATACAAGCTAATAAGTAATTGTTCGCAGACCGGACCGTTTTCTCTATTATAGAAAATAATATTCTAATATATTATTATTATTACTGTGTGGGTAAACGAAGTGCAAATATTACATGCAATAATACGATAACATCATAATACACATCCTATATAGTCTGTTCGGATCGGCTGCGACCGCGCAATTAAATACATATAGTTGTGTTTGTTTAATATAAAATATTATAATATTATACGGCACGCATATACCACGGCGTATAATGTGCATGGTTTATGGTTGTGTACAGCTATTATAGCTGTTTATAACAGGGCAGGGACGAGGGTCAGACAATATTTGACCAAACGGAAATCGCAAACTATATCAATTAATCCTTACTATATTAATAATCTCGACATTTTCCACGCACGCAAAGTAAATACTTATTCCCTTCCGATTTATTGATCTTCTAGTAGGAGAAAACGTGCTTGCATAGTATGTATTGTAACTATTCTATCTTATTCCATCAACAAGCAACGCATTGTAATTTCAGACGGATTTCACGAAAAAACTTAAATAATATTTTAGTATATCTCGTAAATGTTTAGATGTTCTAAGACTTGTTTATAAGTTAGTTATTGAAGTATGCGTTATTGGTACAGTATATAACACCCAAAAATTAAATTGGTGTTATCTTGCAGTCAAGTCAGTTGGATTCGGTGTATTTTTTTGTAGAATAACCCGATAATTCGTTAGTGATTATCCTTAAAAAATTAACCTAATTAGAGGCCTGTACTCCAGAACAAATAAGAAGTGTCAGTAATGGGTTGCTTCTTTCTCTCGTAATGACTGTAATATGTTGTTCTGGTGTAAGATATTTCTTGAGTGGAAAAAAACTTTTTTAGAATGATACGCGGGGTGCGACGGAGTTGCGATGAAAATCTTTAAGGTAAAGGTCAAACCTCATTTTTGTGGAACGGCCGGAGAGTATTAATATTCCACTCCATTTTAAATTCCTGCCAGTACGCCTTGAATGATATCGTAAGAGGTACCTACATTTAAACAACAATTTCCATAGTGGCACTGATACAGAACGTGATCTGTGAAATTCACGGAATATCAACACTCTGCAGTGTCCTGTGAACATGATTTAATTATTATTTAACATGCGTGATTTGGTGCGGCCGTGACAATAACAATTTTGTGTTCATTTCCAAACGAATACAACCAAAACAATAACATAACATCATATTGTATACAGAACTGAAATTGAAACCTAATAATAACTATAACAGATTTACCATACGTTTTAGTATTTTACTATTAAGTCAATATAGGAGCCATGTTGCAAGATTACAATGACAATTTTTAAGCTTTGCTGCTTATCCACTGAAAATGTATCAAAACCACGCCAAGACTTTACGCACCAGTACTGAATATACTAGGTTTACAACCCCTATAGCCGAAGGGTTAGTTATTGAAGTGAACCAGTTATTAGTACACTATTGAAGGATCAGACGACTGCTCAGAGACACTCAAGTTAGTTTTAAAACTCTTTACTTCCTATCCTGATAACCTTATCATTTCTATATTGATTTCCTCGCCACTGACTATTTCTATTGAATATATTATACTTAAATATGCGTAAGTTATCTGTACTTTAACCACAGCCCGTTTTGTAAAATGAAAACAACTTAAATTTCTTATGACTGTATAGTTGTACCATAATATTATACGGAACTTGATTGCTCGGGTGCTGCGAATCTCGAGCAGGACGTATACTTTTATAGATCAAATAAATTGTGCACTTGCGGGGCCGTGCCAAATACTACGTGTCTGGACAGTACGAAATATACGTTTAAAATCATTTAGTTTGGGATCCAAATTGTTTTATACAGCGGTAACGACAACAACAACGAAACTACCTACGATATACAGTTAAATATTTTCATACACATAAATATATATTATCATATAGTGTGCTCGTTTGTTGGAAATATTATAATGGTGCCGCGCACGTTTCGTATGATATTATGTGTAACATGTTGACAGCCACTCGACTACTGCAATATTATATAATGTAACCGGTCTCGCCCATAGCAATGCGAATAAATCGAATAATATTACTTATTACACATTGTTATATTATATCGTTTCGACGAGCGATGTTTTGCTGCAGTATGAGAGCATTCCGTTGCAACCGTACAGAAAGCGCTGAAAACGGCACGGTCGGAACTCATAACTACCTATATATTATATTACGGGGCATAGTTATAATTTTATTTATAAAATTGTAACAGTATAACGCGAGTAATGAAAATGGTAAAAGTAGGGGGCTTGGGGGGGGGGATATATATGTCACACCTAAAGTGTTGTGTTCCGTTATTTTACGAAATAACTAGGTAGTTCATGAATTAACTTCGGATGTTCGTTAAAATATGGAATAATACATGAAAATTGTACTTAAACTAGTTATTTCATAGAATATCTAGTTATTCTATACAATTTAAGTTTGATGTCCGTTAAAGTATAAAATACATTCAAATTTAAAATATACATTGAAATATATTATTTTGCTGAATTAATTATAGTTATATATTATTTATTTATTTGTTCATGTAAGGCTATTATGGCATTTAGAGTTGCACAATTCCTCGTTTTTTCTACAAACACATCGCTATGTGTCACATTTTTTGGTACAAGTGCACTTAAAAAAAACCCTGGCCAGTTCCCAGTGACTGCGCAGTTGCCGCAGATCTTAATTTAATACTTTCATTTGGAACAGCTTCTACAGCTAACAAATTTTCTGAACACACTGTGAACTGGGATCGACATAATAGTTGTTTTAACACTCCTGTAATTATAATATGTAAGTAGGTATGAAATAAAAAAAAATAAAAGTACTGATTTAATATGTTATATTAAATTGTTGAAAATGTTAGAACTATATTTATTTATCATGATATTTTATTTTTTACAATTTGACGCAGTAACGAAGTGATGCCAGGGAATGTATAAAATAACTAGTTTAAGTATAAATTATATACATTACTTACAAGCATTAGTTATTCTATAAATTACATAGTTATTTCATAAGCTAACTGATTCAAAACTTTAACAGTAACATATACACCTCGACATTTTGAAAATCCTCCCCCCCCCCCCCCAAAGAAAATCAATTTATCATCAAGTAAGAACAAAGTAATTATTATTATTTTTTACAAATTTAAGATAAAAATTTTGTTTTTGTGATAATTATTCTATATTTTAGATACCTAAGTGATACAGTGACTATAAGAATTTTTGTGTTTCCCATACACATATTATACGGTTATATTACAATAAATAATAATATAATATAAATGTTTAGGTACAGAAAATAATATTACTGGTAGGTTAGTGTAATATCTTACCACAGCTGATATTTTCAGTTGTGCATTCGGCTCAGTTCTTTTAATAGATAGTTACTAAATGTTAAGCATATAGATAGGAATAATAATTTAAATTTGCAGTATGTCAATAACTGTGGTTTGGGGCGGGCGGTCGATGGCAATATTATTGAGGACTTACGCTCAAACAATTTGACTTTTTTCGTATTGACCATGATATTATTTCGCACTGCGGATAAAGAGTAAAATATATTTCTTTCGTCCAGATTACACTCGTGATCAACACTCGCGATTAGGTGCGAATATTATTATTATTATTATTATTATTATCATCATTACCTAAGACACGATATGTATAGTGTGGTTATTTTCGACGGTAGTCAGAAGAATCTCTACAGCACATCCGATAAAGCTACAAACTCTATTACAGTCAATTGTTTTATGACCTATAGTGTAGTACTACTACTACTGTCTTCAACGGTTTTATTTCGCACGCGTGAGTATAATATTATATACCTATATATATATATTATGGATTACATGCCAAACGTATAACTATTTTGCACCATCGATCTAAAGCACCGTACGGTATTCCACTTTTCACATTAATATAAATAACATAAATAATACACTATATGCGCCACGCACATTATACCTACACATTTGACCACCGAGGCCTTTGCGTGTACTTATTGGCTCGGTACATTTCTGTACCATAGGATTCGGCTCGAGGGAGTGATTAGGTAATTTGAAGAATTCTTGTTTCTGTGAAAACACCGCGGTTTATACACCCAAGCTGAGTCGTGTAGGATATTAGGATAGTAGGATATTCTAGCACACAGCACTGCTATTCTGGCAGCGTGAACAAAATATATCGGAAGAAAAAAATTGTATTTTCGACTACAGAAGCAATGTTTGCAAAACGAATTCCCGCACCTATGATGCCTAGGGATTACATCTACGCCTATGACATTAAATATTGTGAATTGTTCGATAGTGATAAGGCAGCAGTGAATAGTGATCGGTGCATAAGAATGCACATTATTCTATCTCGGACCTATGCAATGATCGGCATAAGCGTAACTTATTGAGCCCTCCCTAAATGGTCAGAATGTATAACATGTTCTGTCACTCCTATATTGTGTAAAAAAATTAATTGTCCTGTCACGCCTACGGTGGTTACATCGGTAAATGGGAAACTGGATACGCTCGGCGGTAGTACTCACCGAATAATGTGTGCAAAACAATGTACCTAGTCACAATTGTGTTTATGTGTGACGTGTCATATTATGGGGAAAAAACGTATACAAGAAACCAGGGATGGAAAACGTTTTTAAAAAACATTATTAAACAACAAAAAAAAAAAAAACGAAAACAAAAAAACCAATGTAAAACGATAACAAAAAACATAAAAACCGAAAAAATATAATAACGAAATCAAAAACGATAAAAAAGAGAATAGTACTTATTATAGGTACTATTATACCACTAACAGTGTAATATTTTTTATAATTAATAATCGTTGACAGTCAATAATTAAAGCATACTAGAACAATTGGCATATTTACAAAAAAAAATTCATTCTCAGTTATAGGCTTACGTATAACTTATTATTTATTATAATTATTTAATATTTATTTACAGAAAAATTTAAAAAAAACAGCTTGTTTTATTTTATTTTTATCAGTGCTTATCTTTATTTCGCACTCACCATTTACTATTTTTGTTTCAATGTTTAAAGCAAATTTTTTTTTTAAATTTTTAGATGTCTTATATTTTTATTTTTTATAAATTGTACATTAAGGGGATTCGGTATCGTCATTTTCTGTTTTTGTCTAACACACGCGTGACATAGTAATTTAGACGTGTTTTTTGCCAAACATACTCATTGATCTAATGAAGCGATTATAAATCTGAAAACAGATTTGAATTTGTCGTTAAATCTACTTAAAATCTAATTTCCCACATTTTTGATATTATCCTCCAAATTCCTAAAAATGTCATATTAAAAAAGAGCATTTAAAAATTTTTGTATTTCAATTTTCGGAGAAGTTAAAATCAAAAAATCATAAATGTGGGAAAGTCGATTTCAAGTAGACTTGACGAAAAATTCAAATCTGTTTTTAGAATTCTTATCGCTTCATTAGATCAATAAATTGGTATATTTAGCAAAAACACGTCTAAATTACTATGTCACGCGTGTGTTAGACAAAAACAGAAAATGACGGTATCGAATTCCCTTAAGCTTCTGAATTTAGGATTATTTAGAAAAAATTAAAATATAGAAAAATATAGTTTTTCAGAAGATAATAACCAAAAACGTTATTTGGAAACAATGTTGAAAAATAAAGTTTTTAAAATCGTTAATAAAATACGTCTGAAAATGTTAAACGATAACAATATTTTTTAAATCAATATACAAAAACAAAACGAAAAAATGAAAACCGTTTTTCATCTCCACAAGTACCACAAATGTGCATGATAAGTAATTTATTTAAAAACAATAAAAACCATATTATGGTCAATCATCGATGAAACGCGACTATATTTAGTTATGCATTTATTGGTATATCAAAAAAATTACAAAACGCACATTTCTATATTACTATACTACCACTGTAGGTAATTTGAAAGGGGGTCGAACTCGATTGATACGTATTTCAATAAATGTTATTTTTCGGTGGTCCAGAATCTGTTTTAATGCTGATATACGGAAAGGAGGTTTTTATAATAATTATCATGATAACAGACCTAATAACCCACGACGATAGGAGGCTTTATTTTTTTTCCAATTTTTTTTCTCATAATCTATTATAATATAAGCTTAGGTTACGCAAACGTACAGACGAGATACATATCACTACTTACATCGGCTGTATCACATATTACTATATATTTGGTACGTAGTGGGGAAATGCGATACACCATTCATCACATAATTTTACATTGGACAGATGTTAAGTGTAAATTTCAAGTATCGTTTTCTGGTCAACATTTTATAGAAGTAGTAAATGGCGTCGATCACTTAGCATACAGTTAAGTATAGTGAACTTCACTCATGATTTCTGATAATGTTTTACAGAAAAATTATTAAGTCATGTAAATTGTACAGCGCTCACTGCCTAAGTTTGTGAGAAACTAAAAATAATATCGTCAAAAAAATAACGAGTTGACATCATTTGCCTATATATTATTATCAATGGATTCTTATCTTCAACACGCTTGAGACAATGTTATTAGTTTTGAGATTAGAAAGAGTTGAGATTTTCTATGATGGTTCCGAATTTGCAATATAATAGTGACACTGTAAATTTATGTTTAATTTTAATATTTATGGCTTAAATATTATTTACAGTTTGAAAATAGCAATCAATTTTTTAGAGCCTTATTTAAAATAAATTTGAAATATCTCGGAAAAAAAATATATAATATCTTTATTATTAGGTACCTATAGTATAGTAATTGCTCATTACTCATTAGTAATGAGTGATTACCTACCAGCGGCTAGAGTATGGCACAAACATCTGTGAGTTTAGTTTACTATAGGTAGGTACCTACTCTTATTATGATGACTGTAAACTATTAGTGCAATTTACTAGGATTTTACTGGATTTTTTTCCACACACGTCTTTGGTACCAGATTAGTGTACAGAATACGACACACAAAAAGTTGTTCCAAGATAAGCAACTGAATCGGTTAAAATATTTATGTTTTTTTTGAATACCACACACACATATTTAGACTTGCGCGAGCAATATTTTTAGCGCACCGAATTCGTACACGTATTTAATAAACTATATACATTTTCAAGATCAGAATCAATTAGTTTATTTCGTCGATGGTCTGTTATGTGTGCGTGTGTGGTCACTGATCATGTAGATATTATAGCTTGTACGTGCATAAACATTAGATGGGTGCATAGTGATATTCTACAATATTATGATGTTACACGCACACACGTACAACCCGCACTACGCACGTCATAAAAACGATTTTAATCGTCAAACGTACAACAGAGGTCAAAAAGTTCGGCCAATAGTTATTATCGTTTTATTTAACATAGGTAAGCATACCGTGCGGACGTATAATATACTATATTATAGTAGTACTACACATTTACGTGCTGTGATATTCTGTAAATTGATTTGAATCTTATTCGAATAACGAGTTGTTATTATTTGTTGTTTTTTTTTTTTTTTTGTTTTAGCTAATCGTGTTTTTAATTATAAATCGCAAGAGGTGCACAGTATTATGCTTGCGTCGAGCATATACTTTCGAGTGTACAACATCCGTCCAATTATTTATATTTATGCATGAGATATGCGAGGATGCAGGTACCTACATGCGTAGGTACTTTGGTAGATAATCAAACAATCATCGGCAACACAATCGACTTATTTTTGGACATGTAATAATATTGTGTGTTTATACAATAGCCTTTGAACGAGTGGTAAATAATTATTGGTAATTCTTATGGTTTGGGGACCGCCAGATTTCCGGACAACTGCGTCTGTTGTATACACACGTGAATTACCGAAAAATCGGCCCATTGGCTGCAGCAGTACCCGAGACAGTACCCTCAACCAATCAAGAAAGGATATAAATAAATCAACGTAAATACAATATAGTTGCGTCGTTCTTTAGACGTCGAGCGAAAAAAAAAAACAGCTATTTTATTGTATTCCTCGCGTTCAAAACGTTCCGACGGGGAAAACGCGAAAAAAGAATTCTGTTTTTAAAGTTAAGCTTAAGGCTGTACATATTCTCAAATATTTGTAAAACGTGATTTATAACGTAATGTTTTTACGACTGCGAAACGGATGTTGATAAATTCGACTGTAATATGTATATATATATATATATATACAAAAAAAAAAACAGCGTACAATTGTCCTCTACAGAAGAAAAAAATTACGTATATATATATTATATTATATGCGTGGAACGGCAAGTGGGATGTACGTATATAACGAATATAATACAGAGAATAACGTCCGAAACGAAATTAATTTATAATACATAAGCCGTAAAACGACGACAGTATTGCGCTCCCCCTCCCCCCTCCCACGGCTTAAATTATTCAGTCAAACGAAATAAAACTAGAAAATTCTAATGGCAAAAAATATAAAATATAAAATACTAATAATATTATAATGATATTCTGTGTCGTACTTTTGGAACACTATATATATATATATATACGTAATCATTACAATATGCATAGTGTCTGTGTTTTCGTCGAAAAAGAAACTCAACGGGATTTTATTCCACCGCGTCGAAACACAAATTATGATACGGAATATTATAAATACATCTACTGCAGGTGCAGATAGATATCTGATGAAATGTCGTGTGTGGGTGAAAAAACGGGTGCGCGAATACTGCTGCGCAGTTCGATTAATGCGAGTGTATTGCTTTTTATTATTGTATTATGACGTTTGATTCATCGCGCGGTTTCCAATCAGACCCTCAGCGAAAACATCGCACACAATATGGTTTATAATTTTGTTTTTTTTTTGTTTTTAATACAATAATGTGCCGTGATGTGTCCACGAAAACCGAATGCGCCCTGCAACGCAATCACTCGTATTACTCAGCGCCCTATACATATTTTTGAATTATTTTTGTAAGCCCAATACACTCCTCCTACATTACAACTTACGATTTTTCAACCCTTGTATTTTGACCGTGCACAACAACTTCCCTTTATCTGTGTACCTTATTTTTGTGGACACGCGGTATGTATACCGATGTATGTGTATATATATATATATATTATATATTATGTATTAAAAACAAATAGTACATACCTACATGTATGCGCCATTATATTTGTACCTATTACTACCGCCGCTTGAGACCGTCGCAATAATAATACTATGTTTTGGTCGTTTGGGGTGCTGATGCAGGCGCGGAAATGAAATGCTCGAAACGAATAATATTGATAACGATGATTCCTGCACTCCAATCGGTCAGTGAACACTCGTGTCAGGATAGTTGGATATTATGATCTGCTCGAAACAGAGATTCATTATTATGCTCATTGTGTCATTACACGAAACAAATAGAAAAAAAAAATATCGACTATTCGAATTAGGTTAGTCATCTAGTGGACAATTTGTTATTAACCATCACGATTTCGAATTCGATTTTGCGGCTTATACTTATGACTGTTAACATATTCATTAAGTATTCGTGGAATCAAACCAAGGCCATAAAATATTATTCAAAGACACTAAGTTTGTGGAACTCATTGGTTTATTACAACTGTGGTGGCCATGTGGGTACCTACTGCGCTTCGCAAGTGTTTATTATGGTCAATTTGAGCTAATGCTTGTTGCCTATCCTTTTTGCTTCTTTTTTCTTTTTAATATAAATTCAGAAACCAATGATTTAGAAACTTACCACTGGAGAATTTGTTTCCAGATAATACGGTGGCGGCCCGACTGCAGGGACTGTCGGAAGGACACCGACGATCGGCCGGAAACAATTCTTGACTCCCAACAAAAAATTCGAGTGGTGCAAATAGATGGGGGTGCATTGTGCAACATACCTGTGTATACACAGTACACCCACACCCACACATATATATTATATAAATATAAACGAGAGGGACGAGGTGCGTTTCACTTAGGGCTCGTGATGGTTCTATAATTATCATTGCGAGGGTTGTGGAATATTGCTTATCCAAACTCATATAAAAAGACGAAGGGTGCAGTTGAGGAAAAAAATAGATGAAAGTCAGGGGAAAACGACAGACACTGCATTTGTGTTGTATTGTGCGGATAAAACAATATTTTCACGTGCACACTCTCTGTGTCTGTATATGATAAGATAGTCGACAATACGGTCGTTCGTGCGGACGATTTCGATTGCAGTGACGTTGTTCGGATGGGTGAACACTGGATCTTTAATAGCTATTACAGTAACCGGTGAAGTTTGATTGTTTCCGAAAACTGCGAACACGGTATTGTTTATGGATCCCTCTCGACGTGATTACATGTCATCAAGGAATAAAGGTCTCTTTGGTATTGATCGATAGTAATGCTGCAAAATTGGTCGGCTCAAATGTCCTTATAAGTAAAAAGAGTATAGACATCGAATAAAAAACTTGAGGACCGGATTAAAAAAAATAATGTTTCCCGCGTAAAGTGATTCAATAAACAGGTACACAAGCTAAATGATATCATTGATTGTAGGTACGTCAAATGGTCGCAATATAAATATTAAGTTAATTTTAAACTAAATTTTCTATTTTATTATATTATTATATAATATATTTGTATATAATATGTTTTTATGACTTTAATATTTTATGCATCCAAACAATTAAAATACATGTACATTGAAATACTTTTTTTTTTCTCAAAGTCAGCTTAATGTAGCCAATGTAATGATAATGTATGAATTAATTATAAATTATGAGCAATAGATACCACTAATACAATATTATAAATTGTATTAGAATGAAATTGTTCGTATATTTTTAGAATCTCTCCTCTTCCTGCATATATATTATTTAGTTCGTGACAATGTGGTGTACCAGCTGTAATTTGAAGCATTTTCAAATAATTTATTTTTTCCTCTTTTTGAAGCACTTTAATCATATGCAAAATATTCGGGTGAATAGAATTCAAAATAGAATTAAATAAATTGTACGATCCTTCAACCGTATTATTTGTTTTAAGTAGGTGAGTTATTTAGAACTGTATCAAAACAGTTCGAAATGTCAATAGAAAATCATGGATTCATTTGTACGCCTATAATTATCGAATATGATTATTGAAATTATGACAACTTTAATACAATTTTCAACCCACTTATTACTTAATATCTGTTATATATTATTACATAGACATTTGTAGAAGTTAATCTACGAAAATAAATTTCCGATCACTGTTTTACTACTTAATTTCAGGAGTACAATTTTGTATATAGTTTAAATATCGAAACGCCTTTAATTTACAACAACCGAATTTTTCTCACCAATTGGCAATTTGTAAATGTGAACAATTTGACATGCAACCATATTTATGTGACCAGTGACTGTATACCGTTATCATACTTATATTATCAATAAAATATCTGTAATCTTTGTTTTTAATATTTTCTCTACCTAAGTTATTATTTACCCATTACTTGTAGCAGTATAAACGACAATCGGCTTGTTCATTTGATCTAAGGTACTATGCAATAAAAAGGGTTTTTATTTGTATTTCCACAATCTGTTACATTTATTTGAACAATGGATACATTTTGACGTTAGTTTACGTTGTGAATTAATTGTGACTTGATTAAAAACCATTCCGTTAGAGAAGGACTTCTAATCTTACAAATTATCATTGATATAATATTAATAATATAATTGTTTAAGTAAGTATATCACGGCAACATCACCTTTAAATATCAATCTTAATACTTGAAGACGTGAGTTGTATTTTGAGGTGATTTTTGTAGTTTTTAAGACGTTTATTATGAGTTTCGACTAAATAATAGATAAGAACCAAGAAAAAGTTATTCTACAGAGAGCTATTTGAGACGAAGAAAGGCATTTGGTCAAATTACGAATGATTTTAGATTAGGTACTCTGGCTTCAGTTTGTGTTTTGTATTTTTGTTTCTGAGTTTATCCTGTGTTGATTCAGTAAATGCCTGTACGAGCAAGGAATTTGAAGAGGAGATTAAAAAACAGTATTTTGATTGTTAATTTAAACTTTTTAAATGTTAATAAAGAATCTAATTAGATAAAAGCGATACAATTCAGGGAATGGAGCTTGTTCCGTCATGTGCCGATCACGAGAGACGTTTGTCTAATGAAATACATATATTTAACGAAATCATTGTATAGTATAGCTTTTATTTTTTCAGCGTTTGTGTGAAGTGGACATAGTCCCTCAAGAAGTGTAAAGGTGCATAACATTGTGTTTTCACATGACATTATTTGTTCTATTTGGATTTGTCGTCAGAAAAATCTACAATCAAGGCGATATATACAGTGTGAATCAATTGGAAATACAATATGTATCCGACAGAAGACCCTTGTTGCTGGCCCTTGTTGGACACCAGCGTTTTTTTTATTTTGGTGACAAGGTGGACAATATGAAAAAATCGGTATTTTAGAATTATATGGTTTTAACAGTAGTTATACGTAGGAGTTGGCTGTTGTAGGTTGAGGTTAATTAATAACAATACATATATTTTGTACCAGACCGTCTGGACCGTCCAGACGTGATCAAATTCTTGTGAAATATTTAGGAGGATGGACTTGGTTCATCGCAAAATGTTCCCTAAGGCAGCCAAATCGTTAATCAAGTAGGATATTTTTGTCTTCAACTATAATATGTGTCTTCGCCTTAAACAGAGACTTTTCAGCGGTCACTTGCTCACTGACAATGTTTTTTTCGCGCACCTCGTTTTAAACCTTAAAATATGAAGACTGGTACAGATAGAATACTGAAATATAGGTTTATAATGATAATTATTTTAAATTTGTATAGAAGTAAAAATGCACTAAACTTCGATACTTAGAATGTTTTACGTTAGCAAATTGGACCAATTTGGTTTTTTAATATGTCAGAAATATAAAATTCCACACACTTAAAAATAATTTTGATTAAATCGAAATTAGGAAAAATCAGACTTACTTACGCATCACAAGTTCTTGACTACATTGTATTTATTAATTTCGATTTCCATTAAAAATAAATTAACCGTAGAGAGACTAGAATTCTTTTTTTTTTAGCTATTTGTGTAAACATTTGAAATTTAATATTTGTTTAGTTTGTTTCGATTTTTGTTAGGTACATATTTTGTTTTTCTAACTCAAACTATTTAAATAGTCTCAACTTTTATCACGTATTCTGGAAATTCAGCACGTGTCGACAAATTTTAACGGTTGTGCACGCGTGGTTTTCGATTAATAAATGAGTTGGTTTTTCACAGCACGTGTCACTTTTGTTCGAATGCACGTATCTAACTATAATAAATAAAGAGCCCATTATGTAATTATTCAAAGTGTCGAATTTGTTATCTATCCATCGTTATTCACCGTTAATACAGCAGTTATATTTTAAAATAGCATAAAATGTTATGGAAGTGAACATTCCGAAATATTTGATTTACGTAATAATAACTTCTGGCCCATATCATAATATTATGTTATAATACTAATAATAATAAAATAAACACAGCCATATAGATACAGATCGATAATAACAGGACACATCACACATGAACAAACTATATATTATTAATTGAGATATCTTGATTTGAAGGTTAAACACTAGACACAAATTGTTTTTTAAACAATTATTATTAAGCCTCTGCAACTTAGACCACTGGGTGAATTATAAACTTTTATAATCATGTATTATGATAATATACAATTTAATAAAATGTTTATAGGTGATGCATGTCAACCATTGAGCATTGACATTTTATATGTGCAACTTGCGGCCGCAACATTTATTTAAAAGACGATATTTAAGTATGATTTTTTTTTTCATAAAGAAGATGATATATTTCCAAGATTATCATCACAATATTGCAACAAAATTAATATCACGTAAGTATAATGAATTAGTCTTAGATAAATTGTCATTAAATAAAAATAAAAATTTATTCTATATTAAGTGCAAATCAAGACAAGTTTTAATCTCCTTGATATTTCTGGATATTATGTTTATAACTAATATTGTAATATTACTTGAAATTTAAAATTTACATCAGCAACATTAATCCACAGATGCGAGGAATTTGAAATAAGAAAGTTCTATAAAAATAACTATCGTTTGGCTAAAATGTCGAATCCATTTTCGAATGGTTTAAAATGTTTTAAGCAAATAATGATATACTGTGCGTACAACTGTTGTTAAATTAGCTTGCTACCAGACAAACATTATTAATTGTCATTATTTTTATACGACGTATAATGACGTATATTGTAAGGTTTAAATACTGTAGTACCTCCGGTGGTTGCTGAAGACTGTTTCCGATTTAAAACCGTCAGTTAACATTCAAAAAATGATCGACTCCGGGCTTCCGTCAGATGTGCAAAACTTCATCGACCGTACACAGGTTTTTATGATATTTAATTGGTTATGGGCGCCCCAAAATAGAATTTAAACGATTTATTTAATAATGTCAAACTTGTATATCATACACAGATATGTTATGCTTTACTCTGTGTTCCAATAAAACGATGGTAATATCTAATGTATAGAGTAATAATCACGATGACTTTTTATTTCTACTATTCCTTGGCGCTAATACCTGCACCGAACTCAACGGTGCGGCTCACGAGACTCTCCCGGTTGGCCACCTCCGTCATATACATATACGATAAAAAAAAAACGGTGGAAATAAAAATATAATATTATGTGAAAAGTTTTCACTGAAAACTCTCGATTCCTTAACCCCGAGCGTTTGCCGTGTCCAAGTGCATCACCCGCTCGTGCGCGCGTATGTGGGTGGGCGGGTGTGCAGGTGTGTGTATGTGTCTGCGGAGTTAGCGTTAGAATTTACGCTACGCTGCAGTAACGTATTCCCATCGCACACAGTTACCACAGCCACATCGCATTACGATATAATATATAATATAAGTACTATTGTATAAATATAAATATGCAATATATATACGAGTGTACCATTTTCTCTCCGCGTCTCTTTCCCCCCCCCTCTCTTTCCCTCTCACCCTCTCACCCACTCGGTCTCTCTCTCTCCCTCTCTCTCTCTCTCTGCCCATGTCTCTCGTTATATTAATATTCCAGATCGCAATATGTCCCGCCGACACGCACACTCTGTCCCCTTTGTTTCTGTACATTATATAAACTCCGGTACATAATCGGCGGCGGCGGCGTCGTCGTCGTTCCTTTGTTCGCCTCCCGGACTTAAAGTCGGACGTATTTATTTCGCGGTCCCTGGGCGGTATGTGTCTGCGCGCGCGCGCGCTTACCTATTCGATATTATACATATTAAAATAACGTATAAATATATGTATATAATTCCCCACCAACAGCGGTCGTCCAAGTATACTACTGCGACACATAATAATATACAAATAATATAATAATAATATACAGTGACCGCGCCTTCCCGTGTGCACGACGACGATAATACGGGTATTGTAAATTGGAGGTAGCTATGTCGGGTTAGCTGGCAAGCATAGCCGGTCGGAATTGTCGGACTGCAGGTGCGAGGGGGAACCATAATATCGAGTAGGCATAATATATATATATATATATATATTGGACAAGCGGCGCAACGGGTATTATGCAGACTATATTATACGACCGTTGTACACCATAATAATAATAATAATAATAATAAAATAATAATAACGTACGCGGTGGTTATATTATTATTATTATTATTATTATTATTATTATTATATTGGCACACGTTTATCGTGATTCTTCCGTCTCGTGTATGGGTGTATATAGGTACGCGCCGCCCGTAATTACAGAGTATTAAAATAATATTATAATCGTTGCCGGCCGAAGACACATTATTTTCTAAGCGCTGTATAGCGGTCGTCGCGTTCCTCCTGGGCAAACGCGTGCGTTGTGCGCATGACAATAAACGCATCGTCGTCGATTATAAATACCAGTATTTTATAGTCAATGGAAATAATAGAGGTACGAGGTCGGTCCTCCGGCAATAGTGCCCGTGGTTCGGATAACGTCATGAGATTGTGTCGACTGCGCCAGACCGCTGTTAACTGCCCATGAGAAAAGGTACGTCGATTCCGCCGGCATATCGACTCCACCGCAAGGGACTGCCGACGTTCTCCGATCTCGATCTCGATTTTCAGTTGCCGGGTTCAGTGCGTAACTCGAGGTTGAGCTACTGTTTTTCGTGCCGAAAAAATTGCCGATGGAATTATATTGATATAGTGAGCATGGGCGATCGATCCAGAAATCGACCGTGTGCCTATTGGTTCTGATAACAGTGTGACATTTTATCGATTCTGCCGGGCCATTTTTTTTCACGAATCTATGGGTAAGCCTATGCCGCCATTATTGGTCCGACCACAAACAACAGAGCAGTTGTTACTCATTATTCGATTCTACTAATTTAAAGTCGAGCTTGAGCCACTATTTTTCATACTAGTCCGCCAACTGGTCACACCAGCAAACTGAATGGATAACAAATTGTTCCGTGAACAAAGTTTAAAAATGTCCATAATATCATGTTGATTATAACATTTTTGTTTTAATATTTAGGTTCCCGATTTATTATTTCGTAGATGTGCAATAGTATTGTTTAATTTACAATAATAATTATGCGATTCCCAAAAACATGTATGATATTATAATAATTATATGTATTATATTTTGGTTAGATATTAAAATATTTCTGTTTTGAATAAACCAGGGGTACTTATATAATAATTACTATAAACGGTTATTATTTAAAAAAAATATAAACTTATACAATTAATATTCCGTCATTAGTTGCTTGCAACGTGTATATATAAATGTATATAATTATAATTTTATTTGGTGCATGTATAAAATATATTTTGTGAAAAATAATCAAGTCCTGTGCAGATTTATATTTAAATTAACAAATACAATTAAGGAGCAACTAGGACGACCTTAGGAAAAACTGGTCGGAGGCGGGGTCGAAATTTGTTGTTTTAAAGCTAACTGTAGTGGTAGAATGGATGCGATATTATCGGAATCGATGGGTCCAATAATATTAGATCATAGAATACTCCTTCTACAGAGGTATCGTTCCTGCGCGTGGTACGGGAGGCAGTTTTCGGGGAACTGTAGCCCAAATAGTCAAAATAAATCGGCAAAAATTCCAAACATCAATATGCTTTCAAATATTTTTTTAATTTTGAAAATGGCTGTGTGTTTGTACTTCAGCCAAATAATTGTATTTTCATCAATATATTATATATTATATATAGACGCATAGATTATGGGAGTTAAATAAAATATTATCGTTATTTTAACGAGAATACAACTTCAAAATCCCTTTGCAATTTATTTTTTCCTCGACTTTTCGGGTCCAGCTCCACGCACATCGCGCCCTTCCATCAGCTATTTTTGTTACAATGGATATTAATTTGCTCGTGAAAAGCATATACCTACCAATATAATCATATTATATACTCCATGTCGTCATGGCGCACGCTCACTTGTGTGATTTCGCGTGCGTGTGCGTGTGTGTGTGTGTGTGTGTGTGTGTGTGTGTGTGTGTGTGTGTGTGTGTGTGTGTGTGTGTGTGTATGCGCCTTGTCCGGTATACACATGTCGTGAGAATCCAATAGCCACACACGTTTTTTTATCGATCGACATCATTATTGTTTCGTTTTGTTTTGATTTTTTTTTTTTTTTGTCACGGCCCGTTTCTTGTCGTTGGTAACGAATATCGAGAAATCGTTTAATTATATTTCTTATAACACCGGTCATAAACAACGTTCACCGACCAGTATCACCCCGGGCGATTTGCACGCTAGACATGAAGCGAGTGTGTGTCTGTGCATACTGTATACACGTATATATAATATATAAGTTTACGACGAATAATTGGTCCACACGCACGTTGTAAAATATAAAAATAATAATAATAATAAAATACAATCCATCCAGTGCACAGTGTGTGTACAACATAATAATAACAATAATAATAATAATACATGACTATACATCACACGCGTTCATTATAACGTGTATATAAGTACACTGTTCTGGTCTGGTGCCGCAGCAGCGTTATCGAACGTGGTGCGGAAACTTCCATGAACAGTAATTTATAGTTATATATTCCCCACCCCTCAGTCGGGAAGCGCACTTGACTCCCCCTCACGTATTTTTTCTCCCCCCCCCCCACCACCACGCAGGAGCTCGACTGCCGTCGCGGTAGACGCATAGGCGGCGGTCATCGGATTTGGCGAGCAACGTATAGGTAATTACCGAGGAAACCGGCGCGGTGTTAAATTAATTGCAAAAATCAATTTACGCGCCGTCTACCGCTAACACGCCACCCAGACCGCTCACTCTGCACTCTCTTTTATACATCTATCGCTCTTATAGTGTCGGCCGCATACAGCTCAATTTGAGTTGTATCACTTATACCGACGGTATGAGTTCAGCACGACATTTGTGTTCAAAACACATACGAGGTTTGGTTTTTCTCGTGACACGTTCAAAAAACCGTCTTTAAAAAATATTTCGTCGTATTCGTAGCACGCGACGCAAGCATCGACACAGGCGATCGTGTGCAGAAAAATTCATTTTTTACCACATTTATAGTATTGAACTCACTGTCAGTACAGTTTGAGGGCTAAGTGGTTTTTTTTTTCATTAAAAGACCAATCAACGAACAGTCTGCTATAGTTAGTTCGAACAAAAACTCCAATTTGACTACCCCGGCTGTGGGTTCTACACGGGTTTCCCTGCAACGATAGGTATAGGATGCCGATACAAAAGCAAAAACGGTAAGTACAGATACGTCGTGTATTCGATTTTGAGATCACATTCGGTGATAGAAATTCGCACCGTAAGCGAACAGATCGCATCGCCTTTGCGATATCTGTGCAAATCCAATAAGACGTATTTCATTGGTTTGTAGATCGATCAAACTGTCGCCGGTTGTTTGTTCGTTTCGTACTTAAAAATTGATCGCCGGACAGTGTATTTATTCAGATCGCGTTTTTTTCTCGGCAACAACATATTTTTGATTGGCCCTACGATAATCTGTAACACATCGACTGGAAGTATGTATGATAATATGCTGGGAGGTGTGTGACCTATATAATATTACACGCATCGATAACCATCCGACAAAGTCACGTTTTTGTCAATCGAATTCAATCGCGATTAAAATAATATTCGCCTGTATCCCAATATAGATCTTTTTTATTTTTCAAGCCATCTAATAGAACCTATGAACTATAATATACTTTATATTCGACGTAAATAATTACGGTCATTTTTCGCTCATATTGTATTCGAGTTTAATAAACGTCCACGCAACGATACGAGCGTCAAAGAGTTGAAAGTCGTGCGAAAATTTGTGCGATCCAATATTGTCTGGTCTCGTTTCCCGCAAACAGAACTCAAAAATGTATCCACAGGGTTCTGAGTATAATATTATAAATAACCGAGCAACGTCGTACGTAGAGTGCACCTCAATGTCGTGGACACGCGGTGTGTATGTATGTGTTACGGGCAATGTAAACCACGAATTTTTTTTTAACCAACTAATATTATTTTTTATTATTATTACCTATACTTATGGTATAAATTTTATTCATGTATCATAACACAACGAACTATGATTTTTTTGAAACACTGTACAAAATTATTTTCGTTCCGTATGCCTATTTGAAAATCAAGTGTATGTAATTCCAAGTGCCATGCTTCTAAATCTCGTTCAAATAAATATAGGTAATAGTAAAATTATGATTTATTATAAAAATGTAATGATGACACTCGTTCATTTTTTTTTTCGTTATTCCATCAAAATGAAAAAAAAAAGTGTGCGGTTTACATTGGCCGGGCAGGACCACATCGACCGGCCCAATGTGTACATTGGCCCGGTATTCCACGTTGTCCGTAACACATTATATATATATATAAACTCAACTAGACGCCGCCGACGTGGGACATCCTTACCGGAACGAGTGTCGGTTTCCCGCAGTATATTGTTATCGTCGACGATGTGCCCGTCTCGGACAATCGAGTCTGGTCGGCTGCGGACTGCTGCACGTAAAACACACACATACCCATTATACCTATATCATGTATTATTACGTATTTCATAGCCGTTTCGGCGATGACGGATGCTGCGAAACCTTCGGGGCATCTGTCCCTGCGCCGCGCGGTCGGCGGAGTTCGGTGGGCGGCACTCCGGAAAACCGTAGGTATGGAAATACGATACGATTTCGGTCTCGCACGCATACACCAGACCGGTGTGTAGAGACGACGTGTACGCCAAACACATAATAATAATATTATACATACGCATGTACAGGCAGCAGCAGCTGATGTACACGTTATTATTACTATCGTATGAGTCGCGGTGGCGTTTTCGTCGCGAAGGCACCGAGCAGTCGGATGTGAACGTGACGGGCGGTGGGTAAGAGCTCTGGAGCGGCGGGGGGATCGAGACGATTCGTATTTTTTTTCTCTCTCGTTATTTATGTATTATTATATTGTTTCCCGCGGGGCGTTTTGTTTTCTTTTCGGGTGCTGCAGGTGACGATGCCCCGCCAGTACGCGTGTAACTATATCGCCGTCGTCGTATTACATTATTATTACTATTGTCTGTGTGTGTCTCGCGATTTCCATCAGCTATTATAGTATATGTTATGTTTTTTGTGTATACGACCCGGTGCAAACGGTTTTGGGGGAGGTGGATGAGAATGTGCGAGTCTATTCCACCCCTCCCGTCATCACCAACCACTGTCACGGTATTGCACTCCCTCACAACGTAAAATAATGTTTGCTATATTTTGTGTTTTCATACTATTATTACGTTTCGAATAGATCCGTGGATAAGGTGCAACTAAATGATTGTGAATATTTTATATTATATTCGTTTGGATCGTGAAAAAGTCACCTTTGTAATATTATTATACCTTTATTAGACCTTTTTAGTTTCGACATTCTAATATAGAATGATAATAAGCGACAACGAGGTTTCTGAACCAATGAGATTGTTTGGTTAAATCGAGTAGACTGGTACCTAGGGAAAATGTTACCGAGCATAACCGTATTATAGGTATGCGTAATAACTAATATCATTATGTATTGATTTTATATTCAATCGATATAATATTAAAATACTGAAACGAAAACAAATAAACATACAATTTATTTCTATTCCAAAACGCACGTACGTCGTTATTTTTAATTGTGTAGCTGTGAATTGTTTTTAATCGTCGTCCCAAGTGTATATCCAGGGTTCCGCTTCAGGGTGAGCTGGTTTAGAAATAATGATGAATATGCCATGACTCCACACGAGGCACAATCCTTCCAGACCTTAATATAAGGTATTCACGTTGGTCAAATGTTGAGAACAGTACAATACCTGTGAGAGTTACGTAACAAATTAGTATGTTATATCGAATGTGCTTTTACATATTTAGTGCCGTACACGAGAACGACCCGACCCATAATTATTATACAATATCAAATGAAAATTGCAGTGGCCCAGCTCCAATTTTTTTTAATTAAAATTCGTACTTTACAATCGCTTGTACTATAAGATATAGAGTTTAACAAATCCACTTTTTTAGGGGAGGGTGGGGTTATCTGGCCACTAAATATTGCACCCGTGTTACGACCAATCATTAACTATCTCTATACAGCTCCAAAATCATCTAATTTGATCCACGTCCTAATACTTTACCGTAATTTTTATTTCACTGTATTCGCCCTCCTCGTTTTTAGTCTTCCTAAAGGTTTTTTCACTACCCGGTTGTATTCTAGAACTGCTCTTAGTAGCGAGTTACTACTTATTTTTGTCGAACATTGATCCTGTCTCTCTGCTTTCAATTCGCCTTCACTCATCTGTTTTAGTATAATTTTCCCACTCACTTACCCACTTCCAATTCAATGTGATTTGAAATATTACCAAATATCTTTAAGGAAAAAAATATTTATTTTTTCATCAAATCGCAGTTTATTAGTCACTTACTATTTTACATACTTAGAAAAATTGCGCATAAAATACATAACAATTGAGGGGCTTCAATCCAAAACGGACCCTTTCTAATTTTTCATGACTCTGATTTTTAAATGATTTAGATGACATACTATGATATATTGAAAAAAGGTAAAAAAAAAAAATGATTAGTACATTTCTGATATCAAAAGTTTTCTTCTAAATTTGTTTAGTATATTTTTAAGTTTGAAGAAAATGATTTTGAACAAAACATCCCTCTTCCAGGAATAAGTTCCTTTTGAAAAAAACACTGAAATAAGCACCTTTTGAAAAAAAAAACAAATCAATTTTTATGAAAATGCAGTATTTCCACAAGTACCTAGTATTTTCTTTTGCTAAAAATCATTGAAGAGCCATACTATTTGAATTTATTGATATAACTTGTTGGTACTGAAGTCATAAAGTACTAAAAAATAACAAACATGTATAAAAACAGATTAAAAATTTATTCAAACGTTTTAATTCATAGTATAAAATATAATAATAAAATCAAACAAAAAAAAACATAACATTCCCTGTTATTAACTTACTAATAGTTACATAAAATAAAACAAGAACATATTATTAAGGAAATCATACCAAATGTTATGATAAAACTAAATATATATAAAATAATATAGTAGGTAACATTTTTAGTTTCTAAATACGTAAATTATTTATACAATAGAAAACAAATGAGATTAGTATTAGAAATTTTTTATTTCTTAGAACGAAAATCTGCTTTGGCCATTCTACTAACATTATAATACATTTATACATTACTTTATATTAGCATACATTATTATACATTATCATAAATTAATCAAAAGGTTAGTATGTTAAAGATAAAATAAGATTCTACTGATTAGTTTTGAATTATATAGAAAATTCCAAGGTATAGTTGACATTGCATGGATCAGGATTGATTCAGAAAGCTGATCTAGAGAGCTCGGCTCCCTTTTTACCAGAAATTTCTATCCACTGTTCGTGATTATATTCTAGAAAATCTGCAATTTTTTCTAAATAATAATAATGAAAAAAAATATCATTATGAAATGCTTGTGCATCTGGTGGTATAGGTACTATTGAATTTCATTAATTTTAATACATCATCTAGCCTTTTTTACATGATTTGTTTTCAGTTTTTCTTTTAGGCTGTAGTGTCTAACATGTCAAACAAAAACCTTTTAGTACTTTATTAAAAAATAATAATAATAATATTTTGAGCAAGGTGGATAAAAACGACTTAATGATTTTGCTGCCTCCAGTAGTTTTATGTAACATGCTATTTTCATAATAATAGTGTATTATAATATTAGTAGAGTAATAATAGGTAGTTAAATAACAATATAATAAACTACTTATACCAATTTAATATAATTTATTAAAATGTTCACAATTTTTTTTATATTTTAATGATTTATCATTGATAACAATAAAATGTATAAGCTATCACGATTTTCCCACCGAAATTGATCCTGTTATCTATGATTTTTATAGTTCTGATGATATTAGGCAGAATGATATATGTAAACAATTTTTATGTATAAAATAGTAATTCATTAAAAATATTTAATTTCCCTGAGTACAATTTTATGTTTTAGTTATTAAAAATATAATAACTTTTTTTTTGCTCAAGAGGTTATAAAAATATAAAATTAGTTTGTTTTGAAAAAAAATTGATAGTCAAAATATTAAATTAGTACAACAACTACAAAGAATAAGAAACTTTTTGATAAGAAATGGAAAAGGAACGTTTTGCCCAGAAATTACGGAAATAGTACGATTTGCTATGAAACATTTATTTCTCCTATGCTGACATATGAGAGAAATGTGAGTTTGAATCGAATATTTCATAAGGAGTAAGTGAGTTTATCCAAAAATTAACATCGATTTTCGATTTTCCTCTCAATAAAACTTTTCTTCGACCAATATGGTCATACGGTATTGCAATTCCGTTAAGAACTCAAACAAGAGAACTATACAAGCTTTTCAAAACATCACTCTTCGTTTAGTAACTGGTGCATCCATGTTTGTTTCAAACGCGACTCTAAACTCCGACCTCAAACTACCCTCCATCGACAATAAAGCTGCTATCTACTACAAACGCTTCCACGCCAAACTTCAAGATACTCCCAACCAACTAATCAATTAGTTAGCTTCTCTAACACTTCCAGGCAACCCAACCAGACGAAATGGTGCCGAGATTTGATAAATTAATTAAAGACTTATAAATGTAAGAGGTGTCGAAAATGTGTGATTCCCTTCTCATGTGAATAGACATTGTCAATTGTTTTGTAAATTATTAATATTATTTATTGTACATACTGTATAGATTGTAATTTTTTAAATAAAGCCAATTCTTTAAAAAAAAAAAAGATTTTAGATTTTCCACAATCATTTCAACTAGATAAATATAAATAAAAATAAATATATTTTATATTTATATAAATATAAATATCCGACTCGATATTGTCAAGAATGAGAAAAGTCTGTTTTGAATTGAAACCTCTCAATTAACAGAGGTTATGTTAATAATTTTGTTGCAAAGGCAAGTGAATAAACTTTTAGGACTAACTATCATATAAGCTTATTCACTAGTACACACTTTGGCACTTCTCAAAATCGTACTGCGAACTTCTAAATTTGGACAACATACTTTTTAGGTGTTTATTAAAATATAGGTAGGGACTTCTGAAGTCTACCGATATTGAACTATACGTACTATAGCACTATTTTGTTTTGTGTAATTTTCTGCATGCAAAAATAAAAAAAAACATGATAATTTAATGTTATAAAATTGTTTTATTAGAACAAAAAATCATTTCATCAAAGTTAACCAATAAAGTATTGTATAATAATAAGTTATCGGAAATTTATCTAATATTTGTATACATTTAGAATGCACTGTTGTAGTTTTCAGCACTACTCCAACAATGAAATATAATCATATTATGCATATGGAAACATTGGATTGTTTACTAATTATGCAGACCCGTTTCTACCTTAATGGACAATGCACTACTTTTACTGTCAATCAACCTTACACCGTTATCTTAGACATTTTTATGAGAAACCGGAAAAATTTACCACGATCGTGTACCTAAATCACCTATCCATGACGCCGTATGATCATAAAAGTATTAATACAAATTGCAAAAAATAACATACGTCGTTATCAGGACTGAATATTTTTATGGACTTATGAAGTATGAAATATTATGCGTATTCGAGTACAACAATATTTAATTTATAAGAAAAGAGGTCTGAATTAAAAATGTTAAAATGTGTGCAATCGTGAAAAATAAATTTAATACAATGTAAATATAATGAAAAAAAAATATTTTTCAAAGAATTTACTGCCAAATCCCCAATTTTTCCCGTACTAAAAACATAAGAAAAAATGTATAATACTCATTTTATGGCATCTAAAATAATCATGCAAAACAAAATATTGTCCTTAAATGATGATGTTTCAATTGAATTCGAACCTCACTTGTTTTATATTCAGAACGGACTGTATCGATGTTCAAAATCATCGAATTCACAGCTCTGGGCACGAGTTACTAGGAAAAATTATCCAGTTGTAGTCACGTCGGCAGCAGGAATTGAGAACTTTTAAAGTTGTAGTGAAATCAAAGGTTCTATTATACGTACAAAAGAATCGAGTTTGAAGTAAAAAACGTACTACAATCGCAATGCAAGTGCCACGTATCAAACTTTTCTAGTTGTTTCTATATTATCTGTAAGGTCTGATGTGCATCATTTATAGATCATGTATTTTGAATTACAGTCATGACTCATGGGTTTGCTTATTTCAGATGCGAGACGAAAGTTCAATTTACTCAACTTATCCATGATTTACTTGACGAAGGCACTTTTAAGCGAACAATACTTTATTACTCGAGAAATTAGTTTGTATATATTTTTGTTTTTTTTTTGAAAGACAAAGCATGTAAAAAAAAATGTTATTTTAGAGCCATCCATTGGCCCAGCTGCTGAGGTTTAGACTCGATAAAAAAAAAAAATGTAATTTATCTCGACTAAAACATAAGGCAAAACTCAAAATCACAAACACTTGATTTAAAAGAATTCTGCCTTTATTCATAAATAAATGTTGTTTTTTGTTTTTGTGATTGAATAGCGTCTACCAACCTCAACTCCGCATATAGTTGCGCATTATGTGTGTATATGTGTACCACAATAACATGTATAAATTAGCCGTCAGTCTACCGCTGCTTTTGTCCATTTCCAATAGTTAAGTGGAGAAAAAAACAATTTTAGCTGTAGGTTCGCAGTATGCACGTTTGTAAATTTATCTTTGCCGTAAGCACAAAGTATCTACTTGAAAACATAATATTATTGTATACGATATATTATAAAAAACCTATATCCGCATTGTACATCGTATTCCGTAAGGCATAATATGTCATCGTCGGCTACGAATATTGTGAACGATTGCCGTGACAAACGTAAGTGAAGTTTGCGTCTCATTGTTTTTTTTTCCGAATACCGTAAATAATAATAAAAAAAATAACAAAAAAACATCCTATTGTCTATGCAAACAGTTTGTATTTTTAATTAGAAATACCCGGCATTCGCTTGTAACAAAAAATAAAAATAAAACGGACTTTGTTGAAAACTGTTTGTTATTCTTACAGACACCGTTTGCTTTGATTAATACGAAATTTTATGAGCGTGCGTTTACTCTTCCCGATTTATTTATTTTCGCGACTTGCCAAATGTCACGCCTATCAAATATCAATAAAATATATATTATTATTATTATTATTTATTGCACTGTAATAATATATCATTGTTTTAGCGGGTACTTACATACCGTTATGTATAGGCTACGTTGCAATATCGTATTATTTAAGGTAGTCTCATCGGTACCGGGATTCAAAATACTCATAAGTAGAAGAAAGTTTCAAATTTCATTATCATCAAAATAAACGTGTATAATAATGATCATCAGTACGAGGGACACCATTAGTGGCTTGAATAATATTAAATCAATGAAAAACTTAAATATATATTATTGTTTAAGTGTATCAAGGCTAGTGTCAATCAATGCACAATATAATTTAACAAAAACAATTTAAAAAGCTGTCATGGCAGTACAAAAATGGCAAAAAATAAATTTTTAATATTTTCCATAATTATTCAATCAACGTTTTAAAACTATACTAGCTTATATATGTATTAAACCTCTATCATATAATTTGCATATAGTTAACAACATTTTTTTAAGTTTATATTTTAATTGCTATTCCAAATACAAGATGATTAATAACATACTGACATATTGTACCCGAGCATTGGGTTACAACCGTTGCAAATAGGTTAGAATAATGTTTTTTTTTTACAAAGTTGCTATAGGGGATTAAGATAAGAATGTTTGATAAAGAGATCTTTACCCACGTACAAGTGATTTCATCAGGATAGTTGTTATGATCTTTTGGCTCGGACAACTACCCTACGGGCAATTTTAAACAGTTCTGTATATTTTTATATTTAATCGGTCCATAGGACAAACTATGTTAAATAAAAATAAAAACTGTTCAACAAATGTTATGAAATTAATACTCAACTGTTTGACAACATATTTTGTAATTTCATTTTAACATCAAGATTCTGTTTATTTTTTTCTGGTGATTATCTGTAAAGATAAAAATGTATATGTTTTTTTAAACTTCTCTATGATGGTTCTATAAGGTGTAGCTTACATTAATTTATGACGTTTATATTGAATTATTATTTCAAAATGCAATGCAAAAAGATATAATGTATTGAACAGACTGATTCACATGGAAAGCTCAACCACCACCATTCCTCCAATCATAACGAAAATATTCAAATTCTTATTTTCGGAATCTTTAAGTATACTGATCATATTAGTTACGACCACTTAAATATTCTATACCATATGAGGAATGCCCTGCTTGTGATACAAATGTTTTTTTTAATTCAAATTAACGCCAGTGGTCACTCTTTAAATATTATTCAATAGGTATATAAGTTTCCTAAAATATGACCAAAATACCTAGAAATCAGAAATTGAATAAAAATATAAAAGGAGGACAGCGTCTGTGACTTAATTTATTGTATAATTCATTGTGGCCGAAGGTACACAATAAAAATAAAATATTTCTTTCTCTTTCATCAAACGGATTCGTCGAAATCACTTATTCTAATATTATGAACATTTCGACTATCGCTTTAAACAGCAGCCACCTATTTCCATTTGACTTTATTTAATTTGTTTCGTTGTCCAAAAAAAAATTCAAGAACCCAAACCGTACACCCAACTCGTGACCCGAAACTCGCGTTTGCGGACCGGGACGGGAAAATTGGCAAGAGCACTGGAAAAGTAAAACGCCCGCGATGAAGTCCAACACACGGACTGCACGTATATACATAATACATAATATATTATATTACACCGCACACACACACACACACACACACACACACACACACACACACACACACACACACACACACACACACACACGCACACACACATCACCGCTTCAGCTGAATAAAATAAATGATTAAGACACTCGTCGGGAAAACCTTGACGTCCCGCCGCTGGTATAATGGAATTGTCGTGTACGCGACGTTTGATATTATATGCTCGTATAGAAACGCGCGTGTAATATGTAATGAATAGTATTGTTATTTATTTTTTTTCAAACTTCGGTTATTATTATTATTATTAATATTATTAAAACGATATTCGTTCAACGAAGTGTACAATAATATTTGAATACAAAATAAACGCATTATAATTTATAGAGTCCTCGCGGTGCACCCAAATACTCAAAATGCAATATGTATTTTGTATAACAGTAAGTATAATATATTAGGGCTGTGCAGTCTGCAGCACGGTGGGTATACCTGTGCAGTGCGTGCCTGGTTATTCGTTTTCAAAAATATATTACTCTTTAAAATATTATTTTATGTATACATTTTCATATTTTTTACGAATAAATCTTGACTGCAACCGAGCATGTTTATTAGTTTATCGGACAGACCCGTCAGAGAAGAAAATATGTGTCCGTAACTAATACGCATAGACGCCCCACCCCCCGCTGACCGTGCTCCCGCAGCAGCGTTTGTCGGCTCATATTTTCGGTCGTTCTCCGCACGACAGTATGGCACTCCACCACATGCATTGTTTATAATAATAATTATATTATTATTTTGACGTGGAGGCACAAATGAGTTTATTTTACCAACCGATTAAATTTTCGTAAATTGTACTTCCATCCGCCCATCCATCTCGGTACCTGCACGAGACTGCAGTTATTTTCAACGAAGTACAATATTTTCCAAAACTAATATCTTTATAACCATTGTTAATTGTTATTCAGTAATCGTCTTGAAGCCACGTGTTACTGTAAATTGTAAAATATAAACTATGATTACCAAACAAAAATATGAAAACTAATAGATAATATAGATTATATTAGTTTAATCTATATGTTCACATCAGCCGACGCTAAATATGGTTCGAAAGCACACGCATCAATAATTATTAATTTTTGATGTTCTTTGACATATATAGTTACAAGTTATAACCTAGGTGTTGATTGTCAATCCTGAAGTATAAATAACTAAAAAAAAAAGAAGGTGAATATTGTAAAGTTTATACTTTAATATAGTTATATTAGTATATAGTTCATTACACAAACGCCACGGATTTTATTCCATATGTATTTTGAAGTGTGTAATAATCTGCGATTTTAGGTAAATTGCAGTCCCCAGTAAATGGGTCCGTTAAACCGTTTAAAATTTACTTAGGTATATGAAGTTGAAAAAATATATGTATTATATTTTTATGAACACTTAACATTATAATTCGTTTTTTAATACAGTATTATATTTTTTGCATAAAACAATGCATATTTTTCTGACAATTGATATCTATTATTGTGTATGTTTTAAAAACTAATCAGGATTTAAATTTTCAATTTAGAATTGTTCATAATACTATACATAAATATATATTTAAAGATGAAATCATACTATTGAAATATATTTCAGTGAGTACTTATGTCGTACACGTCTTTATAGCTGCATTGATATTTGAATAATTTAATACTATGTCAATAATTGCAGCGCTATAGAAATATCTGTATATGTATTTTATTTTAATTTAAATTAATCATTCACACTTCTGTCGTCTGTTATTTATTAAATGTCATAAAGTGTATGGTTTGTTTTTGGCTGTTCAACTGCCAGCTGATGTTACACAAAATAAATGAATAAATTCTTATTCATAGCAATTTATGTTTCAGTTTCTTGAAATGGGTTCTAGATTGGAAATAATATAACGTATTTAATGCTATAAGTTTGAAAAGAAATTCACAGTCGAAATATAATAATTGATCTTATACGTACATCTAGTAAGCATATGTTTTTTTAAATTTAATCTTTGTCAGATAGTTTTAATTTTTGTTAAAATAAACAAAATTGTAATATTGTTTGTCGTGTTATAAAATGCTTAAACGTGCATGCACATATAGTCTTCTAAAGGTAAATATTTGAAAAAAAATCAAAACTTTTTTTTTATTTTGTAAGTTTGCATATTATTTTTTTTCTTGATCGCTCGATCTGATTCGAAACATATATCTTCAAATTTAATTATACACGTCTTGTTTCAACACTTAGAACAGCACACATATTACATTGTATACCCAAAACCAGTTTGTTTTCCGAAAATGATTTATAATATATTCAAATGTTCTTATTTAACGAGCGTATTTATTTATTTCAACGGACATTTACAAATTGGCAGTACCTATTTGAATCCAATGCAAATGTTTTTGAGAGGTAACATGATCCTTTTGATGTGATGCGCGTTTCCGTTTTGGATATACTCTATTCGGGGCGATGGGAGAAAAATATTAATTATTTACTTGACTTCACACAATCTGACTTTTATGTGCCACGTATCAGAAAGTTTATATAATATACATTACAGTAATAATTGATAGGTTTTTCGCTTTTAGGCTGGCAGAATTTAAACGTTTCAAGAAATCGATACAAAACCGTATTTCACACATTCACTCTTGGGATTTATTTATTTGTCTGGTGATATTGAAACATTAGTTCGATTGATTCGAGGCGGTCATTAATAAATAATAATACGGTCTTATCTCTTAAATAGCAATATCCATGGTCTTGATGTGGATTTAATGTCAACAACAATTAGCAACCCATTTAGACGAAGAATATCGAATCGCTTTAAGTTCATAATTTCAACCTGGAAATATTATATTATAATCAAGTACGCTTGAAACACAAGTATAAATTTAAATTATATGATGGACCAGATGATAGAGTTGGTGAAACAAATTGTATTCTAACTGCAGGATTTAACGAGAAACCTTTTTTTTCAAAATGGAAGTTACTGAAAGTTTATATTATAGTGATATAACTATACGAAATAGATTATTAGGAGTAATTATTCAAATATAAATTAAGTAAGTTGTACGTCGTGTGTATAAAGTAATAGTTAAACTGTTGGTACTGCCAATGTTAGCATGTCTATAAGTGAATTTATTTTATTATAACATCGTGCATGGTGACCTTATATCGTACAATATACACTAGTTGTCAAATCGATATCATTATTTTCATTGATTTTACCGATGTCGTTCGGGAGCACACATACGTGGACAAATGCGATTCAGTAAAATATATTTTTTTAAATAAATTATCATAGAAAATAAAATTACGTTTGCGTTTTTATGCAGGTATATATTTGTTTGACGGTGAGTGGTCTAAACCTATACGTATATATATATACGCACATATTAAGTACTGCGCGTGCGGTAAACCGCGGTCTCGGTTAGCATGAATATGTGCAATAATTATAATAATATGTACGCTCGTATATAGAATTGTACACACACACACACACACACACACACTCTTATTATGCTGTTTCGTGAGTATAATACGATATCCATCGAAAATTCTAGCAAGTCAACCGCAAATCATTCGTAGTCGTTCTTTCGCACCCGACAGTCTGCTACAAAAGTTCAATTAAATGCGGTACCGGAAATCCACAGTGGAAATCTATTTTCATTCCTAGGACCGACTTCATGTAATATAATATGCACATAACACATTTTATAGGTACCCGTCAGTTTTTTATAGTATCACATGATATTAAAGTTATAATATAAATACGTACACCGCTGTAGGTATTGTTATAAATGAACACAAAATAATATATAATACAAATATATAGCAAACATAATATTTTATGTCATTAGCATAAGAAGTAGTTGTCATGTCATTGTCGGCTAGTCAATAGGTAAAGATCATACGTGCAAATATAGCTAGTAGTTACTTATATAGTCTTTATAATTATAAAATAATTCATTTTTTCATTTAACGATCAAATATGTGATTTAAGCACAACAGGTATTTCATACGGTGGCCCCAATATTAATATTTTATAATATGATGATCAATAACACGGGGTGATATATCAAGTATGATCTTACTCATTAGTATTTAATTTAATAATTAATGAATTCAAATTCTGATTTTTGGAACTTTTAAATAGACGAGTACTCAAAGACCATATTTTTAAATTCTATTTTGTGTACTACTTAAGGAGTGTCCATTCCTAAGTTACATTAGCAAATCCATAAAAAATCTCAAACATTTAGAAATATAGTGTCTTTGTAAGTACCTACTATCTTCTTATATTTAAAAAATATTCTGAAAATTCCAAAGAACAGTTTTTTAAAAACTCCATTATAGCAATATAAATTTAAAAAACCTACATTGAGTACAATGATAACAATTATAATTATTATGCTCATCGCATTTTGTTGTGCTTTTCTAAATTTAATATTCAACAGAATGAAACCTACCTGGGATGTTGGTGCCTTCAGTCGAAACTATTAATCGTCTTCTTATCTCGTTATTACGCTTAATATGTCAACCACCGGCGCGATCGATATACGTTTATAGCTAGTTCGTGAGACCGTCCGGTTTGTGGGAGGTTCGTGTGTGGGGTAGTGGTTGTGAAAAAAAAGATTAAATGAGAGTATTATTGTCAAAATACGACGAGCGATGACTGCATTTCGGTCAAACCGGTATCTGTCGAAATGCCACTCTCTCGCATGGCCGACCGACCCGAATAAACGGGATTGGGTTCGATTTTTTTCTATTTCCCTTAGATTCGTCGAAACCCACGAACGGCTCTAATGAGATAGTAAAACGAAAATAATGTTAATAACATGAGCAGACCACATAATATTATCATATAATATAATTAATTAAACTGACGTATAAATGTATAATACAGAGGTAGATATATATACAATATTATTATGTACCTATTCGTGTTAACCGTGTACACCGTGATCATAATATATAATACTAACGTGGGTTCAAAATTAACTTATAATATGAGTTATGACCCTGTTTGAGGGTCTGAGATTTTAGTTAAAATTTCGTTGATTATAGAATTCTTCAAATATTAGGTAGTTATTAATGAGTAAAGTATATTATATGTATATAATTATTCTCTATGTAAAAATTACAAACTAACTTATTCTATGCTCCTAGTTTAATACCATTTTAAAAAAAAGTAATTATTTTCTTACCAAAACATATTAATTAAATATAAAATGTGTTATAATTAGGTCTGTGAATTTAATGCTTAGTTGGAATTTTTTTTTTGCTGCTTCGTAAATATCGGTAAATTTTTTCATGTTATTTATAAATCTAATCCAAAGTCTTACTTTACATATTTTTGCATATTTCACAGGTGGTAATGCTTTTTCTCATTCGAACATTAATATTTTCTTATTTTTAAAATTATTGATTTTTGGTAGATAAAATTGAAAAATGTATGGAAAAATTATTTATTTTAATTGTAATTAGATGGCCCCCTGAGTGAGGTAGTATTCAGTTCATATATGTTCTCAGATAAATGGTCGTCATTGTTATTACTTATTACTAAAGACAATATAGTATATAACACAATGAGTACAATTTTTATTTTTATTTTCAATTTTATATATTGAATTTTTTATTGTAATTTTGCTTGTTTTTTATAGCATATGTTAATTTTTACTGTTTGACACATTTTAGTTATTTGTCATAAAATGCACAGCCCTGGTTATAACTTTTAACTTAATTAAAAAAAACAAAACTTAAACATTAAAAAAAGAAATATGAAATAAAAGCTCGATGTTTAGTACGTTATAACGAGGTGAAATACATTTTAAAAATGTTGTTCTATTTGTTTAGGTGTTATATAAGCACAATTTAAAATGTTATTGATTTAATTTGCATTGCTTGTATATTTGCATGAAATAAAAGTTTTTAAATTGAATTATAAAGTAATTTTTAACTATAAAACTGTATCAACATGGCTGAATGTATTCTATGATGCATTTATATGGTTTACTATTCTATTTATGAATGCCGCTTATTATCTACACGGTTAATAGAAGTATAAATGCGAACATATATTCGATTATTGTGGTTTTATAGACTTCATGCAGGGATACATTTAAATAAAACCTTCCACTGATGACACTAAAATTGATTTTATAGGAATAAAATAAAAATAAAATATTCATATTTTTAATATAATATTGTTCATTATTAGGATTAGTTAAATTAGTTCTAAGAATGTAATATGGCAGGGAGTTCTGTAACTTAAAGTTATTGACATAAGGTTAATTTTAATGTGTTTTGCACATTGGCGTTATGTAATTATTGTGCATAAGTCTGTTTGGTTAGAAATATGGCCCAGAATTTGTTTTTCTAAGGTTGACTAGTACATTACCTTATATTATTAAGACTTTATTAACTTTGCCAATATCTTAAGTCTTAATTATAGAAGTATTCTATTAATTATTAATATAATATTAGCTTAAAAGAAAATATAATGTTAGCATCTAAAATAAAATGTGTTACTATTTATTTTTATTCGGAGATTTGTCGACAATTTTTTTTTCTCAAGAACCAATTTTCACACAATTTCTGTTGTCAGTACCAAATATTGTTTGTGTGGTTCTCATTTAAATTAACTGAGATATTAAGTTAAAATTACTTAAAACTTATGAAATTAGAACTAAATTATTATTCGTGTGACATATACCTACAATTTTAATATATTTGATTAGCATATTACGACGATACGATATTCTATAAAAATAAATCACATTTGTTTTCAGAATAAATTTTGTTGTGTGTAAATATACAAATATAACCTTACAGTGACATAGAACACAGATTAAATGAAACACTGTGAAAATACAAAATTAGCTGGTCTGTTGTAAAATAATAATTGTCAACTATAGCAGCGGTTCCCAAACTGTGCTCCGCGGAGCCCCTGGGGCTCCGCAATGGTTTCTCAAGGGCTCCGTTCGTTACACCACAAACATTTAATAATTTAAATTATTTAAAGTTTAAACGAATATATATTTCATAAAAATCTCGTCAACACTCAACTTGACATAATTCACCGATATGACGCCAACCTACTATGTAAAATCATTAACCATGTTAAGACACGACCTTTGCAGTGTAGACTGCTCAAAATACTATGTGAAGATATGGGAGCTTTATTCAAGTCATTGTTATTACACACAGAAGTACGGTGGTTGTCGCGAGGTAAAGCATTGTCCCGTTTACCTTTACTTGAACTTCGAACGGAAGTTTTTTCAATTTTGAAAGACAATAATAGTTTGCTAGCAGATTATTTGAATGACCAGGAATGGTTGTGCAAATTATGTTACTTGGCAGATATTTTTTCAAAAATGAATGAATTTAGCATATCTATCCAAGGAAAACAAAAGACAATATTTGATGCTAATGATAAAATTTTTGCGCTAAAGAAAAAAATAGCATTATACATTGAAAGCGTCGACAATAAAGACTTGACATGTTTTTCATTGACTTCAAACTTTTTACAAGAAAACGAATTAAAAATAAATGAATCATTCTTAGAAATAATTAAAGAACACCTCAATAATTTACTTCAAAATTTGAATTCATACTTTCCAAAGGATGTTCAAGAATCGATTCGAAAAAACTATGAGTGGATTCTAAATCCATTTTCAGTGACGTCAAAACCAGCAGCTCTCAATGCAGCAGAATACGAGGTTCTTATTGATATGGTTTCGGATAGTTACTATCAGACATCATTTAAAAGCAAACCAATATCTGAATTTTGGGCTCAGTTAGGGAAAGATCATTCAATATTAAGTTCAAAAGCTAAACTGCTTTTACTGCCTTTTGGTACTACGTATCTTTGTGAAACCGCTTTTTCGAGGTATACAGCTACAAAAACCAAATATCGATCACGTTTGGATGCAGAAGACGATATGCGTCTTCAACTGACTTCTGTGATACCGGACATCGACAAACTTAGTAGTAAAAAGCAGGCCCATTGTTCACATTAAGACTCACACAATTAGACGTATAAATGTAACGCTGTATTAATTTTAAATATTTTTTTAACTAGTTTAATTCTAATTTTGTAGATTTCAATAATAAACAATATTTTCTCCAGTTCTTGTAAAACTATTGTTTCCTTTATTCATAAATATAATTTTATTTTGACTCCCGTATGTATACAGTTCGTGTTAATCATGCTTCATAGAACACAGGCAAATGCAAATTAACGTTAAATTTTTCTTGGGGCTCCACGAGAAACTTCTCCTTAAAAAAAGGCTCCGAGGCTGAAAAAGTTTGGGAACCGCTGAACTATAGTATTATTTTACAAATCTGTAGAGTTATAAACATAAACTAATATCAAGAATGGTGTGTTTCTTTTTGACGAAAAATTATACTAAATAATATTTAATATTATCAGCTTTTATAATACAATGCATTATTGATGCAACGCAACTGTTTTTATAAGTGTATGCAATAGTATTTCACTGCATTTATTCGCATCTTCTATCTGCGGATAATTATGATATCTGGTTGCATATTTATATCTGATGAGTACATTTCCTCGAGTTACTCCCCGTGTTTGAGAGTATAATAATAAAAAAAAAAAAATGTTAAACCGTCGAAATTAATTTGCTTGCTTCGGAACATTGCATTATTTTAGTTTCTCCGACGTAGCGTGTATTCAAAAATGCATTCGTTAATGGTGAAATATGTAGAAATATGTAAAAATATGTGAACATAAAAATACCTAGCTCGTTTTATTCAAATCCCCCGAACGACGTATTTAACGCTCGCTAAAAATTGGTAAATTAAGCGTGGAAAAAATAAGTATTTAAATTATATTTTACAAAAATCCAAGCCCCCGAGTATAAATTATAATGATATGCATGGGCAATAAGTACACGGCATAATACACGCCATGTGGATTCGTCGACGATGCTACTCACCTGTACAATATTATAACGACGATCACCACATCGACAACGCATGTGCGAAGTGCCCGTACTACTTAGGTGTATAATATAATATATTGTTGTTGTTGTTGTTATTATTATTATGTGCTCGAGGTAGTTGCGAAATCGACCGTTTTCGCTGAAGGTGCCTTCTGCGCACAGGTTTCACACTGTGCACACGATCGTTCGAGTTGGATTAAGTATTAACACAATGCGATGAAGGCATAGATAAATGCACTACACACACGGTCATCCCCCTGCCTGCCCCCCCCCCCACTCGACCGAGTGTCGATTGGTTGGATGATATGAAAAATACACTTACTTGCAATACACTGACGGTATGATAATACTATAATAGTCGTCTGGCCGCCCGTCCAACGACTATATACCGATCGATTCGCATAAAACAGTTTATTCTATTATTATTATTATTATTATTATTATTATTATTATTGTAATTCTATAAAAATGTTTGTAAGTCATTCGCGGCAGGTCGGCGCGTATTAATAATCTGAAGACGCGATGTTTGTGCATTATATTATTCACATCTCCATACCGAACATTCGTCATCCAAACCAGAAAAACCTGTACGGCACAGCCGCGACCTGCAGTATAATATTTTAGTCTCTGTGTACATACCTAGGTATCGAGGTATGTGTATAACGTAGGTACGGGCATTTTCCGTGTAACGACTTTAAACCGATCCCACTTCATTAACCGTAAATCAATGCGAGGTTTTTTTTTCCTCTTTTCCTCTCCACCGACGTAATAAATTACCGACCGATCCGCCGTTAATTTGTTTAATTAAGTATTTGTTTATGGCCCGGTGACCGCCGGTGTACGCCACACAGTGACTTCGGTCGATATGCAGATTGGTATGGGTAGGCAACTATACTGCCATTACAATAATATAGTGACTACCATTGATTATACGCCGCGAGTCTCGAAAAACGACCGAAACCGCACCGAAATAACTCGTTATGGTGTCACCGCGGGTACCGATCGCAGTATTGTCGCATGCCAAGTCCGCGTACGCGGCCCAGAAACCTCCCGAAAGCGGACACACGCGCGTATCGCCCACCCCGCCGAAACTATGTTCGCTGCGAATGAGCCAATTATCGGGGACGCCTGCGGACGAGTGTGTCTGTTTGAAATCTGCACCAATATTGCAGTCGGCGGCAGCACAGTGTTCTCGTTTGTTCGCCGGTAATTAAAAACATCCTAATAGTTTTAAATTACGCGTTCCGGTGAGTGTTTTGTTCTTTGATCCGGTATTCACGCCAAAGTCAGAGGTCCGGACACACTGGATGATAATATTATGTCGTGCGGTTCCGTAGTTTGTTACCATAAAATATTCATCGTTTTCCCAACTCGAACCTCTTCTTTTTTTCCACGATACTGTTATTCCATACGTCTGTACGATATACAATAAATTCTTCTGTTGTAGATGAGTGCCATTACATTTTATAATTATTTTAAGTTGGTATACTACAACACATGGCACGTGAAAACTGGAAACACAACCGACACTCAGTCTGTTGCCTCGATGAACGATTACTTGTGCATGTTGCAGATTCCGTGTATAATTTATCTATATTTTAATCGCCAATAATATTATTATGTATAGATACCTATATTTTGTGTACATTTCTGACCTCGGTGATTTCAGTGGTTCTGCATTAATACTGTTATAATAAGAACTGTCATAAACAGGTTTTAATAAAAATTAATTTGTATAAATTTTACATTTTTAAATAGTATGATTATTATCAATTCGCGATAAATATTTAATTTTTCAAGATTTTGTTATTCGTATTGTGATTTTCGATGTAATTAAATGATGTACCTACATTTATTAAAAATGTATTACACAATACTACGTTGAAAATAATAAATTGTGCTCATAATTGTTATTACATAATATATATACATTTTTTTTTTAGCGAACGTCGATATGAAATTGACAAAAAGAAACGACTATTATTCTGTCTTAGGGTTTTTTTTAAGCGATATGATACTATTGTGTAACTGTTATGACTTTATTAGATATTTCTACGCATTTATTTTTACTGCATTATTATATCTCACCAATTCAATAAAAACGTTTGGTATTTTTTATTTCTGTAACAATGCGTACAAAAAACTCTTATTATTGCTGACGACTGACAAGGAATTTCATGAAATTATTTTTATATGAAAAAAAAACGCATTTGGTTTTAATTCCCAAGTGATTATAATATATTTTTTGAATGAATTTGTTGAGTTGTTGTCAAGTCTTGTCTGTACTAATAATTCAATGCCATATAAAGGAGTAGTCGTTTTTATGTATTCCTCATATAATGTAGGTATTATAATATATTATTATAATAATATGTTATAGACATATACTTAATTCATTCGACAAATTATTTAGTGGCCCGTCGTCCTATTCCTCAACTCCACTGTATACAGGTATTAAATACCTACATCATAACTATCGGAATATTATTTTATCTCGTTAGTCGTTTTCCATTTAAACCTCGCTATATATACGATAAATTATATTAATAATTCTTATTGACTGTCTAAATGAACATTATAATGCGTAATTCGTGTTTTTCGTTTATCACGTTGGAAATGTCTCCGCGTTTCCATAATATTAATATTTATGACCTCGTATTTTAACATAACAGTAATAAGTAATAAAATTAAAAACAACATTCTGTATACAAAAAAAAATCGAAATCTCCCGAGCGTATTAAAATTTTAAAATGCACTCGACTCAAAGACGTCGTGTCGGTAAAAAAACAAACCATCATTTTTGACATAACACTTTGAAGAATAATAATTATAAAATGGTCGGAGATCGTAAGCAATACCTACCTACTGTTATAATATGTGCACGTTCCCGAATTGACCACAACACCGATAAGACGAAATTCTCGGCAACAGAAATCGGTCGAGATTCACTCCGAGTGATTATACTAATATGCAACACTAAATTGTTCACGTACACACGTTAACGTCACCGTGTTCGTTTCGTCCACTGTACCAATAAATCGGATATAGATACATATATTATTATACCTGCGGGCGCTTATGCCCAGTGGCTGGTATCAACCTCCGTTCTACACATAATGTCTAAATAAATGCACACGTGTGTTTATCGCCGATTTCGCTTAATTAATTGTTCGCGCGTTCATCGTATCGATGCAACTCGTATAGTGTGCGAAACACACACACACACACACACAAATTAACTATTGACGTAATAATATATTATTATATCGTATTATTAGCGCCAGATGCATTCACCCTCACTCTCTCTCTCTCTCTCTCTTTCTCTCTCTCGCACACACTCTCTTGTGCGGCTAAATTATTACTTTGTATGCGAACATAATGAGCTTATTGTAAGTACAGTGTATTTATTATGCGCATACTGTTCACAAGCACAGATTTAAATGATATGAGAAAAAAATGTATTATTATTACTTCAGCTGATATTTAACGATATTTTCTTATTTTTACTACATTAAACGCACATTGTTCATCTCATACGATATAGGTACACTATTATAACAATAGAGGTAGGTAGGCGGGTAGGTACCTATAAGTAATGTTACTGACATTTTTTAAACTTTTATTGAATATTTCTGCATGATAACATAGACATTCTCAGAATTATAATATATAAGTTGTATGAGTGAGTAATCATAATTTGTATTTCCTTTTACTATTATACAATTGTATGAATATTTTAAAATAAAATTGAATTAAAAATATAATTGGGTATAATAATTTAAATTAAATCATTTTAAAAATTCCCTTTAAAAAAAAATCATATGTCAATTTGTTATTAGTAGTTACCTGCCTTATGAACGTTATAATTTAAAACATTACAATTAAAAATATTATAATAATATTATTATAATAAAAAAAAAAGAAATTGCATTGTCATAAGCAAAACATTGTACAGTTTACAGATTGAAATTAAATTTTTTTTAAGTGCTATATTATTTTTTTCAAAAATACTCAAATATATTGTAACGTATTTGTATACTGAATAAATGTTGATACGCATTCGATATCGATAATATGTTGATTATAATCTACCGACAATTTGTAAAACGTTATGTCTATATTCAATTTTACTGTCTACTTCACTAATTTGTTTGAGAGACTCAAGTATTATTTTTCGTGGACCGTTATCCGTCACATTAAAAACAAAATGAAAACAATATGAACGAATTGTATTATGTCTAGTTTTTTCAAAAATATTAACTTTAATTCTCTAACACTCAGTAAACATATTAACTTTTAAAAATGTATTTAAAACAATACTATTATTTTTGCCTTATCATTTTTAGTGAAACATGAAACTAAATTGGCAGATAATAAAATATAATAATAATATATTAATCGTTCTAAATAAACATGAGAAATATTTAATAGTCAAATTATTCTTCGCCCATCTCTCTCAACTTATGTATGATCAAAAACCATAGACCCCCCTCGGTTTTACTTGTACCATATTTTTGGTATTATTTTGACAATCTCTATAATGTTTATCCATTTCTTTTAGAGTCTTCTTATCCTTCTCATTCCATTTATATTCATTTCCATGCCCTCTCGCCGCTGCTGAAAAATCTTAACTTGGAGATCTCCCTCAATTTGTCCACAATTTCTGCTTTTACCTCAAATCAATTAATTTCGCATTTTATACAGTCCCACACACCCAGATTAGCATTATTATATTCTTTATATTTTATTTTCCACCGTTCAACATTCTGATCCATATATCAAGACTGGTTTCACAACTGCTTTATAAAATATGCCTTTTAATCTCTACGGTATCTTATGTAGTGTTGTCACACAAAATACCTGAAACACATAATCCAATTTCTGACTTTATTTTTAAAAACACCATAATCTTGAGCCACTGATCTCATAAGTACTTGAATTTATTCACTTCACTTAATAAACACACAACTCAGTACCCATATTCATAACATTGCTTACACTGTTTATATCTCAATTGCATTCTCCAAAGTCATACACAACTGTTTCTGTCTTACTCTTAGTTATCATTAGTGGCTTAGTCCCTTATTTCCAGTCAAGCGCTATTCTACACTCTTCCAATCACTCCTCCACTTCTTGCGAGCTTTCTACTACTAACACAACATCATCTGCAAACATCATACCCATGGCATCTTAACCTGTATAATATCTTTAGTGTATCTCGTACGTTTTTAATTATTTCTTTATGAAGTTCTTTTAAACGTAATTATTTTGTATTCTTAAGATAGATAGATAGATACACAACAATACAGAGAAATTCATTGTAGTCAAATCTGGTGATTTGGCTAGACAATTGATTGATCTCTCACAAATAATTCATTGTTTTGAGAAATTAATTATTTAACCAATCTCTAGCTCCTTGAGCAAAATATACCGAGGCTCCGTGTCTTTACTAAACTACAGAGTTTCTTCATAGTTCAACATCATAACGTAAACGATCTTAAATCTATTGATTGTTCTCTATTGGATTTGCGTTACCTATAAATATTAAACAGCTTGAATAACCAAAAGTGTTACAGGTTTATGACGTATATTTAATAATGCTTTATAATGGTTAATAATTTATTAATTGGTTAATAATAATATACATATTTTTCTTCCCACTTTTACAGACTGAGGACTGTCATTTGTATAGATGGTGTGATTAAAAATTGTAGGTGTATAAACGTGTGGTGGTTAAAAATTGCAACTGCATATTATAAATTATTTATTGTTTTAAAATGTTAGGTTGATTTTATAAAAATATGATATAGTTAATAATTGTAATATAAATATATATGTATAATTTATGCATAGGTAAATTTTTGTTTGCCAATTTTTGAACAAAGTCAAGACGTGTTATAATTTTGTTTTCAAACTCAGTCATAGTTTTTTTAATAAATTCTTCTTTTTCCACATCCTCTGTTCGTTTATTAATTTGAACTTCACATATGAATATAAATATCTGTTTGGACATTTTTCAATACTTCAACAAAAAATATTAGGATACGATGAATAAAACATCTCATTTAATTTTGAGTGAAACGATTCACATGCGTTGGTGGTACGCATTAACGAGCTTGAAAACTCGGACCATAATGACGGTTGACATTTACTTTCTAGCGAAATATAATTTTTTTCAAAATAATTCAAAAAATTATCAACTCTTTCATCGTTAGATTCTATAGCCATTAGATCTTCATAAAAATAGTTATTAACCTCATCGGGTTTTAAAAAAGAAAGACCAAAGAATAATTTCAAAAATTTTCCAATTTCAGATTTATTTTTAAAAACTGTAGATAAACCAAGACTTTGAATTTTTCTCCATATTGATTTCCGAGATGAAATCTACAACAACCTTTGCGTATGACATCAGGAAAAATATCTACAACTGCAGAGTGTATTGCTTGTTCAAAGTCTGCATAAATTATATTTGGGGCAAAATTTAAATTCAAATCGTTAATTTTTTCTATTAAACTATAAAACGCATCTTTACGGATTGATTTAGTCTTGCCTGTTAGTAAAAAAAATACTAAAGGAGTATAAGTAGTATTTTTAGCACCATGAATTATAAATAATTAATAGAAAAGCTTAGGGCAACTTTTAAATGTGCCATCGATATATAAAGTTTTACACTCAGTTAAAATTTTTAATTGGTCGTCGTTGAAAATGCTACAATATTTTTTTCAGTGTTATTTATTAATAAAAAAATTTCGTTCTTATTAGTTTTTATTTCACCCAAATTGGTCAGTGCCAAATGCAACTCTTCCAAATTTGTAGGCAATTTTGGAATAATGCTCGACCGAGCATAATGAATATTTTTCCTTATACGGTTTATGTCTGTGGTGGTCAATGAACTTACATCTCCTTTACTCGCTCCCGATATAAAATTTTGCATGGCTTTTCACATGGGTCGTCTAGAGCTTTGCGCTTTAATTTATTGCCAATTTTTTGACGATTTAAGACGTTTTCGTCGTCTTTGCCATGTTTATGATTTAAAGCATTAAAAATTATTTCATTATTTTAGTCCATTTTAAAATAACACTGGCACAAACGTTTAGAACACGACCACCTCTGAACGTTATCGTTTAAAAATTTTTGGAAAGCTAATTTGTATCCATTAATACAATATAATAATTTATTTTTTTCACTAGTCATTTTAACTACTTCAAGATTTTCTATTGCAAAGTTAAATAAATATAAATAAAAATATATAAAGAGCTGATGGTTTGTCGAACAAATGGAATGTTGAAGTAAGACTAATGCTAACATGAACATAATTAATTTCCAAAAATAAATTTAAGGTGGTATTTACAGATAAAATATCGATAATCGAGATTATCTACGAGTTTATAACCAAACAATATTTGCAGTTGCTGAAAAATCCATATCCCGAAAAAATATGCCCCGAGTAAACCACGGACGCAACTCGAAAAAAATATTATTTAGGGACGCTATTCGTATGTGCCGATTTTGAAACCATTAGGTAATAAATTGCTCTTCTTCAAAACTCAACCAATTTCAAAGTTGTTTTCTCTCCACGCATTAATTATGTATCACTATGAAACAATATTGCATCATAATATCATCTAGTGATTTTCCAGTTTTTCGCATTGGCCTGTATACTGTTAGTTCGTCCTGTACACGCAATTATAATATTGTGAAATATTATTATTATTATATTGCAGTCACTGTTGTGTTATAATAGGTATACGTGCTCGGCACCGTCGACGGGATTGACCCGGTTGGTTGTCGGTAAAAAGGGGTTAGGAAGGGGAAGAGGTATTACCACTCCTTTAAACCTGCGACAATGCAACTCCCGAGAAAACAATATCTAGTTACGCAGACAATAATAATACTATTTCACTCGTCCCGTTTTGTGTGAGAATTACGACGATACCTATTCTACATAGGCCATAATTACTGCCAGTCCGGGCAAAAACAGTCGATTCACTAACCGTCGAAGGCGGTCGTCGGGACGAAGCTACCGTCCGATGGTCTGCCCATAATATACTGCTGCAGTGTCCAGGCATTTTTAGATAAAATACCAACTCCGCACAAACACACCGATGTTGCCGGTGAGGTCTTAAGTAAATTAATACGATTGTGTATATCGTAATAACAATATTATTATTATTATTATTATTATTATTATTATTATTATTATGGTATTGACCGTTATTAATAACAACTGCAGCTAACACAATAGTAGTATTATAACACCGTATTGAGTGGGTGTCGTGCGACCGCCACACTCGTGTAACACGCCGCCGATGACACTCGTCACTAAGGCACGACACCGTAAATATTCCAACACAAAAATCCATGTTCGACGGTAGGTACCACGTCGAATCAAACTCGTCAGACGACGTGTTTTCGTAATGGTGTGAACGACGACGACGACGACGACGACGTAGAGAAACGTCGACGCGCTGCCGACCATCGGCGACGTGTGCGCACGGCCCGCCCCGAATCGTATTTCGTCTCTCAAAATTGGATTTACCGTTGCACGCGCATATACACGTATACATATTACATAAATGTGCGTGTGTATTGTGTATAATAATATGATGTGTGTGTGTGTGTGTGTGTGTGTGTGTGTGTGTGTGCAGCATATATGTGTGTGTGTGTTACAGCAGCAGCAGCAGTATATAGGTATTGCGGCGTGTTGCTGCGACGAATTTTCGGTCGATCGTCACGCCGCGGCCAGCAGACTACGCCAATAAGTACGGGAGTGTTTTAAATGTGTAATAGTAATAATAATAATAATAATAATAATAACGTTATCTCGCCGCCGCCGCCGTGAGACGAATATTATATTTTTGAGGGCTCGAAATGTGCGTTTTATTTCCAGTGCGTATTGTTGTACACCTCGCATCCGTGTGCATCGTCGATTGTCGAGATACGACTCGTGGTGTATACATATATACCCCCAACAATAACGTAATAGTATAATATATAATATTATGTAGGTGTAGGTATGGGTAGGACGATATGTACGCGCTCGACGACTCCCGAGGGGCCGACATCACCGCCGCCGCCGCCGCCGCCGACTGCCGAGTCGAGTCGCGCACCAACAAATTAGTCGTCAGCGGAAACTTTCGACAGCCGAGTTTTCCGGTGCGGCGCGGCGTGTCTAATTATAAGCCCGCGTTTCTTCGGGTACCTACTGCCGCCGCTCCCCCCCCCCCGCGCCCTCATCTACCACTTTTTTCCGACCCCCATCGGACGAAAACGCGCTCGATGACGGTGATGGTGGTGCCGCTGCTGACGATGATGACGATGATAATAATAATAATACTTCGACGCAGTCCTCCTATATACCTAATGTCTCTCATCTCTTTCTCTTCTCCGTCCCTGCAGCCTCTCTCTCTCTCTATCTCTCACTCTCTCTCTCTGCACCTGTCCGTCGCACTCTACCTCTGTTCGTCTCTTCGCCGATATAAATACGCGTATCGCTCGTACGATATAATAATAATTGTCATCGCGCGGAGGCTGCGAACACAATGAGAGTAAAATATTAAGCGCGTAGTAAGCGTATGCCTATTCGCTATCTGTTGTGCCTGCACAGGTATGTCGGCCGCGACTTTTGTCTCGTCCTGCACGACCGCCGCCGCCGACGCCCGCTGCAGATTCGAATCTCTCGCGCGATTTTATGTACGGCGGCGGCCATAACGTCATTATATTGAATTGTACCGCAGTCTCCGCGTTGTGCACATTATTATATAATATTATGATTGTTGTTATTATTTTTGCGGTACATGTCGTTGTATTATCTGTGCACGAATATCTCGGCTGCAAACTCCCGATTCTGGGTACAATAATATTGTGTACACCAAGTTGTAGTATCGTATAAATTGCATTATCGTTATGCGCAAAAAAAAAACACGGGAGGAAGTCCGTTTTCGAGCGGATCCGTTCCCCGTGGAGTTTCCCTGCGGAGAAAGCCACGTGCCGTGCGTTCCAATAATTGTTATTATAGCTAGAGACCGAGGTCTAATGGATTTTCCATAATTTCTGCTACGACGAGTGCTGTACGATAAGCAAATTTCTTTCATTTTTTGGTACATTGTTAAGTAGTTTTTGCATTTCATCTTTACATATTCGAGATAATATTTGTTCATTTTTTTACGTCATTTTTACATATTATTATGTCAGCCAATAGGCAAATATTGTTCCTTATTCAAACTACACCGAGCAAATTATAACAAGCAGATTTTGAACGTTTAACATTAAAAAATAGAGTTTGTTACTTCTGGCCCATTCATAATATCATGTTAATTTTATCTTATCTTATCTCAAAAACGTATTAACCTAGATTTATTGCAATTTCGTTTACTTAGATGTAAGAGAATTGGGACTTTTGGTTGGAAATAATTACTAACAATTTCATTTTTACCCATGCCAATAGGCAATATTATAATCATATGTTATAATAAAAGTTATTTTTTAATTTGTATGTGTCTACTTATGTAATATAATATGAAGTATATACTTTTAACTCTGTTCTATATATTTTTTAGTTCCATGTCTTATGTTGGAATGTCTTTAAGAAAAACATTTGAAACAAATTCGAAAAGGGGATGACATCCCATGAATAGAAACAACGATTTAAAGATACGTATAATAGTCTGACCAGCTCTTACCCCATCTGGATTAGAAATTTTCTCATTTGAATTTCTTTCTACTGTATTAAACTCCATATATTTATTGATCATTCAATATTTTTTTCAAGCATATACTAATATGAATAAATCATCACAAGATCTTATTTTTCAGATGACGAAACGAGAGTTATATGTTGTTTCCGTCAGTCAGACAAATCGTCGGGAATTGAGATAAACTTTCAATATTGGCTTGACGTTAAATCATACTGACATGTTATCGTTATTCAGAGATTTTTGTTGAATTTATTTTTCAATATTTTATTATGATAGAATAAACGTTTTACACTACAGATGTTTGCTTTGTTATGTATTTACAATTATAATGATTAATTATATTATAAGCCACAGCCCACGATATTTTTGATTGAACACGTTTTTAGTTTTTTTATGAGATAATAAGTGCGACGTCCATACGATATTATTTTGGTGACTTGGTGTGTCGTGGTATCTACACTCAGTTACGTACTCCCTAGAGTGGCCGGTGTTGGTAGTTCCCGGATGGGTGACCACCCTGGATATTTAGTAACATAATATTCCTTGCCACACATACACAAACACGTGTTACAACCTTAACAAAACACAAAAATTTACTAAAAATATACAAAACAAAAAAAAACTACATCCAATGACCAGCTATGTCGCCGTGGATTCCAACTAACAATGATACAAATGAAATATTATTAATTATTATGTATACTTGAAAACATATTATAATAAATTATTGATATACATATATTGCACCAACAGTAAGATACTACGAGCAATACTGTATTCGTCTTAAATTTGACTGAACATATTATTATGTATCATTAAATGCATATGACTTGGTTTTTATAGTAGAAAAATCTACACGAAAAAGGTCAATAACTCCTTATGCGCCTATATGGATATAAACCTGGAAGGCTGTAAAACGAAAACAAATGTTAAAAATGAAAAACTAAAATCAAAATTAATTATAAGTAATATAATATTATTTAAATGTGTTTATTTATTAAATTTAAAAGAGAAGTACATTAGGTACATTAGTATTGTAAATAGGTCAGTTTACACTATTTAAAAAGCAACATTTTATTGCTATACTATTTCAAATGCAATATGCATTACACTACCGTACTAAATATAAATGGGATGACTCCAATGACTATATACGTTTTTGAAAACAGATAAACAAGTTTTTAATAAACTAATATATAAGTATAGTGGGTGTATAAACTAAGTTTTTATAGGATGCCGCTTAGTTTAAATTGAAAAATGAATTTCGACCATGAGATTAAAATTAAAACTTACCTAGAAAGTAACTAGTGTGATACGGCTTCTTTTTTTTTAAAAAAAACGCTATCGACATTTTCGATTTAAAATATTTGACTTTTAAGACCAAAGTTAAACCGAGACGCTCGTTTAATGAAAAAGGACACACTATTAAACGTCTCGATACAGGACACACGAGAAGACATTTTGATAGCCGTCCGATCGATCCGCATAATGATTATATTATTATTGGCTATGGCACAATGTTTAACATAATACACATATATATATATATATATATATATATATACATGATATATGTTATTTATAAGCACGGTGTACATGCGCATATAATCTGTATATATATATATATATATATATATATATAGATGTATCCTCCGTCAACGGGATTGTAAGCCATCGGATTTTATAGGTCTAAAAAAATAAAATAATAAAATAAAACGGTCTGGGCCCGGGCGATTCGTCTTCGGGTCGAACGGTTTTCCATTGTAATATGCACGATAAAAATCGCGTGTACGACGACGGCCGTCCGCCGTCTGCGGGTCGTTTTCGGCGCCACCGTGTCCGTCTCTTAGCCGTCGTTTCTCCCGGCGGAGACGTTCGCCGAACTCACAGGTACCGCCGCGATTTAATTTATAATTTCACGACCACCGTAATAAGGTATTGTTTTTTTATTTTTTTATCGTTTTTTTTGTCATCACCCATTAATTAATGGACGCATTATTCGACGTCCGTGCAAGGCGTACACATCGGCGAGTGTAGTATGACAGTTAACTCGTACGGCGGCGGCGGCGGCGTATTTATTATTGCCGGCAAACCATAGTCGTCTTCGGGTCTCACAGCGACATACTTGCACTACCCTTTACCAGAGTCAATGTATGTACTGCGTTCGTCGAGTACACATATATTGTGTGTGTTACATAATATTATGCAATAAATGTGTGTGTAGTGCGTATGGGTAGCCGCCGCCACCGTCGAAGGGGAGGAAAATAAATCGAGATCGGATAACGATCGTTTGGCGGCGGCGGACGACGCGATTGACGACTACCTACCTACGACGATGATATATAGTACTGTTATTATTATTATTATTATTTTTTTTTTTTTTATCATAATTGTTTTTGTAGAGTGGTATTAATGCCGAGCGGCGGCGGCGGCGTACCTGTATAATATAAATATTATTATGTTTTATGAAAAAAAATCCGAGTTCGGCGTCGTAAATATTTCGTTTCTACACAATACATCAATATTATTTAATAACATGATTTCCAAAATCAGATAAGACCGAGCGCAAATACACCTGTGGAGGCAACCGGCCCTCAACCACCCTATACAGCTGCGCGTGGTTTCGTGTACACGGCCGCCGGCACGACGGGTACACTTATTTTTATTTGGTCTCGTGATGTTTCCCTTGTCGGGCCTGTAACGACCACGACGGTGAGACGGAAAGACGACCATCTTGGTTAACAATTCGAATTCAAGCACAGACGACTCGGGTGGGCTACGCAATGTCGGATCACCTACGTTATACTTTTTCGATATTCGCAAATGACCGATCTGCCAATTTTTAAAATGGACCACCACATTTTCGCGAACAACTCGCATTATTTTAATGAAGATAAAAAACAAATATACAATACCCCCGCAAAGGGTAGGTGGGCCAACGTCGTGAGACGTAATCCCTCGAATCGTTTGACGGTTTCGCGTGGTCTAGACTTCAAAAGAGCTTATGGTGTAAAAAAAAAAAAAGGGCTAAAACGAATTTCGTGTTCGGTACCCATTATATGGTACGTGTTGAGAACGTTCAAAAATTGAAATATTCTCCTGGTAATGCGTTATTAACTCACTGGATTCGTGTGCAATAAGTATAATGGAGATAGGACGTATTGTTGTATAATAAAAACACTGGTTAGATACTAAACTTGCTCAAAAGCGTACAAAAACAGTTAAATTTTAAAAAAACTTTAAAAATTACTTATTTTAATGGGTATTAAGTCTAAAAAAAAGTTTGAATGCGCTTAAGTGTGCCAGCTTACTTTACGTTTACAATAACAATTAAATTATGAAGATAAAGTTACAGTGACGAACGACCAGAGGTGACGGAAACGTGACTCTGGTGAAGGTGTTAAAATTGGGTCTTATTTATTTAATTTTTAAATAAGCTTCAGTAATCTCATTTGTAATAAAAAGTGAATAATACGAATTGAAGTTACCTGACCCAAACATTTTCCCCGAATTTTCACAGTTGGAAATTCGAGTTCTCGTAATCTTATAAATTATAAGCACTTAAAGGTGTGTTTTTTTATATTATTATAATGCATGCAAATATATTATTTCAGAAATAAATTAATCATTACATGGTGTTCTAGATATTCAGTGTAGAGGATTAATTACTCCGGGTACTGGATAGGTACATAATAAATTAGTGTTAGAAATGTCTAATGCCGTGCAATCCACGAACAATCAGACGTACAATACGTATTGATTATATACATTATACACTGTCAAAAATATTATGATTTTTAATGTTATCCAAAGTAAATCAATATAATCAGTAAACTGAATAGTTCTGCTGAAGAATACACCCGGTGACCATCACAGCGGGAGACAAAAGTGAACCGTCAGGAGATTGTTTTTTTTTTTTTTAATATTAATTAACGGGTGTCCTCAAAGATTGACTGTAAAATATTAATATTGATGTAATGCAAATGCGCAAAAAATGTCTTTTTTTTTATAAGTTGCGGCTATGCTGTAAGTATATAATTATTACGACAACCACTAAACAGTATAATGCAGCCGAGCGGTAAGATTCACGATTATAAAATAAAAGCACGGTTTGAACATTTTTGCTCCATAAATTAAACACCCGATAAACCTGCGCTAATAGTGCAGGCCGTATAGAATCCCTATCAAACCTGCACCGAGACGTTTACCGTGTTAACGTGAGTATATATTATTATTTATTATCATTATTATTTATATTTATTATAGCCGCGTATGTCGTTATTTTATTACACGATATTCGTGTTTCGCGTAGACGTGTGCACATTATATTATCATGTATGCATAGTACACACTCTGTACAAATCCGGACCTATATTCGCGATACCGACGGCTGGTCATTCTTAAAACCTACACAATTTTTATTTGCCGCATTTTTTTTCTCTAGTCCGTCCTTGGGCGCGGGAGATGCACTGCGCGATCTATTCAATAATAATATGTGAAATATATTATTTTACGCAGTTCTAAAGTGTACATTTTATCACGAGCATATTATTATTATTATATTCTACGATAATATAATCCATCAAAATGCGTATTTATAGAGGTCCGGACCCGAGACCTTGCAGGTGTTAACAAGAACCGACCGAAAATCTGCATGTTATATCATGGTCGAATCGCATGCGACAACCGGGGTCGTTCTTAGCCCCAAATTTACTTTTAATTACAATATTATCATGGGTACCTAATACAGTAATACTTATGTAATATGGATGTAAATATAATAATATGATAATGTAATTTGTTATAGATTTGTGTCTCAGCCCACTCATAAATTATAATATTCCTACGTAATATTTTGAACGTATGCATACAATTTGTAACTGAAATAATATTTTGAAGGCAATTGGCATATTTTATATTAAATATAGATATATACTGTTCTTATTTAGTTACAAAATTAATTCATTTTATTTAAAATTAGGAATAAAAATGTAATCATAACATTTTACTTTTTACTTTTCAATTTTGTTTTCGGGGGTTAGGTTCGATTTCGCATCAATGCGAGAGCAAATACAAATTTTTTATTTGCTCAAAATGTGTTGATTTACTCGCAATCCAGTTGTACAAAAAAAAACCTCACGTCATCAAAACCACAAAAAAATGTATTATAATAAGTACATTATTTCACTAATACCTATTCGTAATTTCGTTAAACGTTAACTAAACAACCTTAATACGATATTTTCACATTTTTTTTAATTATCTAGAAAGTATCTATATAAAAATCCTATCGTTTTCTACATAATTATACACCATTATTTCTTCACAAGCGTATTTTGTCCATTCCCTAAGATGGTACAACCGGTACTTCAATGTGTTCTATAATTGTTCGAAATTAACATAAATTAATTTAAATGAAGATTAACACTCCGGGCGTTTACTTACCAGCTGACCGATGGCTGGCAGTTATGAATCTCAATTCATGTGGAAAAAATTTTACAAAAAACTAACAACCACACACCCTTACTGAAAAAATCTCCAGGCACGATGGTACAGCAAAATGTCGACGCTATATATGGTACGGCCTTCAATTAAAAAACGTGCAGGTGCACGAACTCAGATACGCGCCTATGATTAGACCTATAATCTCTATTAACTACAGCCAATCACGTGTACATTTATAATATCATAAGACTAATGCCGGTTAGCGTGAATTTATAATTTTATTTTGATACAAACACATTGCTCGGTTCGTTATTTTTCATTTAATTTTAACGGCATTCTGTGGTGGTTTTTGATTCCATAATTAATGTTGGTTGTTTTTTATGGAATTTTTTTTTTAGCATCAACACTGATCTTATTTACATCACACGATAATAATAATATATAGGTTGGTATATATCACGCGGTATAATAACAAGTGCCATGTATATGTATAATTTAAAGAGCAATATCACGTAAAAGTGTGTATCTAGAAGTGTGTATCAGATACCGGTGTAGGTATAAACTATAAATATATTACGATAGAGAGCTTATAGAGGAATAGAGGAAGAATAGGCGTGTTCGGTGCGGTGTGCTCTGACTAGTTAATTATACCGCAAAAATAATAACGTAATAACAGCCGACCGGATCGACCAGAAGAATGAATTTTCCCATCGGTGCAATGATTTTCACGATCGCACGCCGCGACGTCTGGAAGAAAACACAACCTCAGTCCGATCTATTTAATAATATGATTATAATAATAAGGGCACCGATTAATAATATTGCTCAATCGCACGACATGCGTCCCGGCGTTTACACGGCTAAACCGCTAAACAATAATATTAAGATATTAATATTATTATCATTATGTTGTGGTACTTAAATAATAATATGCAATAACGATCTCAGTAATATTACTAATAATATCGCGGTTAGAACTCGTAAACGTGTTGTCTATCAAGAATTTTATACTGATATTTAATATATTACGTACACACTATACACATTATTATTTTGCACATATATATATAGGAAGGTAGAAAACATGAAAATAATGTCGAAACGTTTTCGCCGACAAACTACGGTGTTCGATTAAAATACTTAAACACGAATACGCGATTAAACCAAGAAATAAAATAAATTGTAATGCGGTCGTTTAAAAACTATAAAACGTATATACGAACGTAAACTGCATTGTATTATACACAGGTATTATGTGTGTGTGTGTGTGTGATTGCACTGTACACGTTATATAATATTATATTATTATACGTAGATGGAGGCCGGAGTTTCAGGAATCTGTAGTTGAACAACTAAAATATATATTAATCCGGCTCTCAGTGTTCGCGTATATATGTATATATATATATATATAAATATATACACGGACCTACCTATATTTAATATACCGACTTCTGCAGTGGCAACACTACGCAAAAACAACAATAAACTTTCTTCGAGATTATATTTACCAAACTCCCGGTCATATAAAATCAAACACTGAGCACAACTGAATTAAAGAAAAATAAACTTTTTTCAGATATTAAAGTTAATATAAAGTTTCGCAGACGTTCTGACGGTTAAATCGTACTCGTGTCTATATGTACCACCACCGTGGTATTATATTATCGTGTATAATGTATTATTATACACTCGCCATTTAATTAATATGCAGTAGTCACTGGTAATGTAACGCGAAACTTCTAATTGTGATTTGTCAACTCTGCGGCGTAACACGCCTGAATATTTAATACGGATGAAAATTATATCAACGAAACGCCAGCCAACCGCGATAAAATAATTGTCGATCGAAAGACATTGACGAAGGGATGAAAACAACAAAACCATCGTACCGAGGAACAATAATGCCATTTGAGTCGCGCAGCGAGTTTCAACTCTCAATGGAAACGAATATTTTTTTTTCCGTACACTCCAAAGGAAACGAACCGTTCGATATGCTAATGGTACAAAAATAATCCTTAAGTTACCTGTGTCGCTTGTCGAGGTACAATCATTCGATAAAAGTACAAAATGATTTTATTTTATTCCGCTATAAACCTACCTATATAGAATATCTATAGTGCCTACACTTATTACAGTTGTATTAACTTTTATCTACCTACAAAGACAACTACGACAGCAATAACATTGAAATAAATTGAAAAATTAAACGAATAATAAAAACACAATTGATTTAGAATATTAATAATGCCGTGTTTTCCTATAACGAGAAAAGTCTATGTTACAATAATGCAAAATGTGTTAACGAATCAAAAACGCCGCCATATCGTTTATATTAATATAGGGATATTGCGAATTTTCAGTTTTACACTTTTCAATTTAAATGTCTACTAGTTTTCTCTCGGGGAAAAAAAGCATTCAGGAGACGTGAGGTAGAAGACGTCCAGAGACTTTGGTAATTATCAACAGCAGACAAAATATTAAAAAAAGGAAAAACATATTTTCTTTTCTATTAAGAACAAAAAAAAATAATAACTTTTTATATTACCGTTTTACCATTCGTGATAGGCTTAATGTAATGATAAAAAAAACAAACAAGAAACAACAATGTAAAACACGAGGTGTAGGCTTATTGCACGCGACTTATGCAGAAAACGAACATTTCGACATTATTTTTACAATAGGTAGTCATTTTAAAAACAGGACATTCATATCGATAAAAAACCGGTTGTGAACTATAATATTATGCATTATTCACATTATACTCGTGTGGAATAATATTATGTCAACCATACTACATATAGTACATATTATATATTATTGTAAAGGGCTTTACCTCATGGTGTGCCCATTATATTATAATGTTATGAACTCAAAGTTGTTAAAAAATAATGAAATAATCTTAATACGTACTGATATTCATATTTCATAATATGTATTATGTATAATGCATGACGTAGTTAAGAAAAACATTTTTATAAAAGTGCAAAATACTTCATTAGGTAATAAAAATATAATAGAAAAACGATAGTTTAAAATTTTCCTTTGAATTTAATACATTTTTAATTAAACCGATTTCTCGAAATTCCTTTTAAAACCGCATAGGAAATAATAGCTCTATAGTTTCTATAAATATTATTTAATGAGCACAAAACATATTAAAAAAATAAAAATGTTAAAGTACTTACACGTCGTACACTCGCGGGCTTGCGTGTTTTGAGTGACTGCGTAAATCGCAGAATGACTCTTACAAACATTCTATTGGACAGAAGATTTTTATTTTTTTAATCGAGTTAGCCGGAATTTGCCTGTAAGCAGAATAAAACACATACACAACCACTCACAATCACATAACAATATCGTATAGTGAAACCCTTAAAACAAGCTTTTTGAACCTTTGTAGAGCTGAGCGTCGATAATATGACTAGAAATATTGTCGTTACGCACTACTTGTTTTAATAAAAAAAAAGTATGCCACAGCAGTGTGAAAAATACATAACGTGTAATAATAATAATTATTATTATTGTCGCTGTACACCATCCAACGGCATGGAGAACTAGGTCAATTTATCCTCTTTTGAGGCCGCAACACGTACGTAACACCTGCCTTCCCCCCCCCATTTTAAAATTATTTCAATTTTACTATTCTGCCTTTTGGAAGATGTTCTTACGAATTTGTAGTAAGCAGTGATACAGAAATTGTATAACAGCAGGGGCTCAGATATATCACCCCCCCTCCCTTGTGGTGTTTTTCGATATCTGCTCGAAGCGAAGAGCGTACGAAAATTTATAATGCGAGTACAAGTACGTACAAATAGAGTACATAGGATTGGTAAAGAAAAAATATCAAATTGCCCATGTTGGGAACCGGTGAGGTGTGACGCCACCCCCCTTGGGGTTTTAGATATAACTTAACCCCTTCAGTCACACAAATTCTGTATCCCTGCTCACAAATTCGCACAAACATCGCGCTCAAATATAGAATAGTAAAATTGCAATAATTTGAAAATGGGTTGAGGGGGCTGGCATGACGTAATACGCGGCCGCGGCGGCGATTGGTATCCAAACGATTAATCTCACCGCCGATCGAATGACATATGTGCGCAGTGTTGAACTATACGCACGGTGCAAAGTGGTGAGCGTGAAATATTTTGAAATCGAATAAAAATTGTATTTTGTAGACCTTTACACAGCCGTATATTATGCGCCTGCCAATAAATCCGAATGGATCCCAACAATAATTATTGTGACTCACTGCGGCACGGAGTAATAATTTTTCGACACGGGAACGGTCTCCTTGCAGTAGGTACGTTTGTTAATCATATGCGGTTTATACTGGTTCACGGACTGTCGTCACGTATTACATGATCTCCAATTACATAGATCGTTTTGATTTTTTCTCATGAAAACGTGACGCAGTGCGAAAGAACGACGCTGCGCGCATATATAGCGTATACACAGCCAACGAATTTGTCGAATGTCGGCAGTGTTTTTTTGTTTTGGCATGCGTAAAAAATCCACTGCTCGTGTACCTCAAAATCACTTGTCATCTTTCACGCGGAAAAAGTAGGTAACCGTTGGGTGTGTTTTTTTTTGCGGTAGGGGGTGGGGGGGAAGTAGTTGCGTTGGGTCGTAGATCGGACTGCGTATACTCAAGCGCTAAGCCCTTAAAAGCGTATGGTACACAGTTTAACGGTCACCGGTGACCTCGGCAGGGAAGAATGTGACGTATACCGTCTTTTAATTATCATACATATATATTATATATAGGTAGGTTACCTGCAGAATAATAGTACGGCGAGTGGTTAGCACCGTTCGGATATTACTGATGTAACGATTCTCGGCGAAACAACGATGGAGCGAATGAAAAACAAAAAAAAGTTATGGCTGCAGTGAACTAGGAAGGTTGAGATGGATTGCTCGGTAGTGCCGTTTTATTGCGGTCATACTTACTGTACACCATGCAGTATACTTACATGCGTACAATATGCAAACATACATACTGTCGTGTGCTCCCACCAGTTCAGTGCACATACACACATGAGTTAAATTAAATGATAAAAACAAAGACGGGATCGCTTTCGTAATATCAGGGCCAACAATGAAGCGAATGAGCTGAGGCATCACTCCGTAAAAATTATATTTAAGAACGTAAACACCGATGTACCGGGCCAGTGATGGTTCTACCAGTACCGCGGTGTGCGTATGGATATGGTGTTTCTTTGAAACCAGTAATGTTGTGTGTTCGTTCTAAAATATATAAGAATACTCAAATAATGTGAATTTCGCGTACCTTTCGGAAGATGGGTACACGACAACACATAATATAATTACATACCGACGGAGGAAGAAAAGCCAAGATTTCCAACATCCTGTCCCGTGGGCAGTGAATCTCCCAAACAGTATAGCACCGAAACATTGATGCTAATCATGGGAACATCCTTAATATACTCAATGTTATGACTTGACTGTTCATAATATTTATAATTAATATATTATTTCATTTCCGGTAGCCTAAATTATGTAAAAATAATTATGCTTGTCATTCGAATTCCAACGTCCAATACAGTGGCCAAGGATCAACTAAATTAAAACAAAATATTTATATTATCGTACCTATCTACAACTGATAATACTTAACCGTTTAACCGATACATTGTTACGCCAATATTTTACACCGAACAAATTGAAATCTGGTCGGCCATTAGTCCACACACATACGCGTCCCATATTTTATCGTTATATTTTATTTATTTATTTTTTTTTACTTCACCTTCATCGCGTTTCGAATTGCCGTACTCGTACGTACTTCCGGCGCACTGACCGTTTCGGAGCTGCTGCAGTTTGCCGGTATGACGGCGTTCGTCATGCTAAGCGCAAATTGGATTTCGACCGGCGACAGCTGAATTTATAATATACATTTAAAATATCGAAATTGCATTTAAGCACACACACACGTATATTGGACGTTCGTATATAATATTAGATGTAATAGTCGCCCTCGTATATGGCTGCGTTGACAATAGGAGCATAACTGTGTTTTGATAATGGCTTTCTCCATTAGTATATGTTATATAAAACTCCACGCCACAACGTCCAGCGGCTGATGATGATGATGACGATGACGACCACGGTAATGATGATGACACCATGTAGCTTTTTACTCATTCGACGACCTCTTTTTATTTTTTTGTAAAAATAAACTCAACAGTGCGACAATGGTGGATGAATAAACCAGCCACGGACGACATTACTTCGTTCGGAAACCTTTTTGACGGATCTCGCAGAAAACGGGACACATTTATTACCACCCAAAACATATATACGATATGGACGATAAGAATATTAAATGGTGTAACGACTATTATGATAGCAGTAGGTACAAGGGATGATCACGGTTCGTTATTAATTTATCTAATTTATTCATTATTATATTATGTTCATCTCGCTCGTAGTCTCCAGCGAATATGAGAGTACGAGACGCACGAGAGCGCATACGTATTATATTATCATCTTATCATTAGTGCTTGGGTCGCCGAGTGAAGTGGTGTATCTCCGTCAGAGGCGGTGGCTGAAAAGTTTATTACGCGGCGTGGCACGTGTGTCATCGTAAATTTATTATTATTTTTATACCAATCTGGGAATCTCTGAAATTGTAATTAGGTATACACACTTAATACCAGGTATATTATAATATATTTACAGTGGCCGCAAAAGTTTTAACGGTTTCACGGTGTATTTCCAAACACGTAAGATGTAACTAATAACTTTACGCGTTCTGTTTAATATACATGCGACATGTCTGTATAGTAATATTACATCATATGGAGCCGTATTTAGGAATTTTCCAACCGGAGCAACAACAAAAAAAGTAAAAACAGGCCGACTTTGAGAAAACAATACTCTATAAGTTGTAAAAAATATTAATAATACAAAAATATTATCCTTACTGTAGCCAGGAAACAATTCAATGAGATTTATATTAACTTGATATAAAATATGACAATTTAAAACAGAATCTGCAGACACAACAGCCCGCTGTTGTACATCTAACGCTTTTACTTATAATATTTTATGTAGGCGACACTTCACATTACAGCATTATGTGCCCAGCGACCGAAGTCAGTTACCCTGGCACCCTATATATCACAATTGAAAATTGGAAAATTGTTAAATAGGGGTGCCAGGGTAACGTACCTGAGTGAACACTATAAAAAAATGGTAATAATGTTAATAAGTATTTGAATGTTTTGAGTATGCGTTATTTTTTAATATATTGTTTTTGAGTGTTAAGTGTATACGGCTGTTTAATTAAAAAGTAGTGAATATTGGACCTTTAGATTCTGAGCGGAGCGATGAATGTATATTGATTTTACAATGGTGTGTGTTTATATATATATTTTTTTTTTTGTCTGTCATTACGGTTTCTTGCACTAAAAGTGCTTCGATTTTCTAAAATAACACCGTTTCTGGTGGGAAAGTTAATCTAGTTGGTGCATTCGGGAGGTCAAAGTTTAAAATTCCCTGCAATAGTTTTCAAAAGCCGCAATAAAAACAAACAGAAAATTAAGGAAAAACGGGAATTTTTAATTATTGCAAATTTAATACCATCCATTACAGCGACCTCTAAACACCTAATGTACAGCAGAGCCACATCTACTTACCCGATTTTGTATGTAGCCCGGCACATGATACTTTGAATGTTTTCTTCCTGCTGCAGGCCCTTCAAATATCTTTGGTTTTCATATGACTATTTTATGAGTTCGAGTCTATGAGTTTGTGCACATTTTTTATAAATTAAGAATAATAAACTGTGCGCATACATAATGAACATAGACATAATATGTTGTCACCCGTTCTATAACCGACCCTGCAATTTCGACGATTGTTTTCAGATAGATGATTATGATTGCCCGCGGGGTCTACAACTACTGTAAAAACATTTTAATGACGTACGATTTACGACACGAAGACATTTTTTTTTACGGCTGGCCCGCCACCGCGAAGAGGTGCGTCACGGTGCCGAGTATAATATATGCATTACAGAAGGTATAGTAACTAATGACCGCGACGGCCTGGGGAAAAGGGGTGGTATACGCGTTGTGTGAGAAGATTGTACCCAGCGGAAAACGGTTCCGGGCCCCGAGTGTTTCTGCACGGTCCGAATATATTGACAGCCTCGCTACGGCGTGACGTGCAGGGGAGGGTTTAAC